>NC_045713.1:29343202-29643202 GCF_009834535.1 Camelus ferus | reverse complement strand
ACAATAATGATAATGATAATGAAATGTTTTCAAGTCCAAAAGAATGTAAAGTTCTCTTCTAGAGGATCTACTTGCTCTTGCAGGGATTCCAAACACATCACCCCAAAATATGCCACTTTTGCATATTGATTATTTTGAATTAAAGGTATTTGAGAAACAGCTGGTGCAAAAAGGACACTCTGACCCTCCTTTGTGTCCCTGTAAACAGGAGATAAATCCTTCATGGGAAAGATGCCCTTCCTGGACAAGGAGGTAGAGAGACATCCTTATCACCAGAGACAGAGAATGTAGGGCCAAGGAGGCTATGTAAACAAAAAATCCTGTTACCTCCTCTCCGTTTTACTACATCTAGTCCAAACCTTTTTGTCCAGTCAATTCTTCACAAATTGTTTCTTTGTCTAAAAGTTGTAAAAGCTTCCACTTCTTTGAGTTTTATGTCTTTGTGGGGCTTCGATAATTTGTTTTTCTCCTGTTAATCTGTCTGTTTATTACAAAGGGACCTCAGTCAAGAACCTAAAAGGGAAGAGGAAAAATTGTTTCTCCCGAACACTTTCTGAAGATACAGGAAAGTGACTGAAGTCCCCTTTCTGCCTTCTTCAGCTCTCACAGTGAGCGGGTTAAGACCCTGCCTCCAGGAGTGGTCCCCTCCCAACACCTGGGCTTTCTTCTGCTAAATATGCCTCTTTGTTCTCTCCTCCTTGAGTTGCATGATGAAAGACTTCCTGTCACCATGACTAGGGAGACTCCAGAAACAGAGAGAGGGTTGGGGATGGAGGTGGTGGAGCTTTCTGTCTAATTCTAGCTCACATGACTCCTGCTTCATCCTACAGGCTGCTTTTAACAGATTTGTACTTTGAGCCAGTCACCGTGCTCAGAGCCTTCCTGTAGTCAGTCATCCCAGTTACACTTTGAAATTGGTTCTAATCTTATTCCCTTTTTTATGAATGAGGCAAGTGAGGCTCACAGTGGTTAAATGACATGCTCCTGATCACAGAGCAAAAAAGCATCAGACCCAGTCCTCAAAAAAAGCTGCCTGAGGCCAAATCATATACCCCATCAAAGCACAATTCTCAAAATTAAAAAAAAAAAAAAACCTCATTCAAATAGATATTATGCATATATCCAAGACTTCTTTAACTGATTTATGAAGGACACAAAATAATGACAAGACTACTTCAACCTGAAAAACTAAAATTTGTAAACACTTAAAAAATAAAAATAAAAACAAAAGAATGGTGAGACTAAATTGCTATTACCAAACTAGACACAAAATCAGATAATATCCTATAGGGCCATTAAACCAAAACCCTTGGGCTTATGTTCTCTCCTAGACAGAAAAGAAAAATCATTGGGCCCTATTCATGTTACAGAATTAAGATGTCTGGGTCCTATCCAATCATTCAAACAGAGCTGGCATCCCCTAGACAGTCAAATAAGCTTTAGGTGGGCTTGTTAAACGATGTTCTAGCAGGTTGAAATTGTCAGAAATGAAGAAATTTTCCTCCACCCTTTGAAGAGGAAAAATTTGCCAAATTAAAACATCTTCTTGGAATGTAGCTTATTTCAAGATGAAAACAATCAAGGCCCAAAAGACTCAGAAAGAACCTTTGACCTTTCCACTAACTGCTTAAAGACTGTGATTAGAGGACCTGTTCCAAGAAGGGAGTATCACCATAGTCAACTATAATATGAACCAGATGGGTAGACAGGGAGGAGAGCAAACTCTGTTAAAATTCCTCCCTGTGAGAAAGAAAGGGGTCAAAAATCTATTTGATGAAATTACGTCTGACAACTCCTCAAACCTAAAGAAGGAACTAGATACCCAGGTACAGGAATCACAGAGATGAATCCAAAGAAATCAATACCAAATCATAATTAAAATATCAGAAGTTAGAGAGAATTCTAAAGGCAGCAAGGGAAAAAGAGTCACAAACAAGGGTAATCCCATAAGGCTATCAGCTGACTTTTCTGCAGAAACTTTTCAGGCCAGAAGGGAGTGGTATGACATACTCAAAGTGCTGAAAGAGAAAAACCTGCAACCTGGACTCTACCCAGCAAGATCAACATTCAGAATTGAAGGAGAGATAAAGAACTTCTCAGACAAGCAAAAACTAAAAGAGTTCATCAATACTAACCTTACCCTAAAAGAAATGTTAAAGGGTCTTCCCCAAGTATAAAAGAAGAGACTACAACAAGAATTAAGAATCTGTAGGAAAGACAATGGAATACTACTCAGCCATAAAAAATAATAAAATAATGCCATTTGCAGCAACATGGATGAACCTGGAGATTGTCATTCTAAGAGAAGTAAGTCAGACAGAGAAAGAAAAATACCACATCATATCACTTATATATAGAATCTTAAAAAAATAAAAAGACAAACAAATTTATTTACAAAACAGAAACAGACTCACAGACATAGAAAACAAACTTACGGTTACTGGTGGGGAAGGGGGTGAGATGGGATAAAGTGGGAGTTCGAGATTTGCAGACACTAACTAATATATATAAAATAGATAAACAACAAGTTTATACTGTATAGAACAGGAAACCATATTCAATATCTTACAGTAACCTATGGTGAAGAATATGAGAACAAATGTATGTATGTTCCTCTATGACTGAAATGTTGTGCTGTACACCAGAAATTGACACAACACTGTAAACTGATTGTACTTCAACAAAAATATATGTTTTTTAAAAAAGAATCTATAGAAAAGGAAAAATCCAACTAGTAAAGGCAAATATATGGTAAAGGCTATGGATCAACAACTTAAATAAGCTAATACAAAGATTAAAGGACAAAGAACTGTAAAATCAACTATAAAATAAACAGTTAAGGGATTAAACATAAAATGTAAAATATGACATCAAAATCACTAATTGTGGGGGGAGGGGTAAAAATGTAGATCTTTTAATATGTGTTTGAACTTATATGACTACCAGTTTAAAACACATAGATATTGTTATAGATCAACATATATGAACCCCATGGCAACCAAAAATCAAAAACCTACGAGACACAAAAACTAGAGAAAAAGGAACACAAGCATATTACTCAAGAAAATAATCAAACTATAAGGAAAGAAACTAAAAGAGGAAGAAAAGAACAGAGAACAGAGAAGAACTACAAAAACAACCAGAAAACAGGTAACAGAATGGCAATAAGTACATACCTATCAATAATCACTTTAAGTATCAATGGACTGAATGTTCCAATCTGAGAATTATAACCTGGGAGATAGTTTTTCAGAAAGCTCTGAGGACTGGTCCACCCATTAGAAGTCAAAGCACAGTTATATATGTTTTTGAGACAAGGAGTTATATATCAAATTACATATTGATGGTTTCCACAATCCAGATCTGCATGTACAAAATGATTAGTGGGGCATCGTGACCCCTTACAAGAAGGAATGTTACTTCCTAAGGAGGTCTGGTTAAAGCAGGTGCACAATACATACTAAAGTGCAGAAAGGAGGCAGAGATACCTTGTATGTTTAAATTTTTCTTGTCTTGCCATAAAACATGAATTTGATTTTATTGCCATGTAGTAAGTCTGCTGCTTAGTCAGGAGCCAGGGATGCAAGAACTTCCTTCCAGCTTTCAAGGATGTGACTCCTGATGCAAACAGACAACCGGGAACATAGATTCCAGGTAACTTCACTCTCCCCTTTTGCACTCTTGTATTTAAAATGTCTTCTTCTCACTGCCTTTCCTTATTAACCTCAGTTTCTGTTGGAAGGTCAAATGACTCTGAGGAAAATCATCGTGTTCAGAGGCAAATGAGCAGAAAATCTGCCCCTGGCTAATTGGGAAATGTACCGTGAGCAAAAAGTTTTCCATTTGAAGGGGCCCCTGTGGTCCTGCCCTTGTTTTCTGGGGAGGAAACTAAAGATGAAGTTGGGGGGAAAAATTGCTTATGCATCACTATTTCTCCCCTTGTTGATTGTGGGGTTTGGGGTCAAGAGGCCCCATAAAGAGCCAAAGAGGGCTCCAGTCACAGGATGCCTGCCTGCACCCTAATCACTCATGTCGTAAAGACATAAGTCACAAAACACAAAGAACATTCGTCTCCCAACATATAATTGTTTTAGCCCAACTAACAACCCTGTTACTATCTAACAAACCCCCTTCCCCAAATTCTGCAAGCACACCATCTACCTCCTCCTAAAGATAAACTATAACTTCCCCCAGGTATTAAGAACTTTAGCCCTTAGATAAGGAATCAGCTATATCTGGAAACCTTCAACACAACCCCTTTCCTTAAAGCACATAGATGGTCAGCCCCTTCCTTATAAAAGACTCTAAGTATCTGCCCTTAGGGTACACAGACACCTCTTGTCTATCTGCTCACTGTTACCTGAAGCAGCATACCTAATAAACTTTTCCTTCACTTTTCCTTCTTTCTGGTAAATTCTTTTCCTGCCCGTGGTATTGGCCTGCCTTGTCCCACGACATTGATGTTCCCTTAGAACTAATTTCCCCAGAATAATTTTAACCATCATGGTAAAATATTCATAACTTAATCCTGGTCCTTTGATTCATAAAAATAGGTCTTTGGACAGAGAAATAATACCTTTTAATAATGTTCTTGAAATATCTTGAAACAATATCTTGTAATAAGGAAGAAGAAACTCCAGATAGCACTGTCTTATGAAAGCAAAGATGAGAGTATATTTCTCTTTCTCCCCACAAAATGCAAGTGGTTTTGGTGGTTCTGCTTTGCAAGGCTGTCAAGAACACAGAAGCCTTTTATTTTGTTGTGTTTTCATCTCTAAGATTTGTTCACATGGTCCAAGATCTACATACCAACCAGCAGAAAGGGGAAAATAACAAAAGGAAGGATCACATGTTACATTATAAGGCATAACCTAGAAGCTGTCCACAGCACTTCCTGCCACAGCCCATTGGACAAAATGTAGTCACATGGACACACCTTATCACAAAGGAGACTGGGAAATGTAGTTTTCATAATGGGAAGTCTGTCCAGCGAAAAAACAAAAAAACCAAAAAACTGACAGATCTCTTAATAGATAAGAGGAAAATGGCTTTTAGAGAATGGCTAAATTGAGGAGCCAAGTATTTGACAGTTTAAAGACCTGATTGATGATTTTATTGATTTTTTTTTTTTTTCTGGCCAGGGGCTTCTGTAAGAGATATTTATCCAAGACAAAGTTGTTAAATACTTGGAATTCTTTCCATTGAATTATATAACAACTGAAAAAGGTGAGCTCCTTTTGTGGATATGGATGTGTGTGTGTGTGTGTGTGTGTGTGTGTGTGTGTGTGTGTACATGTTCATCTATTTAAATATATTTATTTATTTTATCTGGAAATTTCTGAAAGGATACTCTGGAGACTGTTATAAATAATTAACTGTGGAGAGTGGAACAGGCTATGAAGAGGTGGGAGGCTTTATATTTCATTTCATTCCCTTTTATATTGTTAAACACATGCACATATATTTCCATGTACATATATTACCATGTACATATATTTCATTTACAATAATGAGAACTACTTAATAAAAATAAATATTTCAACTTCTAGTTGGAAAGGAATTCAGAGGAAATTCAAATCAAGATATACTATCAAATAAGAAAAAAAAAGCAGTTGAAGATTCTTTTGACTACTATGATCCTGTTTTTGGCTTTTTAATTATATATAGGTGGTGAAATAAAAATTCACATTTTAAGGAAAGACAAGAAAAATTTAAACATAAAACTCTTCTCTGCCCTTTGGCCTCTTTCCTCTCCTCAAGTGTGCACTGTGCATCTCCATTTTGTGTTAACCAGACCTCCTTAATGGTAAAAATACCTGCTCAACCATAAAGATCAATTTTTCTTCTTCAAGCATCAGTTATCCTTAAAAGACAACATTCCTTTCTCAATCCTGGAAAGGGTCACCATGACCTACCACTTACTTTATATGAGGAGACATCTTTGGTGAAATTTATGTATGTGCTAATATATCATTTCCCTTAAAGATAGCGATTGGTGCAGAATAGACTGGTCAGATGACCTGGGGAGATACTGGGCCACATCTAGTGGAAGTTCTTAGCTTAAATACTTACTTATGGCCTTATTAATGTTACTAGCTGTTTTACTTGTATTCTGCCTATTTTGTAAGATTGTTGTTTCTTGCATTACCAAATGTGTGACTGAGCCTCAGATAAAATTAATGATGATTAGGTGACTTGAAAGATGAATGATTGTGATAGTGTAACTCTAGCTATGGGAAGAAGCAATAAGAAGGAAACACTTCCTGGACCGTAACAGACTAGTAAGATAAGCGGTCCAGAGGCTTTTGGCTACTGTTAGCATAGCCTAGTCTAATAATAGCACACTGAGTGGCCTAGCAACAAAATCCTCCCCTGACCTGGGAATGAGCATTCCTAGAGCCATGGGACAAACTGGTCACTAAATGCCTCTCAAACCTTGGTGAAAATTAAGACTGAAAGGGAAGGGATTGTAAAATAAAGAATATTGCCCACCATCCAGTTCTACAAGTCATGTCACTAGCCACTGCAGTCGCCGACCTGTGATCACCCTGAAAGGAATTCAGGGTGAAGGTCAGGATGAGGCACTTTGTGTTCCAGGAAAACTGGCAGAACTGGCCCTCCGATAGTTAGATATTTTCAGGACAAAATTTTACAAGCTCAGTTTCTCAAATCTTCTCATACTTAGAATAGCACTAAAACCATTAACTAAGATATTTGTTCCTTGTGAATAGCTGGAACCTTTTACCAAGCTATGTGCTTGATGGCTTGTCCCCCTTTTCCAAAGTTGCATATATACTGGCCTCCCTCTTCACCTCTTCACCTCTTCAGAGCACTCCTCAGAGCTTTCTAAAAGACTGTCTCCAGGGTTATAACTTTCAGGTTGGGTCGAATAAAATTTTCCATTTCTTCCTTAGAGTAACTATTGACTAACTTTTTCATTGACAATAAGATATGAATATACATATGTAGGTGTGTATATGGATAGATTTAGCTACATAAAAAGAGGAACAAGTTGGAGGAGAACACATCAATATTGGAAACTACATTATCTCTAGAGGTTTGGGATGTGGAAGAGTTACATTTCCTATTTTATTTATTATTATTATTTTTATATTAACTCATTTGACTCCTTTTTTAGCAGAAAAAGAAAAGAACAACATAGGAAAAAAAAAATGGAAAGAGTCTTTCCGGGAGGAAGATATTTTCCTCTAGGTTCTTCTGGTTAGTCTAAGAATTAAGTTGACATGAGACAGATTAACAGGAGAAAGTCAAACAAAAATTTAATAACATGTATACATGGGAGAGACCCGGGAAAACTGAGTAACTCCCCCAAATGGCCAAAACCCTCACCTTAAATACCAACCTCAGCTAAAGACAAAAGAGGTTGCTGAGGGTGGGGAGACTCAGTTCTGGGAGGTGACCAGGAAAAGTACAGTAAACAGGGTAAGATTGCTGTGCAAATTTAAGTCCTCATCTTCTCCATCAATGAGAGTTTCTAGAGGTTTATTCTTCCTCTTCTTCCAGGATCAGTGAGGAAGACACCCTTACAAATGGAGATTTCCCTTGCAAAGGTAAATATTTCTAACAAAAGGGTAACTTTTACTTAGTTTTCAGATTTTTTTTCCCATGGCTGCTATTTCTTAGAAAATAACCAGCTTAAAATAATTTATTATGCAAGACGAATATTTTGGGGTGGCTAATTTGCTCCCCTAACAATCCCAAGGATCTTCAAAATTCCTTCTGAAACAGCTCCAGCATCCAGACTCTGATAAAATAATTCTCATAAAGGAGAATTCATTTATTCATTACAGACAAGTGTATGAAATATGGCCCACTATGCCGGGCCCTAGGAATACAAAGATGAAATAAATCTAGAAAGATCTTCGTATTGGAGCCCCAAGTAGTGAAATGAAAGTAAGGATGGGCAGAGGAGGTGGGCAAGATGTAGGAAAGGGTGAAACTGAGCAGGACCCTGTGGGTCCCTCCTGGGTACGAAAGCCTCTCAGTGTCCCCTGTTTCTAGTTTGTAGGAAAAAGACTGTAGCCTCCCAGACCTTCAGGCAGTACCAAAGGGCAGATTCAAACAGCTGCTTATCGAGGAAGGGAAGGGATGCAGAAACAAAGGAGAAGTCAAGAAACAATAGTGCAGCCTTGGGGCAAAGTCCTGGTTTCTCCTCAAGGAACATACATAAAGATATACCTCTAAGTTCTTCTACAGGAAGGAAGGCCCCCACACAGGTGGAGGATGGTAACTTCAGGCTGAGCACAAGATTCCTGGAGCGCCGCCCTGCTACCTCACCGCCAACCAACTGGAAGAAAGTTACACACTCTGCAGCCCTCACCCTCAATTTTTTGAATAAAAACTTTCCCCTGAAAACCACTGGGGAGTCTTTTGAGCCTGAGCTACCCATTCTCCTTCCTTGGCCCTTGCAATAAACCTCTCTCTGCTTCCAACTCTGTTTGTCTGTTTGACCTCACTGTGCATTGGGCACGCGAACTTGCATTCGCCAGCAAGGAAAGAGGAGAACGTTGTTCGGATGCATCATGCCTGTCTTGTTCATGGTTGTATCCCCCGCTCCTAGACTAGTGGCTGGCACATCAAAGGTGCTCAGTATATATTTGTTGGACAAATGAGTAGCAGAGGAGGAAGAAATGGCAAATAATCTGATTTGTCAGATGGAATACTCATTCCACCAGCCGTGTAATTAAGATTCAGAGCGAGGATGAACTAAAGCAGTTGTGACGGTCCTTCGGTGTTGGGATGCTGGGACTGCAGAACTGGCTCTCTGAGAGAGGGAATGGAAAAGAGAAGGGGTAACCTCTAACTGTTAAGCTACTCTTTCTTTTGTGACATCTTCCTCCTTGTACCTTCCACTCATTGGCATTTTGCTGTATAAATGAAGGTGCAGTGCTGGTGTGGTGATTAGAAAGTTAACGATAATGATAATCGCTTTCTTTGGTTCTCTTGCAATTAGTCTAGACATGATATTTCATTTGGTATACATTTCATTCAATTATACTGAGTGGCTTTGATGACGGAAAAATACAAGAGCTCACCATTAATTGCAACAGGATATTCACATAATTTCCAAGCAGTCCCAAATTTAGTTCATCCTTTTAGATAGAACCTCAAAGAATGATTTTGAGTTTCCTTACAATGTTCTTTACTTCTGCAGTTTCTTTACAGTGAAATTGTGTTACCTTTAATAATAATACTTTTGGGGGGAAAAATATAGATCAAAAGAAGTACAACAACCATAAACTTTCTTTCTTCTGTTCTAATTACTGCAGCAGGCATTGGGGTCATTGGGAATCACCTGCAAGGTTAGGGGGAGAATTTGTTAGGCAGCTGTAATGAAGAGACCATTTCCTCCTCTCCCTGCCAGGACATTTCCTGGAGAAACGTAGTGGTTGTAAATCCTTTCTCTAACCTTTTGTTGTGCCTATAAATCTCTAGAGGTAAGTAAGCGTCTGGCCAGTTTTACAACCCAGAAATGTTTTTCAAAGGTCTAGAATGTTTCCCTTCTGAAATGTAAACTTCTGAGGAGATGATATCCCAGCCTCCTGGTCGCTGAGGGCACCGGATCTGGTAGGAGGGGGTAGAGAAGTTTTACTTGAGCTTTTCAGTCCACTCGGGTGAGGAAGCCCAGTGCCTTCACCATCAATCTGCATAAAAGACAAACTCTTCAGCCTCTCAATACACAAACTCCTGTATACTCTGCCATCTGAATATGGACGGGATTCTCTACTTTGCATCTAGAGAGTGCGGAAAAAAAAGCCAGGGAAGCCATGCAGCTGAGATTTCCTAAATCCAACCTGGGGACCTGGCATCTTAAGGTGTAGTCTCAGCTCAATCACTGATGAGCAGTTGGAAAAGACCCTTGGGGATTAGCTCTCAAAGGTCTTCAATTTCATCCTCCATCAAGGGGAACTGGCTAATCCTTTCCATTTAAATTACCATGAGAGTCATTCAGCCTTTGCTGGGTAGCCTGTCTGGTATCTTTTCCTCCCACTGCAAGGAGACAATGGATCAAATCCTCAATCAACATTAATATCCTACAAACCTCTGCCAAGAATTTGATTAATGTCTGCCCCAAAGCACCACAGACAACTGGTGCGAAAAGTATGCCGTGGAGTGTTTGAGCAACTCTAATGAATCCTCCTGCTCTGGACAATGTTTTTTTTCTTAATCACTGGGTAAATGAGAGATTTATACCAAATAAAATGGCAGTTTTCCTTTCTTGTCCAAACTCTATGTGGTAATTATTGGTTAAACGACTCAAAAAGAAAGAGTGAATTGTAGCATCATCCAGGCCATGCCTGCAAAGCCAGCACCTGGTAATAAGTGAGCTGGTTAACGCTGTTATAAATGTGTACTGTGTTTCTGGAAAATTCAATCTAGGAGAAATGCAAATACAAAAACCCCACAGTTTCTTAATAATTTTTTTGCTCTCATCTCAGTTTAATGGTCTTTGTAAATAAAGAGTATATGTTGGCAAAAGGAATAAACTCCAATGTAAAGAGTGAGGTAAGATGCATCTTAACCAAAAAGGAAGACTCAGAGGTGTTCTGGGATGGGGACCAGAGCAGGCCTTGGATGTCATTGGACAGTGAGTGATATTTGGAATAATGTAAAAGAAATACCAGATCTATAAGATTCAGAGTTAATTAGCTTTGGTCAACACGCATGCACTCAACAAATTTTTGCTAAGTATGTATTATGTGCCAGACATGGTGCTTGGTGCTACAGCAAAACCAGACATGATCCCTGTCCTCAAGGAGCTTATTGTCAAATAAAGGAGAAAGATATTTGTCAGACACACGGATGTTTCATCTCGTATGTACTGAATGAAAGGGTCTCCGATGATGGTTTTAACCCAAAGAGAGAGAACAGAGGTGGCTCCCCTGATGAAATGATGCTTAAGAAGGATAAGAATTAACTAAGTACAGAGAGGAAGGAAGAATGATTAGAAAGGGGAATCTGGCATGTGCACAAGTCATGGCCAGGAGGGAGAGGGGCAAGTACCTGGGACAGAAGGAACGAGGCATGGGCAGAGCAGAAAGAGCCGGACGGAGGAAGAGGACATCTGATTTGCTTTTTAAAAAGCTACCCGAATGAGCTATAAAATTATGAAAAGACAAGGAAGAAACTGAAAGACTAATTGAAAGAAGCCCATCAGGAAAGGCTACATACATACTGTGTAATTCCAAATGTATGATGTGCAGGAAAAGGCAAAGCTATGGAGACAGTAGGAAGACCAGTGGTTGCCAGAGGTGGGAGGGAGGGAGGGCTGAGCAGGCAGAGCACAGAGGCCTTTTAAGGCAATGAAATCACTCTGCATGATACTTTAATGGTGGATACGTGTCATCATATATTTGTCCAAGTCCAGAGTGTACAATGCCAGGAGTCAACCCTAATGGAAATTAAGGAGTCTGGATGATGATGGTGTGTCAACGTAAGTTCATCAGCTGTACCAAATGTACTACACCGGGGGGATGCTAGTAATGGGGGAGGCTGTATGGGTGTACAGGAACCCTCTGTACCTTCTGCTCAGTTTTGCTGTGAGCCTAAAACTACTCTAAAAAATAAGGTCTTTAAAAAAAAAATGCTATTTCTAGCTTCAGAAGAAAGGATGGCACGGGGTAGCGGATATATGCAAAATGAAAGTATGTAAAGAAATCCAGGCAGAAGTCCTCAGGACCGAGCAGGACCCTGCAGAGCCTTCCCAGGTATAAGCCCCTCCATGCCCCCTTATTTGTAGAAAAAGCTTTAGTCTCCACGGCTATCCCTGAGTTCCAAAGAGCAGATTCAAGCAGTTAATAATTAGAGAACTGAGAAAACGTGGAAACAAAGGAAAAGTCATCAAGCAAGAAAAGTAATATCCTGAACAGCGGGTTCAGCCATAAATCAGAGCCACAGGACACTGAGCTCCCCCTCAAGGACTATAGATAATATCTTGACGTATATCCTTAGGTTGTTTTGCAGAAACTAAGACCCGCCCGCCCCGCCCCCACCAGTTGGAGGATGTTGACTACATGCTGACTACAAGCACATAGACCCCAAACTGGTTGAAGCCAGAAGACTGATGACTGAAATTCCTGTAATATCTGCCTGTCACCTCCAACGCCAACCAATCAGAATGTCCACAAGCTGGTCATGTACCCTGTGACCTTTACCCCTAATGTTGCCTTTAAAAACACTTGTATGCAAGCCAGCAGAGAGTTCGGGTCCTTTGAGCATTGGCTGCTCATTCTTCTTGCTTGGTACCCTGCCCTGCAAATAAACACTGTATTTTCCTTCTCCAGAATCTGTATCAAGTAGATTGGCTTTGCTGTGTTTCAGGTGAGCAAACCAGAGGTTGGTAACAGTCTTGGGTCAGGAAGGCGGCCATAAAGGTAGAGAAAAAGAGAACTGATTAAAGGAAATATTTAGGAGGTAAAATCAATAGGACTGGGTGATGGCCTGGCTACAGAAGTGAGGGAGAGGGAAGTGTCATAAGCAGTAGTGTGCTGGAGCTGATTCAAACTGGCTCACAAGAGTTGACTGTTACAGTTTCAGAAATTTTGCAAGCTGATGGTTAAACACAGTCACTATTGGAAATTATAAAATTATAAAAACCATACATCATATTAAAAAACAAAGATAATACCAAATTTATCACTTTCCAGTTACTTCACTACATTTTGTTTTTATCTATGCTTTTGAGATTATTTATACCTTTAAAGGAAAATCTCAGCTTTTTTCCTTCCTATGTAGGGAAAAAAACAGCTCTTTCCTACTATGTCTTTCTTTCCTTTGAGTCTCTTTTACACACAAAACACTTCAAATCTGGTCACCAAATGTGTAGAGGTTTTTTCCTACACCACCAAGAAATTCTCAGATACCAGCAGGCTGTCCAAATATTCAACTCAATTCTGACACTATCAACCTGGAGACAGCATCAGATTCCACAGGTTAACAGGTCAGTCCTACAAGACTGCCTCCACCCTCACTTCAGATGTCAGTCACAAGCCTAGGTTATCACCTGTGCTTCTGACTGACCGGCTATATAGATTGGGGGTTCCAATGACCCCTCCTTGGGTTCAGTTAGTTTGCTAGAGGAGCTCATAGAACTCAGAGGAACATTTTACTTACTAGGATCACTGGTTTATTATAAAAGGTATAACTCAGGAACAGTCAGATGGAAGAGATGAGGGCAAGGAGTGGGGAAAGTGCACAGAGCTCCCATGCCCTCTCCAGGTGCATCACTCTTCCCAAATCTTCATGTGTTCATCAGCACAGAAGCTCCCTGAACCCTGTACTTTGGGGATTTTATGGAGGCTTCATCATGTAGGCATGATTGATCATTAAGTCCATTTTCAGTCCTTCTCCCTTCTCAAGAGAATGGAGAGTCGGGTGAAAATTCCAAGCTTCTAACCTTGACCTGGTCTTTCTGGTGACCAGCTCCCACCCAGAAGCCCACCCAGAGTCACCTCATTAGAACAAAAGATACTCCTATCACCCAAGAAATTACAAGAGTTTCGGAGGCTGTGGGTCAGGAACAGAGGTCGAAAACCAGTATTAGAACAAGAGATGCTCCTAGTGTCCTTGTAACTTAGGAAATTACAAGGGTTTTCAGAGCTCTGTGCCAGGAACTGGAGGTAGAGACCAACATATATTTTCTATTACTTCACAACGCCTAGGGTATCTATATGGTAGAAATTCTATATAACATGCTACTGCACATTTCTTCCCAACTTGGCAATCTAGGATAGCACATAGGTAGCTGAAATCAGCTGTGGTGAATTTATTTGTACCAGAGAAACTGGCATATGATACAAAGCAAGGCTTCATTTTCCCTAGTACACCACTGATCATAGGTTTGCCACGAGAAGCAAATGGCAACTAGGGGCTCTCATCAAGACAGAGAATTACTTTGGGGGTCTATTTACCAGAAACACATGACTATTATCATGAATTATGATCATTCTACCACCAAACATTGACCAAGCTCTTGCCATGTGCCAATATTGTGTTCATTGCTCAACGTGGAGGCTCTCTTTTAATCCTCACAGCAATCGTATGTGATTGGTACTCTCAATATCCCCACTTCACAGTTGAGAGAACCAAGGATCATATAGCTTAGGTTACTTGACAAAGGCAACAATGGAGTAAGCAGCAAAGGCAGAACTGGAGTCCAAGTCTCTCTGCAACCAGCCAAACCTGCAGATGCCTGAGAAATAAATGCTTATCATTCTATGCCACTGAGACTTTGTAGCTGTTTGTTACTCTGCAATTGCTGACTGACACAAACAATGTCATCATTTTTTTATAGTATCTTTGTTAGAGCAGGCAGATAGCTAGATATGAGCAGAGAAAGGAGGACACAGACCAAATGGCAGGAATTGGGCAGAAAGGAGGGGCATGTCAACTGAAATAAATGCACAGCCTAAAAGTTGAGAGTTATGTTTTATTTGGTGGGAGGACTCGAGCCAGGATGACAGCCCCTCAGATGGCTCTGAGAGACTGCTCCGAAGAGGTAGGGGAGGAGATAGGATATATAGGAGCTTTACAACAAAGACAAGGTAGTTGGAACAATAAAAGATTACTTGTTATCTAAAGATAAACCAGGGATCTCAAGTTAAAGAATTTAGTGCTTTTCTATGTATGGGAGGAAGCAAGCATTTGGGCTCACTAAATTCATTCCTTTGACAAGCACCTAGCTATCTAGGGCCAGTATCCTGTCCTTTCTTATTCTGAGTCCCCTCAGAGTGCACCATTGTGAGTGGCTGCAGAGGCTGGGCTGCAGGCCTGTCCTCACTGGGGGGATGGGGCAGCCACTGATGACTTGGTTTCAGCATTCTTTGTTTACTGATATGGTTGCAGTATTTTCATTCACAGGCACAAGCCAAGTGCAGGAAACCATACATCATGTAAGCACCAGGGGTCCCTGGGCGGAGAAAGAAAAGCAGGAACTTTTGGGCTGATAAGGGGCCACAGCTTTGGGGGTGACAAGTGGTCTGGAGGCCAACAAAGAAAGGTGAGAAAAGGCAGGAATTTCCAGTGTCTGAATGCAATCTTTTGCTCATTCTGCCCTCATTTCAATAAAATTAGCCTTGCAGATCAGAAGTACCTGTCATGCACTGACACCATGACACTTCTGATCCAGACTAAATAAGAACAAAAACCCCTCCTCCCTTTGGGGAGGTGGAGTTGGGATGATAATCAGGAAATACAACCCCAAGCCCTTCCCTCCTCAATGAATATTCCACCCAATCATTTTTACACCCTATGTAGCTAACTTGCCAAAGAAACTCAGGGCAGCCGCTCGCCTGAGCCCACCCGCTCTCCTCCTGAGAGTGCACTAACCATCCTTTAATAAATCCTCACTTTACTTTTTTTAACCACTACATCTTATCTCTGAATTCTTTCTGGACAGGACAAGAACCTGCAACACCAGTTGCATCCACCACCACCGGCAGCATCTTTGCCACGCATTGATTTTGTTATCAGGCACCATACAGATTGCTTTATCTTATTTAATCTTCACTTTAGGAGATGAGTATTATTATTTTCCCCTTCTATAAGACAGAAAACTGAGGCCCAGAAGTTTCCAAGAAGCTTGAAGAACTAGGAAATAAACCCAGGTAAATCTGACTCCAAATCTACTGCCCTTTCCATTACGGTTTCAAATAACAGAACCACTTACTTGCTAACACAACCTCTCCAAGCCTCAACTTTTGCATCTGAGAAACCTAGGTGAAAAATATAAACATCATAGAATTCCTTTGGGAAGTAAACGAGATAATGGCTGTAAGCCATTAACTTCAATACCTGGCACATAGTAAGGGATAAGTGGAGTTGCTATTGTTATGTTATTAATGGTTATTTAAAATCTTAAATTATTAAATGACATTAATTGATATTAACTAAACATTAATGTACTCTTATTGTTCATAGTAATAGTATTGTCGACAAGCTCTGTCTACATTGCTTCCTTTCCTTGCAATACCTTTCCTCCACATTGCTGAAAGGAATAACTCATTACTTGCCCTGCATATTTCAACTCCTGTGAACTCTGCTGGCCTCCTGGACTGCCCACCTCACAACTCTTGTTATTGTACTTATGCAAGATTCTTCTGACACCAAATGGGTCTAAGAATTCAATTCAATTTTGACATTAACTATTTGGAATTAGTGTCAGATCCCACAAGTCAAAAGGGCTCAACCCCACAGGACTGCCCTCTTTTCAGATGACAGTCACAAATCCTGGGCTACCTGCACTTCTGACCAACTGTCTATAAATGGGAGGTTCCCATGATTCAAACATCCTCAGGTTTGATAATTTGCTGGAATGACTCACAGAACTTTACTTATGTTTATCAGTTTATTATAAAGAAAACAACTCCGCCAAATGGAAGAGATGCATAGGGGAGCATGTGAGAGAGGGGAGCACGGAGCTCCCAAGCCCTCCTGTGTGCTCCCCCCGCCATGTCACCCTCCCAGCACCTCAATGTGCTCACCAGCCCAGAAGCATCCTGAACCTCACTGTTCAAGTTTCTATGAAGCACAGTCTCCAGGTCTGACTCCCCTCCCTGGAGGTCTGTGGTTGGGGCTGAAAGTTCTAAGCTTCTAATCACTGGTCTTTCTGGTGACCAGCCCCATCCTGAGACTACATAGGGGCCCCACCCTAAGTTACCTTATTAGCATAAACTCGGGTGTGTTGGTGAGGGCTTTGTTATGAATAACAAAAGACTCCTGTCACTCAGGTGATCCTGGGGTTTTAGGAGCTCTGGGTCACAGCAGGGACAGAGAACAATTATATTTCTTTTTTATACCACAACTTATCTGTTTCTCTTTCTCCCCTAGATTTCAAATGCCCAAGAGATGGGTCTAGTGACTCTGAATTCCCACTGCTTGGCACACAGTCAGTCAATACACAGTAGCTGGTTTTACTAACCTTGCCCTTGTTTTATTCTTGTTGTTTTATTCTTAGTGTAATGTCTACCTCATAGAGTGACCTAGCTCATTCAGTGACATGAGCCGTGTAAAGTCATTTAGTGGATGATTTAATGAATATTTTTCAGTATCGCCTCCTCCTAAGTCCAGAGAAGGCTACTCGCTTGTCCAAGGCACCGTAACTCTTTAGAATAGAACTCAAGTTTCCTGGCTCTGGAGTGTTTTTTCCATTCCATCCTCAAAGATACCCGAAGAATCCTTTAGCATATTGGTGATTAGGACAAAAGAATTTCTAAGTCTAGAGATGGATCCCAACTGCGGCCGCCTGACTCCCTTTTCATAGTGTCTTCCCAGGTCATCCTTTCCCCATGGCTGCATAAAATAGACTGAATCAAATGGACCCCATCCTACCTGCTGCTCCTCTGTGCCAGGGCCAGGAGCAGCCCGGCTGCGCTGACACCAGCTGAAGACTGACGGCAGTCAAAGCACGCTGTGCTTCTCTTTCCCCCAAAAACAGCCACCCCAGGTCACAGAGAGCCTTTACAGTGACTTTAAAGTTACCAGAGTAACTTTACAGTGAGAAAATTGACAGACACTACTTCAGGTCAGCATCCACAATGATAAATCATAATGTGACAAAAAAACAGCACTTCACCTCTATGGTCTTCCTCCCCAAAACCCATAACCCTAGTCTAATCATGAGAGAAACACAAGACAAATCCCAACAGAGGGACATCCTACAAAATACCTGGCCAGTACTTCTCAAAACTGTCATCAAAAACAAAGAAAGTCTGAAAAACTGTCACGGTCGAGAGGAGCCTAAGGAGACAGGACAATTAAACGCAATGTGGCATCTTGGAACAGAAAAAAGACACTAGGTAAAAACTAAGGAAATCTGAATAAAAGATGGAGTTTAATTAATAATAATGCATTAGTATTGGTGTTTTCATTGTAACAACTAATATAAGATAATAACAGGGGAAACTGAGTGCAGGGTGGATGGGAATTCTCTATACTATCCTCATAGTTTTTCCTTAAATCTAAAACTATTCCTAAAAAAGTTCATTTTACTTTAAAAACAAACAAAAAATTGACCAGTTTTCGATCCCTCAAAAATAAGATGTTAATGTAAAATATTTCTTAAAATATTTGCATTCAAGAAGGAGCTTCAACCAATGTAGCAGAATATTTAACAACTGATGCATTTAGGTGCAGGGTATCTGGGCATTTATTTTACTACTCTTACAAATCCTCAGTAGGTTTGGAAATTTTTCAAAATAAAATGTTGTAATATAAGGGGCGGGGGGAAAGAAGCAGCAGCTTCAAAATAGACCACATGAATAAAATACAGCAAAAGCGGCACAGAAATTGATTTCTCTAGGGAGCGAGAAAATAACACCCAGGACCTAGTCAATGATATGAGTGATCAAAGGAGAAACAAGCCAAGGGAAGGAAGTTACCTCAGTCAGTCTCCTGCTGCAGAAACCATAAATATAAAGACGAAGCTATGCTATGAATTTATCTCTGAGAAAGGAGAGGTGATCAACAGCGTACCTCTAGAGTCACTGTCCCACTGAGATGACACTCTTTTCAAAGAGGGGAAAGACGAGCTGCCAATGAGAAATCGTGGAGATGACTGAGAGAGACATCTTCTCAGGGACTTCCAAATTGCGTTTGACTGTTAGTCGATGTGCCAAGCAGTGGTTATATGTCATTTCTCCTCCAGAAGATGGAGCTTTAGTCTAAAACACGAATGCAAAGACCAGTTGGCAAACAGGGCCCAGAAGGATAGCATTCAAAGAAAACATGTAACATTTGGAAGGTTTTGAAGGCATTCTGAATCTCCTTGGAGATGAGCTCATTTGACCTGATTCTCCTACCGATTATAAACAACCATGGTTTCAACTGGCAAAAAGGAAAATTTCAGTGGGAGTCATAAAAATCATTATGTATTATCTTGTTTTAATGTGGCATTTGTCTTTCCAGAAGTCTAATGGTTGACTATTAACTTATTGTGCAGTTTGTATGTTGACGGAGGTGACATTCAAATTTACTGTTCTCATAAATTTGTTACACACATATGAATTTTCTCTAAAATATTCAGATGTCAAATGCAACACTCATGCATTATTCTAAAACAGATCAATCTGACTTAGCCTTCATCGCAGTCACATATTTCTCATTTCTAACCTCCATATATAAAACTCTAGGGAAGAATTCTGATTGGCATACTGTTACCAACTGAATGTTTATGTATCCCCGAAATGCGTATGTTGAGATCCTAACCTTAATATAAACGTATTAGGAGGTGGGAAATTTGGGATGGGAGTATTGCCCTTATAAAAAGAAGCTCCAGAGAGCTCCCTTCTGCCATAAAGGGACACAACTGTCTATGAGTAAGGAAGCAGACTCTCACCAGACACTGAATCAGCCTTGATCTTGGACTTCCCAGACTCCAAAACCATGAGAAATAAGTGTTTTTTAAGTCACCCAGTCTATGGTATCCTGTCATAGCAACCCAAACAGACCAAGACACATAACGTGATTCACATGCTCATCTCTGGCTCATCATAATGACCATAAGAATGTCTCATGAGGAGCCAGGATGGCTAGTGTGCCATCCCTACTTGCAGCCAGCAACGTGGGAGTCGTTTACCTTTTCCAAGGTCAAGGAACCTGAACAAGATTTACATTGTCAGCTGGCAAGAAGAGAGGGAGATAAATGTTTTTAGGCAATGAACAATGTCTGCCACACTATACGTATCTGTGGATGGTGGGGATGTTGAATAATATTCTATGAACTGAGAAGGAACTTTGAGATTGAAAAATGAAGCCGGCAACTCCGTGAAATGCAGTTACGAAATTTATTGCAGGTAACTTACATAGAGGCAGGGTCGGGCAGACCACAATCCAGAAGCATTCATAGCTGTGCTCCTTGCTGTCGAAAGGGGTACAGGGGGAGTTAAAGGGGCCAAAGCTGAAGACAGACTCTGACTACCAAGGGAGAAGCATGTCCACAACGACGGGAATCAGGAATTTTTCCCTTGCCCCAAGGGGTCTCGTGACCATTAACCATCTGTTTCAGCAAAGGTATTCTTCCAGTTTTCACAACAGATGAAGGCAAGGGTAAAAGTGGACAGGGAACTTATCCAGCTTGGGCACATTCCTTATGAGTAGGGGAAAGCTCAGTCACATAAGAAGGGTGGGCAATAGGACTGAGGGCCTAGGATGGAGATAACAAAATAGAGTCAGTATGGTTCATCCACAGTATCAGTTAGCCATTGCTGCATAACAAACTAGTCCAAAACTGGATGACTTATAACAATGGACATTTGGAGTCTATAGGTCAGCTGGGTGGTTCTTTTGGTCTCAGATGGGCTCACACATACATCAGTGTTAGGTGTGTGCTGGATAGGTCCCACTGCTGACTTGGGCTGTGTTTTCTCACATGATAAGAGGTAGGCTGGCTGTAGGCTGAGGTACCTTGACTAATTTCTCAACATGGTCTTTCATTCTTTGCTAACTTGTGCTGATTCATATGACAGAGTTAGGATTCCAAGAGGAATGAGCAAAAGCGAAAAGGCCCTTTTGAAGCCTAGGTCCAGAACTGACACACCCTCAATTCTGCTACATTCCATTGGCCTAAACAATTCATTAGGGCAGTTCAGACTGAAGGGCTGGGAAAACAGTTTTATCTCTTGATGGGAGGAGCTGCAGGGTCACATTGTAAAAGGTGGTGTTAGAGGAAGAAATAAAGAGTTATGATCATTTTCTCAACCAAGAGGCCACATAACGTTTTTAGTATAAACATTGAGCATGCTTGTAATTGTAAGGCTAGATCACGTTTACACGTGTAGATGGATTACAACTGAGATGGAAAAATTGACCGTGCAAAAGGGAGTTTCATTAGCCTCGCAATCACACAACTCCACATTTTTATGTAATCAGATCATTTGGACCATTGCATTTTGGTGGGGATTTTATCACATTCACACACCACTTACACACAGTATATATAAGTTGGCTAGTGACTCTCCAAGGACCGCTGATAAAGTCTGTCGACCAAGCAAAGCTGTTGATTGGATTTGCTATATAGTGTAGAAGAAGATCGTCATCTTAACAGAGTCTTGGTAGTATCTCAAAATGGGGAAAATAGTGTTGGGGAGAAAAACGTTTCCTCTGGCCTTTTAGGTTCTTTATCTGGGGGTCTGTGAATTACATTAGCAAAAGACAAATTAACAGGAAAAAAGTCACACCATTTTTATTAATGTTTAAGTGCACAGGATTTCACAGAAAAGAAATGAAAAGGCAGGGAAGTGGTTAGAGCTGGGGGCTTATGTGCCCTTTTAACAAAGGAAAGAGGGTTTGGGCTTCAAGAGACAATAATCTACAGGGAAATTACTAGGAAAATATCTGGAGAGAACTAAAGGGAGGAAAAGAGCTATTTTAGTAAGGTCTATTTGTGTAAACTCATCTTGGTACAGACTTCTCACATTCAATGACGAATGGCTTTTCTCTTGCTAGTAGCGGGGAAAGGGGGAGGGCAGCATCCTTAAAGGGTAATTTATGCCCCGTTTGCAGTCAGATCAGGAGAGGGCAGAGAACTCTTCCTGCCTCTGTTGATTCTTCGCCTTCAATGCAAAATAATCCTATACCAAAGCGGTGTATTTTGGGGTGGCATATTCTGATCCCCTTTATTAGCAGAGGGTATTTGTAGGACTCAAGGGCTTGGGCCAGGTGATTTTAAGGTTGAGAACCGTCTAGGACTGGGCATAGCGGATTGGGCAGGTGGGCCCCCTGATTCTAAAGTCTTGAAGCAAAGCTTAATGAACTACTTATTGTAGCTGGTTCACTATCTTATCTTCTAAGAGCAAACATCTCCTGGAATCAACAGCCAACTGTTTTATGCCTCGTTTCTGAGTTATTTAATAAAAGCCTGGAAACATATTCCTGGTCCCAGCACCATTTAATTCAGGCACAGGAAATGATGTCAGTTTCCGTCCTCATATATATTCAACATGTTTTATTTATCCCCTACTTTTCTCCAACTCCAGCTGTCTCCAGGTGAAATATTCCAGGACCTTACTTCTCAAAAGTATGAAATGATTCTGAACTGCAAACAACATGTGTTTAAATCCAGGCAAAACAGTCAACACAACACTGGAAAAGCCTAGCTCAGTTCTAGGTAGGGAATTAACTGAAAGGCCTGATTTCACTGTTTTTGCAAGCAGGACACAGACTCCCACACAACCTCTTTTAAAAATCACTTTATCTTCAGAAAAGCTAGTTTTCTTAAACAAGGCTCAGTACATTTTTACAGTAACGCTGTAAAAAGCTCTGACATTGACGGATTCTGAGGAAAACGAGGCACGGTATAAAACTTAGAATACTACTCATTGAACATATGGCTAGACACTTTATTTAAAGGAAAGGACAAGGAATTCAGAAGGGCTATAATTGGAAAACCTTCACACACTGTTCACAAGAACAAGGAGCTTTCCTGGGATCCTGAACGTTTAAGATAATGGCCTCTGACACTTTGAAAAATGGCCGTATTGTACCAAGTCAGTAAATGTGAAAAGGTGTGCTCTATGAGCAGAAAATTGTGTGATGTGACATATTTTGGGTTTTCTATTGACAGGGGTAGGATGATGCGCTGTGAGTGTTTTCTTTGTTGCTATGACAATCGCTTCCCTTTGTGAGATGGACAAGTGCACCATGATTCGGTGAGTTCAGTCAATGCTGTAACAAGATGAAGTGGGTGGACGTCAGCGTCCTTTGGCTGATATAATCAGGAAGTCCCCCTCTTCCCACCTGGCTCCACCCCACTCTTCACATGGCAGCAAGCACCATCACACCCCTGTTGGCAAAACCCATCAAGGCCAGCTTCCTAGATCAGCCTTACCTCCATAACCTGCTCCTGGCTCTCTCAGTCATTTTACCTGGTACCAGTCTTCCCAAATTCAGCTGCTCATCATTGGAAGGTTCTCTCTACCTCTGCATAGCTGTTCTTTCCAGTTGGGATGCTCTCCCCCCAAATCCTTGCACGGATGACTTCTACTCCTCTCTCAGGTGGCAGAAAATTTCACCTTTACAGAAAAGCCTTCCTTGTCACCCTATATATCAGAAGTCTTCCCCCAGCTCTCATCAGTTTTCACTATAATTACCCTGAATTTTAAGGATATTATATTCACTAATTTACTGTCCTTCTCCTCACAGTACATAACTCCCATGAGAATGGGGACCCTGTCAGTTTTGTTCATTGAAATATCCCCAGTGCCTGCTACACCTAAACTCAATAGATACTTGTTGGATAAAATGAACAATAAAGGTCAAGCCAATGGGAATGCAGTTTGGTGCAGCCACTGTGGAAAACAGTCTGGAGATTCCTCAAAAGACTAGGAATAGCCTTACCATACGACCCAATAATCATGCTCCTACACATATATCCAGAAAGAACCCTACTTCAAAAAGACACCTGCACCCCAATGTTCATAGCAGCACTATTTACAATAGCCAAGACATGGAAATAGCCTAAATGTCCATCAACAGATGGCTGGATAAAGAAGATGTGGTATATTTATACAATGGAATACTATTCAGCCATAAAAATGACAACATAACACCATTTGCAGCAACATAGATGTCCCTGGAGAATGTCATTCTAAGTGAACTAAGGCCAGAAAGAGAAAGAAAAATACCATAGGAGATAGCTTATATGTGGAATTGAAAGAAGGAAGGAAGGAAGGAAGGAAGGAAGGAAGGAAGGAAGGAAGGAAGAAAGGAAGGAAGGAAGAAAGGAAGGAAGGAAAGAAAGAAAGAAAGGGAAAGAAAGAGAAAGAAAAAGACAAATGAACATAAACACAAAACAGATACAGACTCATAGACATAGAATACAAACTTGTGGTTGCCAAGGGGAAGGGAGGTGGGAAGGGACAGACTGGGAGTTCAAAATTTGTAGATACTGACAGGCATATGTAGAATAGATAAACAAGATTTCCCTGTATAGCACAGGGAAATATATACAAGATCTTGTGGTAGCTCACAGAGAAAACAAAAAGTGACGATGAATATATGTATGTTCATGTGTAACTGAAAAATTGTGCTCTGCACTGGAAATTGACACAACATTGTAAACTGACTGTAACTCAATAAAAAAAAGAAAAAAGTCAAGCCAGCCAAGAAATAAACAGAGAAAGAAGGGAGGAAGGAAAGGAGACATCTGATCACATCATTTTAGCACCTAGATCCAGCTGTACCTGAATATACTAAATAGACTTTTCAAAAATGTGAGTCAAAAATTCTATATTTCTTGCTGACACCAGTCTAGCTTGTGTTTCTGTCCTTTTCCATTGAAAAACAACTTTAAATATGGGGTTTTGTTTGTTTCTTTGTTTTTGTTTTTGTTTTGCTGGTGGCGGTAGCAGTATACACTCTTCTATTTTAATGTCTTTCAATAGGTTACAACTGAATTCCTATGCGTAGGCAAGTTTTCTCTCTGGTAATACGGTATTTCCACAGAGACTCTCCAGAACTGGTTATTGACCATGGTCATAACTATAGACTTTTGTTGATTCTGATGTTGTCTGTACCAATTCACCTGTAATCAAAAAACAGGGTTGGGGAGAAAGGAGGGAGGAGCGGAGGCCCTCTAGTGAGGGGAGAGAAATCAGCGACCCTGCCAGCCATGGAAACTCAAAAAGGAATATAGGACTGTTATAAAGCCCTTGGCTTTCCATGGGACCCCAGACTTTGAAGATGTATTAGAAGGAGCCCCCAGTTTCATAGTTTCTCAGTGCCCCCTTCTCTCAAGCCTCTTTCCTTAAAGCTGCAGGAGAACTTAGTGCTCTTATTTAGAGGCCAGCTGCTCTGCCCAAGGAAAATGGAAAACAAACACGTCTCTGAAGATAACAAGTGTGCTTGGCCTTGGGTAGAAGGGAGCGGAGCAGATAAACGTCCTTGAAAGAGAAATAAGGAGCTGAAAAAATCATGTGTCTTTGGGAAAGAGAGAGATCATTATAGAGCAAGATAAGTAAACACTCAGAGCCTCTGTTGGGAGAGAAAGCAGGACCCCTCACCACTTGGGCAGGGAGAGGAGGAGGTGATGGGGTAGGTCTGAATGGCCCAGGGAAGAGCAACTTGGGGAAGGGAGGAGGGGGGAGGCTCTGGAAGCCATGCCTGCAGCTGCTGCTTGGACCTCAGTAGCCGGGATGCATCTTTATTCCCATCGGTTGGGAAACTGATGTAAAAAGCTGCAAAATTAATAATAAAGCTAAGACTGTGTGCCAGGTACTATTCTAACTGTTTTCCATACATTAACTCAACCTAACCCTGTCAAAGAAAACCCAGAGCTGGAAAGTTAAGTGGCAAAAACAGATTTTACTCAGAACTATTGGAACAGAGGGAAAGGGACCTCTGTGTAGAATGGGGCTCGATTCTGAATACAACAAGGACAAGTGGGGATTTATAGCCAAGAAGGAAGGTGGTGATTAGGGGCTGGAAAATTACTAAGAGGAAGGCTTGGGGATTCTGGCTAAACCAGCCTTACAGGATTCTCGCTACAGAGGGCCAAGGATATCAGACATCACCTGGTAGGGTGAAGGGGAAGATGAGGAATTTGGTCAGACACCAATGGTGATCAGATATTGAGGATGGGGGATTCTGGCTAAGCTGACTTGACAGAATTCATGCTAAAATTGGGCCATGAAAAGAAGAACATGGAAGCCCAAAAGTTGAAGTCTAGTTGGGAAGAGAGTTCAGAGGAGACGGTCAAGGAAAAGTCTTTGTCAACCTTTAAGGTACCTCTATGAGACAGAGAGTATTATTCCTTTTACAGTGAGAGCTTGGAGGTGTAGAGAGGCATGCTAGCCATGGATTAGCACACCATGCTTAGGCAGTGTCCTTTACAGAGGGAGTGGTGAATGCACGTTAATCTGCTAAACACATGGCTACTTTTTGCCAATCAGCAATCACATGACCCTTTCCTTGAACCTCCACTTCAGCTACTTGGAGAATGACTGACTACCTCTCTGAGGTGTGCTCCAAGACCTCCCGAGGGGAAATTCGCATATTCTTCGTTGTGTTTTTCAAGTGAAGGGGATCGGGATATACCCCTCCCCAAAATATGCCGCTTCAGCGTAAGAATTATTTTGAGCTGAAGGCACTTACATTCCTGAAACCCCTTATCTACCTAAAAGCAGAACCTCCTACAAGGAATCAGTTGTCCTAAGTTCCCTCTCCAGGAGCAACTCTAATGTCTCCTGAGATGAGAAGTTGGCACCACATCCAAATAGACATTGTCACAAGCTGTCCTATCTCCCATCTAGTCTCCTAAGGGTTTGCTTAGCTTTCTAAAACATCATTTGCTTTGCTATAAATACTCTTTCTCTCACTTCTGTTTCCCCTACAAAGTTAGAAATATAGATCCCAAATTTTAACCACACCTTTGAGCACTTACCTTTCTCCCATATGTATGTGCGATTGCACATGCTAGCAAACTTCTGTTTGATTTTCCCTTGTTAATCTGCGTTTTGTTGGTCTCATTTACAGGGTCCCAGCTGGGGATTCTAAGATGGGTAGATGGAAAAAAATTTTTGCCTCCCCTACACAATTCAGACCATCTTAAACACACCCTTCCTGTTTGGTGAAAATCCATCCAGTCTTTTTGCACAGCGAAGCAACACGTAATTGAAACCTGGTTCAATTTATACAGAAGACCACTCTTGCGGTGTGTCCACCTTTCCTGCTATCTCCATTCTGAGGTTTTCAGCCTAAAGGGTTGGGACAACGGGTTATGTCGGGTTGTAACAAGTTTATTTCTTCAGATTTTAATCACATCTGGTATCCGAACTTTACGATGCCTTTATATTTAAACAGACTTCTCAGCAGTACTGAGCTGGAGAACTGCCTCAGCTGTTTATTGATGTCTAACAAGCCACAGCAAAACTCAGTGGCCTAAAGAGCCGTTGACTTATGATGGTTCATGATTCAGTGAGATGGGTGGGCGATTCTCTCAGCTGGTCTCACCCTGGGTCACTCACATGGTTGCATTCAGCTGACGCGTCAGCTAATCTGGATGGTCCACGGTAGCCTCATTCCCGTGTCAGGTAGTTGGTGCTACTGTTGGCCTGGTCACCTTCATGCTCCTTCTTGGGACCTCTCATCTGCAGGCTTCCTTACATGGTGGTGTCACGGCAGCATCCCAAGACAGCAAGTGGCAGAAGGTGCGAGACATCTTGAGGCCTGGGCTACCAAGTTGTACAACATTTCCAGAACCATGCTCTATCGATCAAGGTGAGTCAGAGGCCAGTCCAGTTCAGGGGCAGGTGAAGAAATAGACTTCACCTTTGATGCAGACAGTATCTGCTGCAAATGTGCATGTGTACATGGGGTGAAGGAAGGAACTGTCACAGCCATTCCTGCAAACTATCACAGATCATGTGCTGACGGTAGAGTAGAACTGTTAACAGAAGGAACCAACAGAAGCAAAAAGAAGCTGACACAGGGTGCTTTTAGAGAGCGAGGTCTTGATGCAAAAAAAGGGGGAGGATTCTATTGCAAGATTAGGCTCTAGAAAGAAACATCTGGTTAAAGATTGTGAGTGTAGTCACGAAGCTGGTTAAAGATTATTAGGCAATAAAACTCATGACTCCATTGTTTGGGGTAAATGTTAACTTCACAGACAGGGCCGTTAATCAGATAAAACAAAATTAACAGAGACATCAAACAACAAAATTCCACTTCTGTCAACAAGTCGCTCAAGTTTGTTACCAGTTATCTGCACCGTATAATGCGGCCTTCTCTCAATTTTCATCCTCTCGGCATATAACCCTCTTTATATCCCCAGCCACTTCCCACATCCCAGCTTCTTGGATAAAGATACCATTGTGAAAATTAAAGCCTGTTGAACATACAACACGTAAAATCTTTCCTACCAAGCAACTTGATTTGCAGTATTTCTTGATTCTTTATACTACACAGAAATATAGCACACATTAAAATTTGAATCATAGTATCCTGGCCTTTCTGACTTCTTTCTTGGTCTGTTTTTAGCAGTTTTCTTGTCATCACATCAAATGTAATGGCGATGTCTGTTAGGATCCCCTGAGTAGCAAGCAATGGAGGTCTGTATTCACTGTCTTGAACAATAATGAGAATGTATTACTCCACAAAATTGATAAGCCCTGCGGTGGAGCCGACCTCAGCTGAGACCTGATACAGCAGCTCAGCCATGTCACAGACGACCTGGTTTCTTTCGGACACTCTCTGTTTTCTCTAGAACTGGCTTCAAACTAAGGGCAATGAAGGGGTTCAGAACGTGCCATCCCAAAATAAGCACCTTTGGCATATTGATTATCTTGAGCTATAGGCACTTGAGAAACAGCAGGTGCAAGAAGGGCTCGCTGACCTCCCCTTTCTACCTAAAAAGCATGTCATAAATTTTCCCATGAGAAAGGGGGCCCTCCTTGCACTGGGGTGAGAACATTCTTACCACCAGAGGTGGGGAGTCGACACCAAAATGGACCTGCACAAACCAACCTACTAACACCAGCCTTATCTTCCGTTAGTTTCCCTAATTTATTTGCTAAATCACTGCTCCAAAATTTACTGCTGCCAGCCTAGCCTCATTTGTTTCTTGTCACAACCCCACAACTTATTGTCCTCTGTAAGCTTTTGGGCTTAACAAATTCTTTAGGTCTTTGTTTTCCTTTTGAAGACTCCCAGGTACACATAAAAATATTGCATAAAATTTGTATGCTTTTCTCTTGTTAATCTGTCTAATGTGAATGTAGTTCTTAGGCCCAGCTACAGGACCTAAGAGGGCAGAAGGAAGTTTTTTCTACCCTACATCTGCCTCCCAGTGTGGTCAAAGGATACCTGCCAAGAGCCCCCGGGCTACATTCTTCTTTCTTTCCAATTAGATAAACATCTTTCCTCGAATTTTTCTTGGAAAAGGGAGGAAACCTGTTTCCCAGAATTCACCAGCATCTCATTGTCTCCTGTCTGCCCAAGTCTGGTCATGTACACACACATTCTTGAGACAATCATGAATCCTGAGGAATGAAACTGTTTTTTTGCTGATTGCCTTAAGCTGATCAGGTAACACCCTGGAATTAGATAGGGGTCAATCCTACCTAAACTGTTTGGCTAATTTTGTTCAAGAAAATCCAGTGGACTGATGCCAATGGGAAGGAACGGAAAGCAAGAAATAAGGCTCAATTATAACAGCTTAACTTTTAACCGTGAAATTCCATAGGCTATCTCTACCTTCTAAAAACATATTGGGACGAAAGATTTAAATATTGGTGGAAAGCATTGTAAAAGTGCTTCTGCTCAAAAACGATAATGGAGGTTCCTCAAAAAACTAAAAAATAGAAATAACATAAGATCCAGCAATTCTACTGCTGGGTATATAACCAAAGAAAATGAAAACACTACTTCAAAAAGATACATGCACCCCAATGTTCCTAGCAGCATTATTTACAATTGCCAAGATATGGAAGCAACCTGTGTTCATCAAGAGATGAACAGATAAAGAAGTTGTGGTGAGTGTGTGTGTGTGTGTGTGTGTGTGTGTGTGTGTGTGTGTGTATACAATGGAATATTACTCAGCCATAGAAAAGAATGAAATGCTGCCATTTGCAACAACATGGATGAACCTAGAGAGTATTATGCTTAGTGAAATAAGCCAGAGAAAGACAAATATTCTATGTTATCATTTACATGTAGAATCTAAAAAATAAAACAAACTAATATATAAAACAAAACAGAAACAGACTCACAGACATAGAGAACAAACCAGTGGTTACCAGTGGAGAGAGGGAAGAGGGGAAGGGCAACATAGAGGTATGGGATTTAGAGATGCAAACTGCTTATGTATGAAATGGATACCAACAGGATATATCGTGCAGCACAGGGAAATACAACCATTATTTTGTAATAGCTTTAAATGGAGTAAAATCTATAAAAATATTGAATCACTACCTTGTACACCTGAAACAAATATAATATTACAAATCAACTACACTTCACTTTTTTTAAAAAGTAGTTCTGTCCATATCACATGTGAGTGAAGGAGAAATGCAATCCCTGTATTTACCATATATTGCCTCTCATTTCCTCCGAGAATATGCAAGTAATAAAAGTCTTTCTTTCTGTTAAATCATCAAATGACCCCGCTGGCCCTGAGCCCTGCCCTCTGTTAAATCTGTTTTGATGCCATGTGGCCATGTTCTTTTCACTGTTTTTCTACTTAATTTATTTGGAGGAAACCATTTGGAGACAATTTCTCATTCATAAGAAGGGTTAGATGTGTCTTGGATGCCAAGAATTCAGGATGAAGGTGAGAAATTATTTTACAGGCCCTGGAGAAAAAGGAGTGGATAGATGACAGTACACACTCCAAGCCTGGAACAATGTTTACTGGAAGAAATAATAGAGATGGGGCAGTGGCAAGTGTGTCCATTCCCCTCCAATGCCCATTTCCACAAGGGGCAGAAAACAGATTTAGCAGAGCCAGATAACTGTGCAGGAGATGAACCCTCACCAGCTCTGTGGCTAAGGTTGCATCAGCCTCCCTTTGATGGACCCGGTCCATGGTCCAAGTCTTGCAGATACAGTCATGTGATATGACAGACCACCTCAGCCCTGTTCCGCCACATCAGCATGCCACCAGAATGGTTATTCTATTCACTCTCTGCTTTAACTAGTTTCTGTAACCCAAACAGACTCTTTCCATAGGAAGCCAACTTCCTCCTTAGGCCAGTCTGCAGGAAGCAATGTCTGGACAAGTTAATCCCTGCCTCTCAGTCCACTCTCTGATTTCAAAGGATAGGTTCTATGTGTCACATTTTACTCCACTAGTGGATTTGTACCTGTACCCACTGAACCCAAAGGACTGTGAAGCTGGTCTCTGGCTTTGCTGTAGTGGACACTGAAGGATGGTTAGAACACTGAGCAGGAAAAGGAAGATCATGAATAACACTTCCCCAAAGATCTCCCCAAAACCAGGGACCAAGGGATCCTAGAGTAGGCAGGGGGTGAGGTTCCAGGCTACTGGTCAGGGCACCTCAGTCAGCCATTCTACCTGTTTCCATATCCAGGAGTCTGATTGTTCTACCTTGCCACCAGTGTTAACACAACACAGTTTGGTCAGGGTACAATCCACCCCTTGGCGGGATTTGCCAGGACCCTAAGACTTGAACCACTTCACTTGCTGTTTGGTCTAGCAGCTGAGAACTCACATGGACCTCACCAGTTCATCAATCCTCCAATCTGGAAATGAAGGCCCCCACGGAGTTGTAGTATCATGTACTATGTACAACAGCCACGTCCAGGCCCGAGGATGGCTGTGGATCCTGGGAGGGAGTTCCCAGAAAACTTGGATGACTACTCTGTAGTGAAGATCATATTCATTAAAGGCAAACTGGAAATGGCTATCTGTCTAGACAGTTAGAATAGCCCAAGGACAGATAATCCATTCCAGGACGTCACAGTCATTCATGGTCATTGTCAGAGATGTTTCTACTGGTAGGCATAAACTTTGAGCAATTGAATAAGACTGAATCTGTAGCTGTGACTAGGGGGCGTTCCTGGCCTGTTGAGAGGACAAGGTGCTCTATAGGACCCACTGGGCCCTGGGCCTGGGTCCATTCTTGGTAGTTTGACTGGCAGGCCTTGGGTAGGGTAACGCAACAGAGTGTGCCAAGGGGCCAGGGGTGCTGGGAGCAGACCCTGGCATGGTGACCACTCTCGCCCTCCATATCCGGTTCCAGACTAATGTCCCACCTTGGAAGCTATCAGGGAGGAAGAAATTTTCCTCTACCTTTCTAGGTTCCTTTGGCTAGTCTAAGAATTAAAATGATACAAGATAGATTAACAGGAGAAAATCAAATAGAAGTTTAATAACATGTATACATGGAGAGACTCAGGAAATCTGAGTGCCTCACCAAAATGGCTAAAACCCTGAACTTAAATACAAAAAAGGAGATTAAAGACAGAAGAGGGTTTCGGGGTAGTGGGTTGGGACTTCAAAAGTGAGGAAGGCAATTGCCATTGAGGTAGAAAAGCAAATGTTTGGTAAACAAATGTTTGTTGGGCCCAACAGAGACAATGGGACACAGAAGGGATCTTAATCTCTAAGACTTTCCCCCACCACACCCAGCCTGTATTTTTTTCAGATATCTCTGGTGATAGCTCTATTCTGGGAACAGGCCTTCCATCTAAATTCTTTTAGGCAATTAGGGGAAAGGTCAAAGTTTCTGCCTGAGTCTTTTGGGCTTTGAATGTTTTCAGCTGTAAATAATCCACATGCCAAAAAGACATTCTGGTGTGGCAAGTTTTGCTCCCCTAGGAGATTGACATGCCTTCTTTTAAAACAATCCACATAGCGAGCCTTTTCTCCAACTTTAGATTAGGTTGTATTTTCATGAACATCAGACAGAGTGCTCGGCTTGTGTCTGGAGGAATGCCAACCAGAAATGGCCCCTTTTCACAAACTAGGATCCCATGCAGGGTGACGAGATAGATAGTCATCCTGTGATGAGCACCACTTCCAAAGTGAGGCCTGGGAATTACAAGAGATTCTTGACTCCCATTCAAGCTTAGGATGGACAGGACACAGGCCATTGAGTGGAAAGTGGAGCAGAATTGTGGGCAACAGTTGTAGTATTCTTGCTGGTCCTCTGTCTCTCTGTCTTTTTCTCTCTCACCTAAGCTTTATTTATTTAAATTGGAAGTCTATCCTATGATTTTACCTGACAGTCTCTTTTTTGTTTAATTAGCTTATCTTAGTTTCTCTATCAATTAGGGGAGAAAAACAACCCTACCATACTGAGACAGGAGGGAAGGGGACAGGGCACAGCCATTCAAGGAATGACACAGCAATTAACACCAAAATGGCAGAAGATTCAACTCCCAGTAGGTCTTGAGGATCAAGATAGCAAGAGATTGGACTTCCAGGAGACACTGAGCTTCATTATATTCTCATTGTAATATTTTAGCATGGTAAATGACACTCCCACAGATGCCATGACAGCTTCAAGGTTGACCATAAAAGGTCAGAGTGGGTGGTGGCCCAATTCCTGGGAATTCTAGCCCCTTCCCCAGGGTAGCTGGAATGGTCCTCCCACTTGTAGGCGTGTGAAGGTACAGAGCCCGTAAAAACACCAGCAGCACCACGCCTCATGGCCTCTCTCACTCCCTTGTCTTCAGAATAACCTTTGTTTTGTTGGAGGTTTACCGGGACACCACGACCTAGCCCAGGGGGATGGCTGCAAGAACAAAGAATGCCTGCAGCAAGATTGCAACAATCAACCACACCCCCTTCCTTATTTTCCCTACCCCTCCCTTATTTTTTATATAAAAGGAGCCTGTATTCTGACTGGAGCAGGGTGGTTCTCCAAGACATTAGTCTGCCATCCTCTCGGTCTGCCAGCTTTCCGAATAAAGTCACTATTCCTTGCCCCACCAACTCATCTCCTGATTTATTGGCCTGTCATGCAAACCGAGGTCTAGGACCTGGCCCTCCTCTTGCCCCACATTTGCTTTCCCTGTATCAATAGCAATAGGAGAACACACAGTTTATTATCAAGTAAGCATCGTCGTATTTACGCACATGTGAGGCAACACGAAAGTGACTACAAAGTCTGAACAGCGCTTCACACCAAGGGGTTAAGAAAAGCAGAGACAAGAGGAATTAAAACTACCCTCCTCTCTAGTCTCCACATACCTTCAAAGTTAGGCATGTGTGTTTACAGCTCAGAGGATCAGAAAGCCCAGGGATTTGCATTGCAAAGTCAGATGGCTGGACCTCCTAAGGGGCCTATTATGTTTCCAGGAGACACCCTAAGGAGGAGAGTCTCTTCTTAGAGACTCTTAAGTCTAAACATTTAGCCAAGACAGACAGATTAACCCAAGAAGAGCACACAAATTTATTTAATGTAAGTTTTACGTGATGCAGGTGTCTTCATAAGGAAATGAAGACCCAGAGAGACAGTTGGACCTGTGTGCTTATATGCTAGGTTTGATGAAGAGTGGTCAGTCGTGGGGGATAAGGTAAGGAGTGTGAGATCTAATCGTAGTAAACTGAGGGAAACTTAGCAAGGCTGGCTGGTTAGGATTCGTGCAAACCGAGGTCTAGGACCTGGCCCTCCTCTTGCCCCACGTTCGCTTTTCCTGTATCAATCATCCTACCCTGACTTGGTCTGCTCCTGCCTTTCCTGCAGCTACTATTAATCAAGTTGTAGAGCTCATCATAAGGAAACTGCTGGAACCGATTTTATAGGGTATATGTCTTTACGTATTTACAGAAGTAATACACAAATATATTCCTGTAAAGTGTTTCAAAAACACATACATGTATAGAATTAAAAAGTAACATTTTCTTCTTCCCCCACCTTCCCCCCACAGCCTGCCCTGGCCCCCACACCTCCCTGCAGAAGTGGCTCTGACCTTTTTTGTATGTATATTGGGAAGCAAAGGCAGAAGTGGTCTGACAGGTTGGGTAGAGTATCTGGCTTCCTGGGTCTTTAGCACCTCAAAGACGTCAGAGCCCTCAAATCAAAGTCTCTGGGCTTTGAAGGCCACTTCTGTCTGAGGTCTTTCATTTAGTTTAAAGAATTTTATCTGAAAGTCAAACCTTGCCAGACATTAACCTTGACAATAACCTTGACCTTGATCCATGAGTCGAGAAGATCTGTGATGGAGGTGCAGTCTGACTAAGATTTCTAGGCTTGTACAGATGAATTTTGATATATTAAAGGATATTAAGAATGCCTCTTCTTTCCTCTCCCCCTCCCTCCCTCCTCACTGCATTCCTCCTGGCCAATCTCACACATGCCAAAGACTTCAATTATCACCTTCACTAGGACAACTCTGAAGCTCTCCCCTGGATCCAACTTGTAGCCAAGATGTGTCTTAGCAAGACTGGTAGCCAAGAGTGGTGACACCATCCACACCAATGTCCAAACAGAAACCTGAGTATCACCCCCTGATTTCACCCTCTTCCTTGTCCCCCACATCAAATCAATTGGCAAGTCCAGTAGCTTCGACCTCCTTGAAAGCTCTTAAATCAAAGCTTCCCAACCAGTGGGCCTTGCACGCTGCTGGGCCCTGGACCTGGTTAGGGTGGGATGAGTTACCAATAGTGAAGGAGATAAAATAAAATGGCTGCACTTAGGCTAACGAATTCTTGGCCTTATGCTTACTGCTTGCTTTTAGAATGATCAGCAGACCTGAGTGACCAGACACTGCTCCCAGCCTCAGGCCCATTGTTAGAGCTAAGGTTGTTCACTTTGCTGTTTTCACTTTGATCCAGCAACTAAAATTTATAGTCATGTTTTCTGAGGAGTTTTTTAGGAAGAGAGTCATGGAATGATAAACTCAGGAGAATGACCAGACCCTTCAGAGTTCCTCCATGGTGCAAGATGAGTCTAACCAGGTAAAGAGGGTCATGGGTTGATGACCTTCCAGACCACCAGAAGATCCCATGATGCCAGACTGACTCTTCAAGATTTAGGAGAAAGCATCACCAGAGACCCTTGTTGATCATGACCCATCTTTACGCTTCAACCCGTTTGTCTATATAAACACTAATCCCCATCCTCAAGATGGGTTTACAGTTCTGAGGGCACTAGCCTGCTATGAGTCTCTTTGGCCCAGTAAAGCAATAAAACTGTCTCTTTTCTTCTAAACTCTAAGACCCTTTCTCTGTGTTATTTGGCTGGTTAGATATGGGGGCCAATCTTTCACAACAATAGGGTGTTGACTGAAAAAATGCACAACCTAAAAGTTGAGAATTATGTTTTATTCAGTGAATTTTCTGAGGGCTTAAGTCTGGAAGACAGCCTCTCAGATCGCTCTGAGGGACACCTCCAAAGAGGTAAGGGAGGAGCCACAATACACAGGAGTTTTTGCAACAAAGACCAGGTAGTTGGAACATGAAAAGATTATTGTTAATTAAAGGAAAACCAGACATCTCAAATGAATTTATGAATTTAATATATTAATATATAAATAAATTAATAGTTAATGTAACACTTTTCTATGTATGGGAAGAGGCAAGAGTCTTCATGGAAATCATTCCTTTGATATGCACCTTAGCCATCTAGGGCCAGTATTCTGTTCTTTCCCCATCCTGAGACCCCTCAAGGGGCACCACTAGTTGGAGGGTGGGGTGGATGCAGTGGCTCAGGGCTTGGCAGCGGGCAGTCCTTTGTCTCCGTTCTGAGTTCACAGTTAGGAGCGGCTTTAATGGCTTAATGGCTGCAACATTGTTTGTTTACTGACATGGCTGGCAACATTTTTCATTCAGTGACAGCTGCAGGAGGCGAGGGGCAGATCCCCCAGGGCCAGTGGCCTCAATCTGTGAGCAGTGTCCTCCAAGTACCCCAAGGCACAGGATGAATGTCATCATGTTTGTGTGCTCTGCCACCTAGAAAAATGCATCCTCTCCTCTCCATCTCCACTGCCACCACGATTGTGGTCCCCACCGTGTGTCATCTTTCTACGTCAAGCCTGCCATTCCACTCCACCTTCCACCCCAGAGCCAACAACCTTCCCCAGATCATACACTTCCCCACGTCCGCAGGATAGCCCAGTAAAATCAGGCTGAAGGACTCTTCTGTACTCACTAACTTTTCCTGCCTTCTCTCTTCCCCCACTCCCTTCTTCCCTTACTTTATAGGCAGGCCAATTTACAGATCCATCCATCATCCCTTCAGTGCCATTCCAAAATCAAAATCCAAAATAGTTTTAACAACTAAAAATTTTCTTTTCTTTTGGAGCAAATTTATTTGGTAGAAAATGACTGGTGGCTATTCATGGTCTAAATTTGTCACATTTAGTGCACACATTTATACATTTTCCTACAAACGAATTAATATTTTGCATTATCCACTAGGAACGTTATGAAAATATGGTATAGGTACTGTATTATCATTCTAGGATAAGGAATTCGAATTTGGAAACACAGCTCACATTGAGGATTCTGAATAAGTGAATGTGGACCTGTGGCAGATACTGGAATTGTTTTGGGCCCAGAATACGTGCCCTATCACCATTCTTTTTAATCTAGCTAATTGATCAGTTGTTATTGCTGCATAACAATCCACCCCAAAACTTGGTGGGTTAAAACAAGAATCACTGATTTAGCTCACACACCTGCATTTTGGTCAGTGTTCAGCAGGGAGAGGTGGTCTCTGCTCCACCGGGTCAGCTGGGGTGGCTTGACTGGACGCTGGAGGACCTGTTTCCAAGATGGCTCACTCACACAGCTGGCAAGTTGGGCTGGCTATTGGCTGGGAACTCAGCCAAGGCTGAGAGCGGGGGGGGGGGGGGGCCTCAGTTCCAGGAGCTTCTCCACCAGCCCCTCCTCATGGGCTGCACATGCCTCCTCACAGCATGATGGCTCAGTTCCAAAAGGGGATTGAGGAGCAGGAAGTGGAAGCCATCAATTCGTGAAGCACAGAATCATTTCCACCTTTTCTGTCAAGTCATTACAGGTCACCAGTCCTGGATCTTGATGGGAGGAGCGTCACAGAATTTTGACGCCGTGTTTTAAATGACCTTACTGCTCCTGCTCAGTCTTCAAGTAGCAGTTTCAACACCATCCCCTCTGAGAAGTTTCCTGTACTTCTTGAAAGAGTGCAAAGTGCTCCTCCTTCGTATTTACCTACAGCGTGTAGAGTTTTCCTTTTTTAAATCAATATTACTGAGGTGTAATTTGCATAAAATGAATTCCCCTATTGTAAGTCGATGGTTTGATGGGGTTTTGATGAATATATACACCTGTGTTATCACCACCACAATTAAGATACAGAATATTTCCATTACCCTAAAGAGTTCCCTCCATGTGAAAAGATTTCTTAAAGAGCTCTGCTGAGGTTTTCATTGTTGTTGTTTTTGCTGCTGCTGGTTTTTTTGTTTGCTTGGTTGGTTGGTTGGTTGGTTGGTTGGTTGGCTGGTTGGTTGGTTGGTTGGTTTGGGCTAGGAAAAGCGGACGTGAGAGTTAAGAAAAACTGATTAGAGTCTACTTTTCTGAATTAAGGAAACAGATGTAACCATGAATTTGTCAGCTAGCGCAAACCACAAAAGTTTGGTAGTTCAAAGCATTGCTAGTTCTGCCTCACTAAGGAAGCTGCGTAAAGTGAGTATGACGAGTGAGTTTCCACCTCCGCGGGCACGATGCGCATCAGATCTCCTCTCTGCTTGAGGTGCTCCAATGGCTTCCCGCTGCCTTTAGAATGAAATCCAATCCCCTTGCCCCAAATGACACCACTGTGATCTGGCCTCCGGGACTCACTACGCTACGGTCACGTAGCCTTCCTCCAGTACCTCTAATTCAGTATGCTCCAAGCTCAGGGCTTTTGCACTAGCTGTTCCCCATTTCTGTTAATCAGATATCTCAGAGTGGCTGTCTCTGAATTCCTGACCCAAATACATTCCCTGTGTATCATAATATCAGTATTAAACCAAAGACTCCATATATGAACAGGGAACATAGAAAGACATAGATCTCATGCCTTTTGTCTACAGTGTTCCTCTACTATGTATTTTGGCAGTATCCACCTTAATTTCAGGTGATAAATTCCTTGAGGACATAAACTGTTTCTTGTTCACCGTGACCCTGGCACACCACACATATGATCATTAAATATATGTAGAATGCTAAAGAAATAAATGAATAAAAAAAACTGTTGATGCAAACAATCAATAATCTACAGTAAGGAAAAGAAGAGCCTTTTATTCAAGCCAAACTGAGGACTACAGCCCAGGAGGCAGTCTCTCAGTAGTTCTGCATAACTGCTCCAGAGAAGCATGGTTTTCAGCACAGTTTTATACTTTATCAGAACAAAGAACATACATCAAACATGACAGGGATACATTCTTCAAGGTTTCAAAAGAGATGGATTAGTACGTATACGGCAAATCAGTATGACCCCGGGGTCTGGGAAGGGAATCTTATCTTCAAGGGAATGCTGACACTGGACCCACAGGAAGGGAGTCATTTATCCTTGTCTTCAGAGAGGACACTCTTTACCTTAATGGTTAAGGCAGGCAGGCAACGTATGTAAGTCAGGCTCTAAGTCAGGCTGTCGTAGTTCACACAAAGTTCAGGCCAAATTATGCAGACGCCAGAGTGACTTCCCCATAACTCAGTATGTGAACATTTCTTCCATCAAAACCTATAATTCTGGGGCGAGGAGGGAGAAAAACAGACAAACAAACATACAAACAAACCTATAATTCTATAATTCTAAAAACTGACCAGTACAGTGTGAGAAGCCACTGTCACAGGGTGACACTTTGAGTTATTTCCTAACAAAAATCTTTATAATTCCTCTTCTGGCCTCTTACTCTAGTTGCAACATGTGATGGTTAATTATATGGGTCAGCTTGACTGGGCTAAAGCATGCCCAGATAGCTGGTAAGATTTTTTTTTTTTTGTCTCTTAATAATCAATTTTTGGCCCCTTGGTCAGATATCTAAAAGTAGAATTATTAAGTGGTATGATAAATGTGTTTAATTAGATAGATAGATAGATAGATAGATAGATAGATAGATAGATAGATAGATAGATAGAAGATATAGATATGTAAAATACAGTTTTCCAAACAGCCAAGCTGTTTTCCAAAGTGGTGGTACCATTTTACACTCACACGGGCATAAGGTAAGAATCCAGTTGCTGGACATCCTCACCAACTATTGTGCATCTTTATAATTTTCAACATTCTAGAGGTTGTGTAATGACATCTTATCATGGTTCTATGTGCTATTTCCTTGATGGCCAACTATGTTGAGCACCTTTTCATGTGTTTATAGGTCATTCCTAGGTGAAGTGGGATAAATGAACTTTAACCCAAAGGCAAAACAAAAAACAAACAAACAAATTTTAAAAACCCCACAAGCTTCCAATCCACGCCCTGAAACTTCTAACCAATGGGCAATGGGCTTAAAAGCCACTTGCCTCTAATAACTTCACCCACTTCCTGAGGTTCAGAGGTGTGGTGAACTCTTTCCTGCTTTGCTTCTCTCACTCTTAGAAATGACTGCAGTTTCCACCACTCAGATAACACTGTGCCACAGCTACAGTTCTGCACCCAAGGTGCCTTGCAAAATGGAACCAGCTGTAATGCAGACAACCCCCTGGTTCTTGTCCCGCTGCCCTCACTACCACATAGACCAAGGCTTGAAAGCAACATCGATAGTCTGTCCCACTGATGTGGCCATTGTGCAAACATTTCACGTTAAAATATTCAGAGTGTAAGTGAAATCATTGAGTTGTCTAAACACTGTCATATCCTAAATATATTTCTGAAACTGATACCTTTTCTTGAGAGAATCTTAAGTGCTGAGATTTTTTTTCATGTGTTTCTTGCATTTGGTTTTATTTTGTGGTGTATATAGTGTATATAAAGGACAAAAGAGTTCAAATTTTATAACATCTAGTCTTTCTAGAAGGTACATCTGAATAGTTAAGAAAAATTTCAAACTTCTACAAAGACGTGGGCTCTAATAGGGTTGTCAGAAGAGAGGATATTTTAGTTACAGTTACAAAAAAAGAGGAATGACTATAAACCAACTAACACCAAAACAAAACAGGAACTAAAACAGATTGATGTTTTTAAAAAAAAATTTTTTTATCGAAGTATAGTCAGTTTACAATGTTGTGTCAATTTCTGGTGTACAGCACAATGCTTCAGTCATACATGAATATACATATATTTGTTTTCATATTCTTTTTCAATGAAAGCTACTACAAGATATCAAATATAGTTCCCTGTGCTATACAGTATAAACTTGTTTATCTATTTTATATATACCAGTCAGTATCTGCAAATCTTGAACTCCCAATTTATCCCTTCCCACCCCCTTCCCCCCGGTAACCATAAGTTTGTTTTCTGTGTCTGTGAGCCTGTTTCTGTTTTGTAAATAACTTCATTTGTGTTTTTTTTTTTTAAGATTCCACATATGAGTGATATCATATGGTATTTTTCTTTCTCTTTCTGGCTTACTTCACTTAGAATGACATTCTCCAGGCCATCCATGTGCTGCAAATGGCATCATTTTATTATTCTTTATGGCTGGGTAGTATTCCATTGTATAAATATACCACAACTTCTTTATCATCTGTCAATGGACCTTTAGGTTGTTTCTATGTCTTGGCTATTGTTAACAGTGCTGCTATGAATATTGGGGTTCAGGTATCTTTTTAAACTAAGGTTCCTTTTGGATATATGCCCAGGAGTGGGATTGCTGGATCATATGGTAAGTCTATTTTTAATCTTTTAAGGAATCTCCACACTGTTTTCCACAATGGCTGCACTAAACTGCATTCCCACCAATAGTGTAGGAGGGTTCCCTTTTCTCCACAGCCTCTCCAGCATTTATCGTTTGTGGACTTTTGAATGATGGCCATTCTGATTTGTGTACAGGAACTCCATGACTGCGAAATGACGCAGGCTTTGGACAAACACATGAGTCAGGAACTTGTGATGCAGAGCAAGGTATGGCATGATCAAACTTGCCACGTAATCGAACTTGATACAGGCCTCACCTGAATGGATGTTTTGAGAGCTATTGTTCATTCCTGCCACAGGAATGACACATGCTAAGTAGGGGCCCCTCCTTGGGCCCAAGAATGGAAAAACATGTCTGGCAGGAGCAGAGCCACCACTGACCGCAACTGTCATGGGTTGAATTGTGTCCCCCGAAATAAGTCCCCAGTAACTGGGAATGTGACCTTATTTGGAGAGAAGGTCTTTGCAGATATAATTAGTTAAAATGAGGTCATACTACATTAGGGTGCGCTCTCAATCCAATATGACTGGTGCCCTTATAAGAGGAGAGAACACACAGAGACACATGGGGAAGAAGTCCATGTGACATCAGAGGCAGAGATTAGTGACGTAGCTACAAGATGAGAACTCTGACGGTTGCTGGCATCCATCGGAAGCCAGGAGAGGGGAATGGAATGGATTCTTCTTGAGCACCTCCAGAAGAAATCAACCCCGCCAACATCTTGGTTTTAGACTTCTGCCTTCCAGAACCATGAGAGAATACATTTATTGTTTAGGCTCCCAGTTTGTCATACTTTGTTATGGCAGCTCTATATAGCAGCCAACGTAAACATGAGCAAGTGAGTAATGAACCTTTGTTGTTGGGAATCGCTGAGACACTGGTTTAATTTTTAAACTGTTAAAAGTTAATATATGCATTATGGAAAACTGAAGAACACAGGAAGCAAGGTACAAAAACATCACCTATAATCATAAGCACTTTACAGCTTGATGCATTCTTGTAGGTCCTGGGTTTGTATACACAGAACTAAGCACATTTCTACGTGATTGAGATTAAACAGTCTATTTCACGCATTTTCGCATACCATGATCATGAATATTCATAAATATTCAAAGTCCGAAAGTCATGAGTATTTTGATAATACAAGAATACACGACACCAACTCAAACAGGAAAAAATTAAATAAAATCCTTATTTTCTTTGTATGATGGTTAATTTTTTGTGTTAACTTGACTGGTCATGGGGTACCCAGAGTAAACGTGATTTCTGGGTGTTTCTTGAGCCAATTCTAATCAATCAATCAATGCTGCTGGTTCTGTTCCTCTGGAAAACCCTGACTCATACACTTGTGGACAAAAATGTCATGAAAGACAAAAATAGCAGCCGGCCTCTTAGATAAAGATATTGATAGAATTACAATTAAAATATTGCATTCCCTTATGCTCGATATTAAATGAAACATAAAGCAATAGAGAACAATGGTTTTAAGAGAATTCATCATCAGATATAGTCTATTAAAACATTATCAAGAAGGTGTGTTTCCACTGAATTATTTAACAATACATTCCTACAGTACGGCCAAAAGAGTTGTGTACATACATCAATTGTTATCATCAAAATGTAAATATGGACACATCTGCCTACATCCCTCCCTACCACCAACCTCGTGTACAAGTCCTGACATTCACTGCTCAGAGGTGGTTTAACAATTCTGTGCCTAAGATGCTTCTTTTCTATTAATTATTTTTTTAAGATATTTACGATTTACTAGCTCTACTTTTTATCATACACTGTCAGCTTAAGATATGCAAAAAACTTAGATGTGGTAAAATAAGGAATGAGCTTTATCCACAATAAACACAGGCACTTTATAAAAAATACACATATAGGACTATGGATATAATCCAAGACTATCTTGGAGATACTAGCAGAGCGCCCCCTTCCTTCATCTTTCATCTTCTCCCTCTCCCACCATTTCAATGACTAAGTACAGAAATTCATCTAGTACCAAAAAGTAACTGAACAAATTGTTTAGTCACCCTACTCTTGTCATATACTAGCAACTTCTTTAATATCTAGAAAGACTAGATGTTATGAAATTTGAACTCGTTTGTCCTTTACATACACTAGATCCACCACAAGACAGAGCCAAATGTGCAGAACATAAGAGGGTGATGTTAATCTTGCCTAACTATAAACACACCGGCTTCGAGCCCTTTGCCCTTTGCCCTTTGTTCTCCTGCCTCCTCCCTGAACCGGCACAAACACGATGTGTTCTGCTCAGGGAGGTAGTTTTGACTGCTCCGTTTCCAAAATACATTATTTCATATGAGTTTTAACCAAAGGATATCCACAAAACATGCTTTTCCACTACCTCCACTTTGAATGTACTGAATGTACTGCTAAACATCTAGAAAAGCGAGAGGTTTCAAATAAGGACTTAAGTTTGTCCATCATATACACAGCAGTGTTGAATAAACTATAATAAATGATCATATTGGGGGGGAGGGTCTAGTTCAGTGGTGGAGTGCGTGCTTAGCATGTAGGAGGTCCTGGGTTCCATCCCCAGTACCTCCATTAAAAATAAATAAATAAACCTAATTACCTTCCAAAAAAATAAATAAATAAATGGTTATACCTGGAAGTGACTTCTAATCAGGAACATTACAGCCTAGTGTCCTCCTTTTCTCTCGACTCCTTCTGTCCAAAAATGACCAACTGAATGACATGTGGTTTTACGACTTCATTCCCAAAAGCCATTTTCAGAAGACAATCCTTCTATGAACTTTAACATAAAGTGAACAATACGTGTTAGTTTACTAACTCTATTTTTGTCACGGTTGGGGAAATATAATTAAGAACGAAATCTACTCCCAGCCCAGAAATCCTCTCCATAAACATAACAGAAAGAAAACAGTTTTCTTATTGAATAAGGATTAGACCAGAACGTGATGCTCATCACAGGGAATCTATTAAGAGACTGGAAAGACAAGAGGAAACTTCAGTGTTGTTTCTTCACGGCATCCTTGCTCATGCCAAGTAGATACAACCTATCACATACATGTTCTCAACGTAGATGATAACTAGTGTTCAAGTGCGAGGACTTGACAGCACCATTTCTCATATGTAGTCCATCCTAAGTTCACCTGGTAATTGAGGTGGTCATCAGTGTTTGCTAATCGGCTTTATCCAAAGGAAAAATAAACTTATTTTGAACATTTATGTTGGAAGGTAGTTTTGCAATGTGGTGGAACCCACTGAAGCTAGGCTCCTCCCCTCTCCCAGTAACTGAGGGGCAGGGGCTATTTCCCTTGATAATTATATTTCAAAGAGAAGGTTCCCAGGCCCTTGAAAAAGACATTCTTGGATTCAAACACAGTACAACAAAAGTTAAATGAAATGCACATAACACACTGGAAAACATGGAACATGAAATCTTCTAGTACCTGCCAGCAAAACATGTTTTGTAGTTGCTTCCCTCCCACCTCCCTCAACTCAATAAGCAAGTACAAAGAGTGTACTGCTCACAGAGATGGTTTAACAACTCCATCTGCAAAGATGATATTTCCCATACATTTAAAAAAAAAAAAAACCTGTTTATTGTGGTAAAATACACATGGCACAAAGTTTACCACAACCATTTTTAAGTCTACAGATCAGTGGCATTAACTGCATTCACGTTCTTGCGTAACCATCACCACCATCCATCTCCAGAACTTTTTATCATCCCAAACTGAAACTCTGTACCCATTAAACAATAGCTCCCCATTAGCACACTCCCGCAAACCCATGATAAGCAGTATTCTACCTTCTGTTAAGAATTTGACTATTCCAAGTACCTCACCTAAGTAGAGACATACAGTATGCCCATCAATTTTTCAGAGCTATGTACAAAATGTTATTCCACTGCCTCCAATTTTAGATACATCAAACACTTCTAACCATCCAGAAAGATTAGATATTTCAAGTAAGAACTTAATTGTTGACTATATACATAGTGCTGTTAAATAAAACTGCACATACATAGCAATGGTTATAATTGAGGTATCTTCCAAATATGACCATTTGGGCCTTGAATCATTCCTTCCTTACTTCCTTCTCTCCACCACAATCCAGTCGGCGCATATAGGCACACATTAAAGCTGAGAGGTGGTTGAAGAAATTAATATTCAGAAGTCACATATAGAAGACTAGATTTATGAATTTCAATACAAACTGCGTAAAACGTGCTAATTTTACTAACTTTGTCATACATTCGCGACCTCTTAACCGTCTACGGAGTTGATGTTACAAAATTACAACACATTTGTCTATTATATACGCTATGTATACAGCAAAACAAAATGCATAAAACATACCAAAAATGGTTTTGCCCAAAACTATGCAAATAGAAACGTATTAATATTATTACCTTTTGCATTTCCTTCCCTCCCACCTCCTCTAAACCACTGAACAATTTGGACAGTATACTGCTGTGAAAGGAAAACCAAAATGGAGTCGGTATTGCTAAGAGACTGCTCTAAAACGGAGCCAGGAGGCCACTGATGAAGTGTGACTCATGCACATCTAGCCCAATTGAATCTGACCTTTTGACCACTGTTGTCTTAAAGAAGGCATCCAGAACATATGCAGTAATGTTCCAGAAACTCAAGATACTTATCAGACCCTCATCCAAAATAACTCATGACAGCCAATCACTTATTTCCTTTCTTGTGTCAGAGTACAGATTTGTGTTTTCTGCCTTTATAAGCCCTTGACTCTTTCTCTTTCCCAGAACACTCTTGGTTTTATCCGAATCTCTGTCTTCCAAATTGCAATTTTTAAGACTCCAAAGAAACTCTTTTATTACATGCAGTCTTCTGCGTTTTGTTTTTTTTTTTTTCGGTCGACACTGCTCACAGAGGTGGTTTAGCAATTCCACTTCCAAAATATAATTATTTCTCATGAACTTCAGCACAAAGCGATATTTCATTACCTCTACTTTAAACATATTTCGGGCACTTCAAAACATCTAGTTAGATTAAATGTTTCAAATAAGGACTTTGTCTGCTATATACACAGCAGTCCTGAGCAAACCGCACGCGTATAACAACAGTTATAATCTAAAAGCATCTTCTAAATATGAACATTCTGGCCTAGAATCCTTCTTTCTTCTCTCCTTTCTCCACTGACCTGATGAACGATAACACTCAAGTTTTCAGGAGACCGTCTTTCCTAGGCATTTTAACACAATATAGAAAATATACTAATATAACATCTATGCTTTTGTCATAGGTTGGCAATCTCTTTAACATCTAGAAAGACTAGATGCTGTAAAGCAGGAACCGTTTGTTCATTACATGCACTATTACACACACAGCAACGTAAAACAAAACATATGACCCTAAAGGACAGTGGTTAATCCCGCCTGAAAATAAACACACTTGCTTAGAGCCCTTTGCATCTGCAGCTCCTTTCTCCTCCCCCAAACCAGTGCACAAGGGCATTGTGTGCTCCAAGAAGGGGTTTGGCCATTCCAAATCAAACAAACAAACAAGCAATATTTCTTATCAATTTGAACAAAAAGATACTTAAGAAATGTGTTCATTTTATTTTATTTTTTTACTTTATTACATGGGGGGGTAGGTAATTAGGTTTTATTTTTTTTTTTTAATAGAGGTACTCAGGATTGAACCCAGGACCTCATGCACTCTACCACTGAGCTCTACCCTGCCCCCGAAATGTGTTATTTTACCACCTTTACTTCTAATACATAATGGGCATTTCAGAACCGCTAGAAAGGCTAGATATTTCCAAAAAAGTGCTCAGCATTGTCAACTATATATAGTGAGGAATAAAATGCACATATGGAACAGTGGTTTTACTATGAAAATATCTTCCAAACATGACAAGCCTGGCATAGAAACTTCTTCTCTTCCTCCTCACAGCCTTCTGCTCCGTGTCCTCTAAACTACGGAACAAACACGGACGTGTGTGTGGCACCTGATGTGGCTTCTAGGGGTCTAACAATTCCATTTCAAACAGTCACTCCAAAAGACATTTCTTTTCTATAATTTTTTTTTTCTTAAAACAAATGGTTATGCTCAAGTCCTGAGATGTTCTAACCCTACTTTATCCTATGCTGGCCGACCTCTTTACAGTCAGAAGGCCTAGATGTGGCAAAAGTTTTCTTTTGAAATGTTGGGAGCAGTGGAGGGCAGCTTTTTCATAATCCATGCACAGGCCTTCTATAAATGGCCACCAAATCTCCCCCAGGGATGGTAGGCATTTCTTATTGGCTCAATGCTCTATGTTTTTCTACCATTTCTGGCTTCCAATGTCGAAAATCTGATGGCCACCAGAAGTTCCAACCATATTTGTCACAAGCTCCATTCACTTCTGGGCCCCAAAGGCCTTCGTCCACCTTGTTTGGGACTCAACAGTCACCCCAGGTGCTGGACCATGTGGCAACTTGGCCTGACACTGAGAAGGCCAATCTTGTGCCAGCCTAGACCATCCTTCTCTGCCCTTTGTGCCCTTCCTTGCCCCACCATGCATGCCACCCAAAGGCGCAGCACCCTCTGCATCCTGGTAGGGGCCCACCTGGCCCAACCCAGACAGGGCAACCTGTGCACTGAGGCCAGGCTCAGAGAGGCCTGCGGCCATCAGGCAATGGGGCTGGAGGGGTCACCGCTGCCTCAGGGTCTGGGCTGGACCAAGGGGTGGGGTGGGTGGGGCGGCAGCCCTAGGTGTTGCCAGGCTTCTTACCTCGCTGTCTGCCAGAAATTGAAGCAACGTCCCCCTACACCTTTTTAACTGCAACAGAGCGAACACAATCGTCTGACATTGTTAGCTCTAAATAACCTTGCGTTTCTGCCCCATAATTTCGAGTTCCTCTGAATCCAGAGGATCTTAGTCACTGCCCTGGGGACGTGAAAGGAAACGATATTTTGCAATTGTTAATTTTTCCTAAATGTTTGGGCTACTTTAGGTTTTCTGTTACTTGCAAAATGTCCTGATAAAAGTCTGTTCTTTCTTCCTGGAACAACTTCCCTTTTAGAGCAACTCCCCTGTGAACCCACAATTTGGCGATTACTGTCAAAATTTAATATACAGATACCATTCTACAAAGTACTTTTTTCACTTCTGGTTCCCTAATTTATGGAACTAGGGAACAAGACCAAAAGATAGTCATTTCACAATGTTTATAAAAGAAAATAGGAGGGCGTATCAGCCTATGTCTTCCAGTTGGGAATTAGCTAAATAAATTACTGTACAGCAACACAACAGAATACAGTGTAGCTTTAAGAATGAGCTACGTCTACATTGACATGGAAAGAATTTCAAGACATTATGTCTTGATTGATAAACAGAATGGTGGGATGAGCCCCTTCGTGTAATAATAAAAACTCTAAATTTGTATATGTATTTGTATAGATGTATGTGTCTGTGTGTGTGTATATGTGTGTGTGTGTGTTTGTAAGTAAATAGGAAAAAGTCTATAAAGTCATGGTAGGAAGGTTAGAGCAGGGATATGGGTAAGTTTAGTGGTAAAGAGGGGATTTCAAGTTTACTGTGTAAAATATGCTTGTATATGGTTTATGTTTCATAAGGATGCATATAGATAATCATTGGGTACATTAAAAAAATCAAAATCATTTAATAAATTTGTGCTGGTGGTTTTAAAATCAGCCTACAAATTCTATAATCCTCCTCCATTTAAGAGGTAAAATTTAATTCCCTTCCTCTTGGATGTGGGATGCTCCAGGCTAAGTTGTACTTTCCTGCTCAGAACTCGAATCAATTTCTTTTCTAAGAAGCTCTGGTTTCTTGGAGTGGGAAATAACATGTAAACTGAACACTGAGGGAGTCCATTGCCATTAGACTGGTCATTGTGTCTTGGCTTTTTCAGTAGGGAAAGTTAGAAATACATATTTCTTTTGTTTCTCAAAAGAGAAAATAGAATATGAATTCACAGTGTACCAAAAAAGAGTTATTTGGATGTAGGTGCTTTCATGATGTAGATGGATATGAAGTTTCCCATTCTTTTTTTTCCAACTGCCTTTTTAAAATTTAGTTGCTAAGGACACATCATCAAATAATTTTTTTCTTTCGGTAATGAATCTTCTATTTTAGTTGGAAAGACAGAAACAATTATCCTTTCTTTTTCTAATATAGTTACTCGTCTCTGAATCATTCAAATTAAATTGAGCTGTTGCATAACCAAAATTACTATCTTTTTTTGGTCTAGCTAAATATTTTTAAAATAATATTTTTGAGACAGAAAAGTAAAAAGAACAAAAGTATTCTATAATCCCAGCCCTCAGATGATTACTATTAATATTTTAAATAAAAATTATACATGTCAGAGTGCTATTCATGGATTGGAAGACTCAGTATTGCTAAGGTGTCAATTCTCAATATTTTTCTATGTATTCAATACAATCAAAATCACTGCCTTTTTTTATGTAAAGTGACAAGTGGATTCCATAATTTATATGGAAATGAGAAGGATCTAAAATAAGCAAAACAATTTTGAAAAAGAAGGACAAAGTTGGAAGATTCATATTCTATGAATTTGAGGCCTATTATAAAGCCATGGTAATCAAAACCATAGGATATTGGCATGAGGATAAATATATAAATCAATAGAGACAAATAGTGAGTCCAGAAATAGACATGTATTGCTTTTTGATAAATATGCCAAAGTAATTCACAGAGGGAAAGAATAGTCTTTCCAATACATGTTACTGAAACAACAAGAAAAAACAGTATTGACAAATATATGAACATTGATCTTAACTTCCCACCATCGACAAAAATTAACTCAACATTGATTTAGATCTAAATATAAAAGCTATAGCTATAAAATGTCTAAAAGAAAACATAGGTGTGAATCTTTGCAACCATGATTGCCACGGATTAGCAAACGATGGACTGCTAACCAAATCTGAGCCACCACCCGTTTTTGTAAATAAAGTTTTATTGGGACAGAAACATGCTCATTCAATTATGGCTGCTTTCACACTACAGCAGCTGACTTGAATAGTTGTAATAGAGACCATATGGCCCACAAAGCCTAGAATATTTACTTTCTGGATTAGAGAAAACTTTTGCCAGTTCCTTGAAGCTAAGCATATACTCATTACATGCCTTCTCAGGTGGAAAAGAAACATATGATTCCTGAAATACCTGTACACAAATGTCCAAAGCAACTTTATTCCCAATAGATAAAGCTGCAAACAACCCAAATGCCCATCAGCAGGTGAATGGATAAACAAAGTGTGGTTCATCCATACAATAAAACTCTACTCCCCTTAAAAAGAAAAAAAACCTACCAAACACAAAGCAATAGGAATGAATCTCAAAAACACTGCGCTGAATGAGAGATTTATAAATGAGTATATGCTGTATAGTTCCATTTATATAAAATTTGAGAAGAGGTGCAACTAATATATCTTGATTAAAAGCAGATTAGGCGTCTCTTGGGGCTGAGGGTCAGAGGTTGGGGGTAACTGCAAAGGGCATAGGGAATTTTGGGGGGTGATCTTGACCATGTGGTAGTTACATTTCTCAGGACTCATTGGACACTTAAAATGTGTACATTTTATTTTATGCAATTTTAATATCCATAAAGTGGGTTTTAAATTAAGAAAAAGATTTTTAGTGAATCAAACTTGAGCTCATAGAATAGAAATAAATATTAAAGCAAAGTCTCATTTTAGGACAATACTTGCAGTTATCTATGCAGAAATGGACCTCAGGTCTGAAGCCTACTTCTGACATAAGTGCCTTGGAGACTAACATTCGATCTTTTTAAGTAAATGGTCAGGAACTTCTGAGTTGATTTGTGCTTGTTACCAACTGACACGTATAAAGTAATGTAAATGTGTTGGGTTGTGCTGTATAGAGTTTCCATCCACACGTTGGAGACCAGAGACTTGTGATAAGCATATGGTAAACAAGCAGACATACAAGCCTTCCCTCTAAAGAAGGTCCATAAATGGTGACAGACCCTCAAATCAGGAGGGGTAAAGTCATCTGTAGCCAACCACTGGGGAAGTCCAGGAAACCAGAATCTAGTACTTTTACCTGTTTACGTATTATCACTCTGTGAATGTTTCCATAAACTTTGTTACCAGAGCATAGGTTCTTGTTTCATCACAGAAGGAATTCAGAGAACAGACAGGGAGGCCAAGTAGATCAAACAAGGATTTATTAAGAACACTCTCAGGAGGGAGAGGGGGCAGGCTCAGGTGAGCAGCTGCCCTGAGTTCCTTCTGGAGAACTGGTTATATGGGGTGTGAAAATGATGGGATGGAATATTCATCAAGGAGGGAGGGGATTGAGGGGTTATTTCCTGGTTTTCGTCCCAGCTCCACCTTCCAGAGAGGGGATTTTGTCCTTATTTGGGTCTTGTTCAGATCTGTCATAGTGCACTGCTCTGGTTGCAATGCCAATTCTATTGAAATGAGGGCACGATGAACAAAAGGTTACTTCCAGAAACCAGAGACTCCCGCCTTTCTTTGTTTACCCCTAGGACCCCTGTCGTCACCAGATGTGTGGTCTCCTGTCACATGACCCATGCCTCCCTTCTCTGCTCATACGTGGCTAACTGCCTGCTCCAGCAAATTCGCTGTCAAAGACACCTTATAGTCTGTAAAACTATCTGTGGGCATCTTTTAATCACATCACAGTCCCCAAATCTGATACCCATATGTTGGGAATCCCCCCGAAACTAAACCTTTGACAAGAATGGAATAATTTCAGAGTTGGCAGGCTGAGTGCATTCTAAACATACATTAGCTCTTTCTATTTCAATTGCTAAACAGATAGATTAGGCTTTATCAAGATTAGACATGAAACAGGAATGCTACATTGTCTGCAAATTCAGCAAGAAGGCCGCCTAAAGTAAGACAATGTTCCGGTCCTAATGGCCTTCACCCACTTCTACTTTCTCACGGCTCTGGAGGCTAGGAAACCCAAGATCAAGGCACCAGCAGACTTGATGTTTGGCAAATGCCTGCTTCCTGGTTCACAGATGGCTATCTTCTCAGTGTGTCCTTAAAAAGCAGAAAGGATGAGAGAGAGCCCTGCTGGGGATTGTTTTATAAAAGCTCTTTATCATCTTGAGGATGGTCTCTTCTATTCCTAGTTTGCAAGAGTTTTTATGATGAGGGTGATGGATTTTTTCCAAATGCCTTTTCTACATCAATGAAGTGATCACAATTATTTTTTTCTTCATTCTGTAAAGAGGATGGATCACATTTTGATTTTCTTATGTTGAACTACCTTTGAGTTCCTGGGATAAATGCCAATTGGTTATGATGTATCATCCCTTCAATATGCTGCTAGATGTGGTTTGCTTATATTTTGTTGAAGACTTTTGCATTTATATTAATAATGAAATTAATATTATGTTAATATTTGTCAGGGTTCGATAGCTCTGCTGGGCCAAGGGTGATCAGGCCTCCCACTGGGTTCCGAGCATCTTTAGCCTAATAACCCCCCGGGGATCCTTGAAGCAGGTCAGGTACCTTGTTTCCTGACGACCACCACCCAGCGGGCTGCTGGACGTTGAAGTCCCCTGTTGCTTGAGTGCAGCGCGAAGAAAGAGCCAGGAGCCGAGAGTTCAGGTGCAAGCCAGACAGGCTCGGGATAGAAGGAGGTAGGCAAGAGGCTCAACTAGACAAGTACTTGAAGTTCTCCGTGACCCAAAAGACTCAAGGCTAGCAGTACTTGGACCCAAGTCTCCTACAGCCCCGGCATTTTGTTGAGTTACACAACAATCAGGCAGAACGGGTTGGGGTGGGCAACAGGGTGGTGGTTCATTTTGACTGGTGACCTTTAAGGTGTTAGGGGACATCTAGCGGCCTGCGGATGTGGGGCAACTGTCTATTGGCTGGGCTTGCTTGCCTGTGGTTACTGTGGTTATTGTGGTCGGCCAGGTTTTGCTTGACGTCAGCAGATACTCTTTGCTGGTCCAACCCTGTAGTGAAGCTTTACTTTCCGTTTGCCTTGCAACTCTAGTTTCGTTTCGCAGCCAGCCAGCTTGCTTATGCCTTACAAATATTAGTAATGGATATTGGCCTATAGTTTTCTTTTCCTGTGCTGTCTTTATCTGGCTTTGGTATCACAGTAATTCTGGCTTAGAATGAGTTAGAACATGTTCCCACGTCTATTTTTTGAAAGAGTTTAAGAAAAACTGGTGTTAATTCTTCTTTAAATAACTGTAGAATTCATCATGGAAGCTATCTAGTCCTGGTGTTTTCTCTTTTGGGAGGCTTTTGATTATTGATTCAATTTATTTACTTCTTATATGTCTACTCAGATTTTCTACTTCTTTTGGGTCAGTTTTGGTACTTTGTGGATTTCTATGAAGCTGTCGAGTCCATCTAGTTTATCTAATTTGCTGGCATATAGTTTTTCATAGTATTCTCTTATGATTTTTTTTTATTTCTACGTGGACAAAGAATGTCACCTGCCATATCATTAAACAAAGGATGTTGTGGTCATCAAGCCATCAGCCACTACAGCCACCCTTGAAGGTGTACCCTGAGGGGATTCAGGATGGAGAAAAACAGGATACTAGCTCTATATAGTAAAAGTGGGATATCAAAGGAATAATTTCTTTAAGCCCAGACTCTTGTATCTTCCCATAGGTAGAAAAGTGTTAAAGTCACTTGAGATGCCTAGTTTTTCTTTCATTAACAGTAGTCTTTTGATGTTTCAACTACCTGGTCTTTGTTGCAAAAACTCCTATATATTCTGGCTCCTCCCTTACCTCTTTAGAAAAGTCTCTTAGAGCTATCTGAGAGGCTGTATCTGGGCTTAAGTCCTCAGTAAAGCCCCAAATAAAACATAATTCTCAGTTTTAAGGTTGTGCACTTTTTTCAGTTGACATCTATAAGGGTAGTAGTAATGTCCCCACAATCATTCCTGATTTTAGTAACTTGAAATCTTCTCTATTTTTCCCTTGGTCAGTCTAGCTTAAGATTTGTAAATGTTGTTGACCTTTTCAAATAACCTTTTTGTTGTTGTTCTGTTGATTTTTCTCTATTTTCTGTTGATTTCTAGTCTCTAGTTCATCTATCTCTGTTCCAGCTTTTATTATTTCCTTCCTTCTGCTGGCTTTTGGTCTGGTTTAGGAACTTTCTCTAGTTCCTTAAGGTGTATAGTTTGGTTATTTATTTGAAATATTTCATGTAGTTTAATGTAGGCATTGACAGGTATAGATTTCTCTTGGGGTACAGTTTTTGCTGTATCCCATAAGTTTTGGTATGTTGTATTTTCATTTTCATTTGCCTCAAAGTATTTTCTGATTTCCCTCATGATTTCTTCTTTGGCCCACTGGCTGTTTAAGAACATGTGGTTTAAATTTCACATAGGTGTGAATTTTCCAGTTTTCCTGCTGTTATTGATTTCTGTGTTGCCAGAGCATCTACTTTGTGTAATTTCAATCTTTTTAAATGTTTTGATACTTGTATTGTGTCCTAACATATGGTCTATCCTGGAGAATTGTTCCAGATACACTTGAGAAAAATGTCTAATCTGCTACTTTGGTGGAATATCTTGTATATCGCTATTAGATCTGGTTGATTGATGCTGTTGTTCAAGTCCTCTATTTCCTTTTAGACATTTGGATTGGTTGTTCTATCCATTGTTGAAAGTAGGGTATTAAAACTTCCAACAATTATTGTAGAAATGTCTATTTCTCCCTTCCATAGATCTTCATACATTTTTGCTTCATATTTTTAGCTCTGTTGTTAGTTGTGAATATGTTTGTAATTGTTACATATTCTTGATGGATTTACCTTTTATCAACTTACAATGACCTTCTTTGTCTCTTGCAATGGTTTTGACTGAAAAACTATTTGTCTGATATTAGCATAGCCACCCCACCTCTCTTTTGGTTATTATTGGCATGAAATATTTATTTTTATCTTTTTTATTTTCAATCTATTTGTGTCTTTGGATCGAAAGTGAGTTTCTTATAGACAGGATATAGTGAGATCATGGTTGTAGTTGTTTTTCATCTATTTTGTCAGTTTATCTCTGCTTTTAATTAGAGAGTTTAATCCATTTACATTTAAAGTAGTTATTGATAAGGAAAGCCTTATGCTATAATTTTGCTATTTGGTTTCTGTTGGTTTTTTTTTTCCTGGTTTTTCCTCAGTTTTTCCATTACTTCCTTCTTCTGTCTTTATTTTCCTAATGGTGTAGCATTTTTATTCTTTCCTCATTTCCTTTTCTGTGAACATTTTAAAAGTTACTTTCTTAATGGTTACTCTAGGTTATTACAATTAGACTCTTAAACTTATAACAATCTATTTTTTTTATTAATACCACTTTAACTTAAATGATATATAGAAACCCTACTTTTATACAGCTCTTTCCCTCCCCATCTGTTGCTATTATCACAAATTTCATTTTTACACATTGACTTTAAAGTCAACTGATTTTGTAGCTGTTAATTGTATCTACAAAATACCGTCACAGCAACACTTCGTATAGTGTCTGCTCAAACAACTGAGTACCACAGCCTTGCCAAATTGACACATAAAATTTAACCATCACAACAATCACACCAAAAAATTTCTTCAAGATAATAGTTTTATCCTATAACTTAGTGTTATATTCATAATCCTCAATTATGTTTTTGTCCGTAATTTTTCCTCAAACAAAATTCAGTTTTTCTATTTTGATTTATGCTAGTAGAAATGATATCATAAATGATATGTTGAAAAACTCCTGAATGAATTCATTCATTTACTTTCATTTTATGGATTTTCAATGAGCACTTATTATGTATCAGATAATGGAATTAAGAATATATAATGATAATGAGAGGGTGGCAATGACGATTTTATTAGTAGTAGAAGTTATAAACTTTTATTAAGTACTTACTATGGGTCAGGCACACCTTATTTAACATAATACATAAAAGATCAGTCACTGACCTCAAGATGCTCATCATCAGTGGGAAGAGACAAATGAAAAAGGAGACAACACAGTGTAGTAAGCATTATGGTGTGGATAAAGGTCAAACCACTTAAACTGTGAATAGACATCAGCCAGGTGAAGAAGAGGAAAAAGATTTTCTAAGCAGTTGTAGTAACAAATGCAAATTCCCAAGTCTTGATATAATACAGTATCATTATCTCAATAATAATAGAGCCTCTGGAAAGAGTGGAGATCAAGGGGCTAGAAATAAGAATGGTAAGCTAGGCAGAGGTTACTTTTCAGGAAAGTTACCACTAAAGTGTTTTTTTCTCTCTACAATTGCTGTATTTCCAGACTTCTCCTATGGCTTTTGAAAAACATCCAATAAAGACTGGTGTAAAACAAACTGTCTAATCCCAGAATTGTTTTTCACAGTTGACAGTGCTGCAAACCACATATAATCCTGACCTTTTATGTTATAAAGTACAATAGCTGCTAAGACACCCCAACAGATAAAGTAGTAATAATGTGTATGTGTTTTCAAGGTAGGAATGTTGATGATTAGGAAAAAGGCAGAATAAATTGGCATTTGGCAGTGTCAATTTAGTAATCACATGAATAACACTTAAGAAAAAATAGTAACAAACATTTATTCAGCACCTACTGTGTGTTAAATATGAAGCACTTTATGTGGATTTAATCTATGTGGTTTAATCTGCACAATAATTCTAAGAGGTTACTTTTTACTTCGTGTCATCCATTATTGGTAATTTCACTTTACAGATGAGGAAACTGAGGCATGGAGAAGATCTATCAGTACGGTGCAATCATGAAAATAGAAACTGCTCCAGATATTTCGAGCATAATAGTATTCAGCACAGAAATATGGTGTTAAGTCTTTGGAAGGGCTGAAGGAGCTACTGTCATATTTGTGCCAGTGCTTCCATGGTCAGTCCAGAGAATAGAAAAGTTGTTGCTGCTGCCACTCAGAAGCCAAAAAAGTTCAGAAAACCACTGTTGATTGTCACAGCTAAATTATATCACTGAGGCAAGGACTGGCAGGGAAGCAAGTCAAAGCCCAAGTAAAAAAAACACTGCACAGTAATTTATGCCTTTCTGCCACTTCCCAGATCTCAGGAAGTACATTTCACTTGACAAAATGTAAAGTGAATCCAGAACACTGGCGGTAAGGGCATCTGGGGAATGCAGCTCCCAGCATTCCAGAATGCCTTGGGGAGAGCTGACGGGTATAAGAATGAACGCTAGTGTTAGTTCTCTATTTGTCACCATAAACAATTACTACAAACTTCGTGGCTTAAAACAACACCCACTTATTATTGTCAGTTCTGTAAGTTGGAAGCCTAGTGGACTCAGCTGGGAACTCTGTTTAGGGTTTCATAAGGCTGCAATCAAGATGTTGGCTAGACAAGTCTCTGGGGGAAGAATCTGCTGCCGGGCTGTTTCAGGTTGTGGGCAGAATTCATTCCTTTTTGTTTGTTTTGTTTGTTCTTTTCGTGTGTGGGGAGTGGTAATTAGCTTTCTTTCTTTACTTTTTTAATAGAGGTACTAGGGATTGAACCCAGGACCTCATGCATGCTAAGTGTGCACTCTACCACTGAGCCATACTGTCGCCCATTTTTCACCCCTGGAATTCATTTCTGTACTGTGGTTCCTTCTATCTGCAATCCAGCACTTGTGGGTTGAGTCCTTCTCCTGTTTCAAATCATTATGAATTTCCTTTCTGCTGCACCTCTCTGACCTGCTATTTTACATTAAGGATGTTCACGTGATTACACTGGGCTCACCTGGAAAATCCAGGCTAATCCTTCTAACTTAAGGTGAGTTGATGAGTAACCTTAATTACATTTGCAAAGTCCCTTTGCCATGTAACGTAACATAACCACGAGAAGAACATAAGGGGACAGATCACTAGGGTCAAAATTCTGTCTACCACAGTCATTAGAGTAAACAACAAAGAAAAAACATTCCAACACAAAAGGCTAAGAGATTTGCTCAATATCATTCATGTTACCCAGCATTATCAATTTCAATAATCATATTTACAATGTACCAAGTGTCTACTAAAAGTCTGAACCTATACAAGAAGATGAATCCCTATTATCCTACGTATTTCTTTTCTTTTTTAATCAAATGGCAAGTTGAGAGACTTCAGGGTATTCATATACCGTTCTATAAGAATTAACTTAAATAACATGGATAAGTGCTTAGCACAGTGCCTGAAACAATTAAGAACTCAGTAAGTCATTTATTATTGTTATTCCCATTTTAGAGATAAGATCACTGTGGCTCTGAGAGGTGACCTAACTTGCCCAAGACTATATAACTAATAAGAGACCCAGCATAGTTTTGAATACAGATTGTCCAACTTAAAATGTGGAAGTAAATGGAAAACAGAGCATGTAATGAACTTGATTGACATAATGCCTAGTGAATATCAATCGTTGTTAAAAGGCACACAGATATTCAATTACCCTAAATAGACAGGACATGGCTACTTATTATGAACTGAATTAAGTCTAAATTCCTTATCTGGCTCCAATTTGCTTGCCTTGCACTCCTTCCCACACCATCCTTCTATCTCTGCAACCCCATCTATACCCTTCAATTATATTCAAAATTGTATTTTCTGAAGAGATCAGATTTGTGATTACCAGAGAAGGGGTGAGGGAGGAGGGATTAGGAGAATCAGATGAAGCCAGTTAAAAGGTACAAACTTCCAGTTGTAAGATAAATAGGTTCTAGGGGTGTAAAGTACAACATGATAAATATTGTTGTATTTTATATATGAAAGTTAAGAGAGTAAACCCTGAGTTCTCATCCCCTCTCCCCTAAATCTGTTATTTCTTTAATTTTGTATTTATGTATGATGGATGTTCACTAAACTTACTGTGATAATCATTTCAAGATGTATGTAAGTCAAACCATTATGCTACACACCCTAGACTTAAACAGTGTTCTATCTCAATAAAACTCGAAGAAAAAAAGTGTTACTTCCCGAAACAAAAAAATTGTGTAAAGATTGGCACTGCTTTACATTTTTGCCAATTTCCTTGGTGTATGATATAAAGCACCTGGATTCTCACATCTCTTTCTGCATTCCATCTGTTGCAAAATACATGCCAATTTTCTAGAAGCTTCTGGAAAGTTCTATTGAACACTTCTGACACTATGAGAATGAAAAAGGCAAATAACACCTTCCCATTGTTATGAAAATAGTATTGACCCTGCAGACCACCAGGATCCCTGGACCATATCTTGGCAAGATACTGGTTTAGAGTATGTTATTTCATGAATGACCGAGTTCTAGATTGTTCCACGTTGTCTCATTTTTCTCGTGGCCAGTAGTTGCTAGTATAAGGCAAGCCGCTCTGCCCTCCATAACGCGGGGGCCTCAACTGAAATGGCTGACGGTTGTATTTCCTCCACAGAGCACAGTGAGGGTGCTTAATACTATTCAGTGATCTCGGGATAATCACCAAGAGGGCGATTATCCGGCATCAGGGTAGATCTCACAAAGTCTGACACAGCCTAAGGTGCCAGGTCCCTGGGCCGATTTGGGAAACTCAAGAAAACACAACGGGACCAGGACCACTCGCCTGGGTCGCAAAACTTAAGGAGTTGTCACAAAACTCCATAATCAAAATCAGTGATATTTTATTGAGGTATTTTTTAAAAATTCAAATGGGTTAGCCAATGCCTGCATATCGCCTCCTGTTTTTGTAAAGCCAGATTTATTAATAGTGATTTTCGGAAATTTTTGCAAATCTTCGCACAAGTCACTCAAAAGAAGGACCAGGCTCAGCGCCTGGTCGCGCGACTGACGGGTAAGCCCAACCGTCTGACAGAAAGACGCACGAAGACAGGCGAACTTGCAGCGCCCCTCAGCCGACTTCCACTTCTCCAGCGCTCTTCTCCCCACCCCGTCCACCCGATCGTCTCTGATTGGCTGAGAGGCCGCAAGTGCGCGCTGCCATTGGCCGGAGTCCGTCGGGGGTGGGCTCAGGGAAACTTACCTCAGCGGGCCAGCGCGGGGGCGTTATTGTGCACGGCGGTAGCGGCTCGCAGAGGCTGTGGGGAGAGAAGCGGCGGGCGCGGCGCCGCTCTAGGTACGTTGGGGCCGGGCGAGAGCCCCCCGCGAGCGGCGGTTGGCCGGGACGGCGGTTGCTCGGGCGCCGCGCGCCTCTCTGAGGGCCGGCCCTCGGAAGCCTCGGAGCGCCGCCCCCGCCGGGCAGTTGCGGCAGGGCCGACTGAAAGGTGTCCGCGGAATCGCTGGAGCTCTGATTCGGCTGGGAAGACCGAAGGGCGAAAGGACGCGTCTCCACTCGCTTTCAGAGCGGGTGGCGGGCGAAGCGGGAGTCGTGGGCGGCCCGGCGGTGAGGCGGCGCCGCGGAGGGACGTTGCCTCGGGTTTGTACCGCCGAGTAAGTACGAGCGTTGGGTCCGACCGGACTACTTTTAGAAACTAACGGATAAAATGTAGTCCCCCGCTCTAACTTTGGGATTCCGGGACCAAATTTTCAGGAGTTGTTTTAGTCATAATTTATCTGAAGAAACCAGCTGCCAAACCGTTCACGGGTTTTGGTATACTTGCGGCGGGGAGGCTTTAGTTGCTTGAAAGAAGGCAGTAGAACATCAGCGAAAATGTACAATTCTGAATATTATTCCCAGGTGCCCTTTTTCCATCAAAGAACCTGGAGCACAAACGTGTCAGGTACACCTGTGGAGCTCACCAGGGTAGGGATGCTGTGATTGATGAAATCTGTGTGCGGGCAGAGATGATTCTTTAACACAGTTAATTTTTATTTTAAAAAATTTATATATATATATATGTGTATGTATTATACATATATATGTATGTATCTCCTGCGTATCGCCCCTTCCCCACCTACTTTTCTCCAATTTTGCAAGTTGGAGAATGTGTCCTGTATAGAGTAAGCAGTTACTTTACTTTGTCTAAAACCTTGCTGCGCTTAGAAAACTGACTTCCACCTTTCCGTGTTACTATGTTGAAGATGAAATTTTCAATATAAGCCAGCACGTGTGGCTTCTTCTATGATGAGCTAGCTGGTTTTTACGGCTCTGAAGACTCACAATTGATGAAGGCCTAGAAAAAGATGATCGTACTGAAGCAGCCATTAGAAATAAAACTGTTTTTAATTAGAAGAATTATATGAAATCCGCTTAAACAGACTGTTATTCTAGACTGGGATTTAATACTCTCATTATGATTTTATCATATATTTACTTGTAGCCAGTAAATGACCTGCGACATAACTATTTGCAAAACAAATCGGGAAGAACGTTCAAGATAAAGATAATTTATATCACAGGAAAGCTATTGAAAATAGAAAAATGAAGCGTCTGCCTGAAGGACTAATTACACTGAATTCAGCTCCTGCGAAGTATGTCTACGTAGTTTATCCTTCAGTTCTTTTTTTGGAAATGTTGAGTCTGACCCAAATCAAATTAATCTACTTAACTCTCAGTCTTATCTGCAGATTTGTACAGACCACATCCTAAGATTGATTTCTGCCTCAACAGAAAAGCATGAACAATGTCTTACTGGAAATGATTTGCATCTTTTAAGAACTGATTTATCTAGGTACATCTTGAATTTTCTGCTCTGCTTACCTTATCGACTCTCGTACTTCACCTCAGCCTTCAATTCCGCTGTATTTCCTTGCTACTTAATGTCTTCAATTCTAGTATGAAAATATTGCATGAACCCTGCATCTTTGCCTGTGCATATCATGTAGTTCTCTTATAGTGGGTGTGTACAGATGTATTTCATTTGATGTAATTACATTTTAAATAATATATTGGATAGTTGTTAAAAATAAACTTAATTTTAAATGCACAAGAGTATTTTCATTAAGTTGAGTGAGATTGTATTAAATATAAAATACAAGAAACCATATTCTTAGTATCACTAAAATTCTCTACTCTCTGAGGCTTAATTAAACCTCAACCCCTACCTTTAAAATGCACTACTAGAGGCTCAGGTACTTCGCATTCTTCTCTAGCTTTGCCAGTCCAAGTAGGACAGAAGGATTGTAGTCAGGCAGTATTTAAAGGGAAATAACCATTACTCTTTGGACAGAGGGTATAATTGGATATAATTTGAATTTTTGAACTGATTAAATTTCTAGGGATAATTAGGAACATTTGTATACAGACCTCACTAAATTTAACCGTTAATTATATAGAGGCAGTATGTCTACTAAATGTGGTACTATTAGTATACTTTTGAGGCTCTACTTTGTATAGTGCTGCTGATATGAAATAGCTTATGATAAAGCTATGGCAAAGGTTGCTGAAGCCTGTTCTGGTACTCTTTATTAAGAAAAAAATAACCGTAGGTGTCTTTCCAGAAGTTTGGTTTTGTAAGTTGAGTATTCATTTAAGGAGCGTTTAATAAAGCTTCTATATGAAAGGCATCTCACTGAGGATATAAAAATAAGAGACATCTCTGGCTTCAAAGATCATGACTAAAAATATATATCTGTAATAGGAAATTCAGATAAGAAAGTTATTCTCTTGGGGGAAGGCTTTCTCTAAAGAGATGTTCTTTAAACGTGACCTTGAAGGAGTGGGGCATAAGAGAAAACATTGATATATGATAGTTCTGATGAATTTGGGAAAAAGTGAAGGATAAGCATATAGATATTTGGAGATAAAATTTGATAGCTTCGAGAAAAAGGAAATATAAGAAAGATAATGCAATCATGATTATCTGGTTATACAGGGAACATTTGCCTGTAACAAGTATTGATTTAAATATAAATGTGATGAAAAGGTGTATAGCATCTAGAAAAGTGCTAGATCCTCATCTGTAATTATGGGACCTTGATAGTTAATGGCTAAAGTTTGTAACTCAAGAAATACTACTGTGAACATATCTTACACTGAGATTTAAAAAAAAAAAAGTTAATTAGTTAAAAGTGATTGCAACTAGGCATTGAATGCTAAAAAGCAACTACTTTATTTTGAGCATTTTATACTGCCTCATTTTATGCTGTTGATAAAAAAATTTTTAAGTAGAAACAAAATTCTGCTAGCACTTAGAGGATGCAAATGCTGCTGATCAGTGGACTATACTTAGAGTAATAAGGAGATAAGTAATAAGTTCATGTTCATATGAGATTGTCACTTGGCACAAGTTGGCCATGTCTTGTCATTTTATTGACCACTACATATCCCTTAAGATAATCTTGTCTCTTCATAATACCTTATCTGATTTATACTTGTGATACAAGATTTCTTTGAGTCTTGAGATCCTGGGTTTAAATGCTGGCTCTGAACTGTGTTTCCCTGAACAAGTTATACAACCTAGCTTAAATTCATTTGGGGTTTTTTATTTTTTTAAGGTTTTTACTTTTTAGAAAAAGCAAAGGTAACAAAAGCTTTGGTTCAGTGGATTTTTGAAAAATGTAACAATAATTGCCCTTTATATAGTATTTATAATGTATTAAGGTACTTTCTCAGCAAAAAGCACTACTAGAGATAGAGACATTTTGTAACGAGGAAAATCAATCCACCACCAGAACTAGAGAAACTCAATCAGTATGTATCCAAAGCTTCAAACTATATAAGGAGAAAAGGCAATGATTTAATTAAAAGAAATAGAAAAAATCCGCAATCATAGTGGACCACTCTGAACACATTCCTGTTTTAATACCTGGAAGATTGTGAATAGCATTAACTAAGAAATTTGAACTAGTTGGCATTGACATAGAAAAACACTGCACCCAACAGTGTTAGAATACATGTTCTGCTCAAATACATATGGAGCTTTTGGAAAAATTGGTCATGAAACTAGCCTCAACAAATACTACTGGATTGAAATTATTCAGAGGATATTCTCTGATTACAGTGGAATTAAGCTAGCCTTCAACAACAAAAATGTAACTTGGAAAGCTGCAATTGCCTGGAAATTAATGTATTTCTAAAGAATACACAGGTCACAGAAGGAATTACAAGGGAAATTAGAAAGTATTTTGAACCAAATGATAAGAGAGTTTATCAGGATTTGTGAGACTCAACTTAAGCAGGACTCAGAGGAAAATTTGTGGGCTTTAAATGCAAAAAATGGAGAAGGAGGACTGAAAATTAAAGATCTGAGTTTTCGTCTCAAGCTGGAACAAAAATCAAGCCTGAGGAAAACTGAATCATAAAACTAATAGGAAATGATGAAATGGAACACTACATACAACAGAAAGTCAAAGCCAGAAGTCAGTGCTTTGAAACTATTGATTAAATGGATAAACTTCTGGTAAGAGTGTTAAAAAGAAAAACAAAGCATATCACTAGCATCAAGAGTGAAAAGAGACATCACTACAGATCTCGCACATATTATAAATGTAATTAGAGAATAGTATGAAGAACTTAATAAACTTGAAATTCTGTTGAAAGTTTTGAAATTTTGAGTGGAAAAACAAAATTAAAAGGAAAAGATAGAAAATATGAATGGTCCTGTGTTTATTTTTAGAAATTCAATTACGGTTGAAAACCTTTATCACTAAGTTAACTCCAGGCCCCAATGGCATTATGATGAATTATTTCTAATATTTAAGGAAGGAGTAATACCATTTGCAAACAAACTCTTTAGAGAATAGAAAAAGACTTTGTAGTTTTTATATGAAGCCAGAATAACCTTGATTTCAAAATCTGATAAAGGAAAAATATGACTCATAACATTGATACAAAGACCTAAACAAAATGTTAGCAAAGTGAATACAAGAACATGAAAAAGAAAAAAGGCATATTATGATTGACAGGTTTATTTCACGAATGAGCTATGTTTAATATTTTAAGAGATCAATTAGTATAATATAAATTAATTGAATAAATGAGATATGATTAGGTAGATATGAAAAGGATAAAATTGAAAAGGCATTAATGATAAAATATTAGCCGGGAATAGAAGGGTGTTTCATTAATCCAATACAGAGCATCTATAAAAATTATAGCAAAAGTCATATTCAGTGGTTAGTGACACACTGCACCCTCTCCAGGGTTGGTAATAAGAGAAGGATGCCCACTAATAGCATACCTATTCATAGCATACTGGAGGTTCCAACTAGTGCAATAAGAAAACTAATGAAATAAGGATTAGCAAGAAAATTGACATTACATAGGAAGTTCAAAAGAATTTATTAGATATAATAAGTGAATTCAATGAATTAGTTGGAGATGTGATCAATAAAAAAGCATTGATTATATTTTTATATGATAGCAGGCAGAAAAATGATACTACATACAAAGCATTAAAAAAAATGGATACCTATCGCAGTAAAGGAATAAAGGAATAAAGGAAAAAAGATATGGGGCATACCAAACAGAAGGTAAAATGGCAGACATAAAGGCAGGTACGTCAATGTTAATGTCAAGTGCAAATGGATTAAACAATCATGTGAACAGCAACCATAAGGAAACTAGAGTTGCTATACTAATTTCAGAGAAAATAGACTTTAAAATAAGAAATGTTAGAGGGAAAGGGGGACATTTTATAATACTGTAAAACTTATGTATTGCATTTTATAGTATTTTTGGTGCAGTCCCTCAAGAAGTTATAAGAATTAAAAACACATGTATGTAGTAACAGTACCAAAATATATGAAGCATGACTGGGACATTGTGCTGTACACCAGAAATTGACACATTGTACCTGATGGTACTTCAATAAAAAAAAAATACGTGTGAAGCAAATATTGACAAAAATTGAAGGGAGAAATAGAACATTCAACAATAATGGTTGGAAACTTCAATACAGCACTTCAATAATGGAAAACTAGGTGGAAGATCAATAAGAAAAAACATGAATAATGCTGTGAACAACTAGACCTAAGAAATATCTTTACTCAACCAAACAACAGCAGAATATATCCTTAAATGTACATAGAACATTTTCCAACATGTACATTATGCTAGGCCATAAGACAAAGCTCAACAAATTTAAAAAGACTGAAATCATAACAAAGTACATTCTCTGACCACAGTGGAAATGAAATTAGAATTAATAACAAGAAGTTTGAGAAATTCACAACTGTGTGGAAGTTAAACAACACACTCCTAAATAACCAGTGGGTCAAAGTAGAAATCATGAGGGAAATTAGAAAGTGCTTTGAGATAAATGGAAATGAAGGCATACAAAACATTTTGGGTGTGGTTAAAGCTTTTTATAGAAGGAAATTTGTAGTGATAAATGCCTATATTTAAAAAGAGGATTCCAGAACAAAAAAACCTTTTAACCTTAATACAAAAAGAGGAAAACGTAAGTCAGCAAAATAAAGGAAATGATTGAGAATTTGAGTGAAAATAAATAAAATTGAGAAAAAATAGAAAAAAATTCAAAAGTAGCTTTTTTTTAAATCAATGAAATTGACAAATCTTTACTTAGAATGACTATGAAAAAGAATCAAATTACTGAAATCTGGAATGAAAGGGCGCATTACTACTCATCTTCTGGAAGTTAGAAAGATTGAGACTTTTATAGAACAATTCACTTACATACCAATCAGTTAAATAGATGAAATAGAGAAATTCTTAATGACCCAAATGAACAAAACTGACTCAAGAAGAAATAGAAAATCTGAATAGGCTTATAGCAAGTAAAGAGATTTAATTAGAAAAAAAAAAGAAAGCCCAATATCAAATGGTTTTATTGTTGAATTCTACCAAATTTACGTACGTTTTCTATGTAAACATTTTAAGATACCAATCATATATATATATATCATATATATATATACACCAAAAGCACATGCAACAAATGAAAATAAGACTATCAAAATTTAAAAGTTTCTCAAATTTTCAATAGGCACATGAAAAAATGCTCAATATCACTAATTATCAGAGAAATGCAAATGAAAACTACAATGAGGTATCACCTCACACCAGTCAGAATGGCCATCATTCAAAAATCCACAAATGACAAATGCTGGAGAGGCTGTGGAGAAAAGGGAACCCTCCTTCACTGCTGGTGGGAATGCAGTTTGGTGCAGGCACTGTGGAAAACAGTATGGAGATTCCTCAAAAGACTAGGAATAGACTTATCATATGACCCAAGAATCCTGCTCCTGGGCATATATCCAGAAGGAACCCTACTTCAGGATGACACCTGCATCCCAATGTTCATAGCAGCATTATTTACAATAGCCAAGACATGGAAACAGCCTAAATGTCCATCAACAGATGACTGGATAAAGAAGAAGTGGTATATTTATACAATGGAATACTACTCAGCCATAAAAACCGACAACATAACGCCATTTGCAGCAACATGGATGCTCCTGGAGAATGTCATTCTAAGTGAAGTAAGCCAGAAAGAGAAAGAAAAATACCATATGAGATCGCTCCTATGTGGAATTAAAAAAAAAAAAGAAAGAAAAAAAAAGCATAAATACAAAACAGAAATAGACTCACAGACATAGAATACAAACTTGTGGTTGCCAAGGGGGCAGGGGGTGGAAAGAGATAGAGTGGGATTTCAAAATTGTAGAATAGATAAACAAGATTATACTGTATAGCATAGGGAAATATATACAAGATCTTATGGTAGCTCACAGAAAAAAATGTGACAATGAACACATATGTTCATGTATAACTGAAAAATTGTGCTCTACATTGGAATTTGACACAATATTGTAAAATGATTATAAATCAATAAAAATGTTTAAAAAAAAAGAAAACTTTAGTTTCTCAAGGCATACCATTCAGAAATTGAAAAGACACCCACAAAAATGTGAGAAAAATTGGTAAATCATAGCTGATAGGGACTTAAATCTAGAATATATAAATATCTCTTAAAGGTCAACAATGAAAAGTCAACCCAGTTTTAATGTGGGCAGATGATCTGAATAGATACCTCTCCAAAAAAGTTATGCCAATAAACTCATAAAAGATACTTGTCATCATTAGCCATGAGGACAATGCAAATTAAAGTGAAAATGAGGTCATCACTCACACCAAGATGGCTATACTAAAACAGATAATGAGTGTTGACAGATGAGGTGATGTTAAAATTGGATCTCTCATACATTCCTTGTGTGAATGTAAATTGGTCCAGACCTTTTGGAAAACAGTCTGTTTCTCGAAAGGTTAAATGTAGAGTTACTTACTGTATGACTCAGCAATTCCATCCTTAGGCACATACCCAAGAGAAATGAAAGCCTGTCCACAGAAAACCTTGTACATGAATGTTCATAGCATTATTCATAATACCTAAATTTGTCTCTTTAACAGGATGTAAATATCCAGAGTTATTCTTGAAAGTACAGTTTACCCTTGAACAGCACAAGTTTGAACTATACAGGTTTACTTATGCAGATATTTTTCAATAGTAAATACTGTAGTACTACATGATTGGCATTTGTTGAATCTGCAGATACAAAGGAATTGCAACTGCTTACACAGGGGGCCAACTAAGTTATATGTGGATTTTCAACTGCACGAAGAGTTGGTGCTCCTAACCTCTCTGTTCAGGGATCAACTGTATGTGTGTGTGTGTGTGTGTGTGTGTTGTGTATAAAGTAAAAGGTAAAACCTGGGTTATAAAATTCTAAATTCAATGAAAAGAGATACTAAAAGGGGTAATGAATAAAGTAAGGGAATGTTAACTTTAAAAAGTATACTCAAATTATATTGCTTCACTCTTGACCTCAAAAGTTAATGAAATGTTGGCTGAAGAATGCTTTTAAAGAAATCTTTAAATATACTAAGCTCCATGGAATTGTAAAGCATATGGAGACCTTAAAAAATAGGACATTTTCATATTAAAATGACATGGAGTTTACAAATAACAAGTAAAACATAACAGCAACAGGTTGTAAAAATCAGAGGATTTAAAACCAAATGTAAGTTGAAGCTTTAATATATCATTTATAATAAATATAATTGGATTAAATTCTCCTATTAAAAGATAGATTCATTAGTTTAAAATATTTTCAGTAAGTTCACAAGAGACATCTAAAACAAATTCGTGGGATGGGCAACAATATATTCAGCATGAGTTACTTCATCAGATAAAATAGAATAAAAGGGCCAGATTAGATTAAGGTTTTTAAAGTTTAAAATTAGCACGATGCTGCCAGTTACAGGCATACCTTGTTTTATTGTGCTTTGCAGATACTGTGATTTCACTAATTGAAGGGTTGTGGCAACCTTGTGTTGAGCAAGTCTGTAGGGCAAATTTGCTCACTTTGTCACATTTTGGTAATTCTTAAAATATTTCAAACCTTTTCATTATTATGGTGATCTGTAATCAGTAATCTTTGACATTCCCATTGGAGTTGTTTTGGCATTTTTTAGCAATAAAGTATTTTAGAATTCAGGTATGTACATTGTTCTTAATAGCTTAACGTACTGTTACACACTTAGGAAATTACAGTATAGTGTAAACATCTTTTATATGCACTGGGAAACAAAAAGTTTGTGTGACTTGTTTACTGCAATATTCGTGGTGATGGGGAACCAAACCCGCACTGTCTCCTAGGTGTGCCTGTATGTATCTGAGGGAAAAATGGAATTAGAGCCCTTCCTCCAACTAACAACAATCAGAATACAGATTACCTCAGGACTGGGGAAGAGCTGGGAGTGGCATGGTATGGGGAAACATAGGCAAATGCAAGTAACTCGTAGTATTTGTTTGAATGATGGGTGGTTCAAAGATATTCAGTATTTTCAGTATGTTTTTAGACTTCGTAATTAATGTATATTACATGTCTTTCTTTTTAATCCATCAAGCATAGGGGCATATTTATCTCAAAGTTTTCAGAGCTTTTTCCTACTTTGGGCCTTTTTGAGAGGCCCTGAGAAGGACCATAGCAATGTGTTTACGCGACTGGATATTTTTGTAAGATTTAAAAACAAAAAACAAAAAAAAGTAAGGTATTTTAACTGTAATCATGTAAGACTGCTGTCTCTCTTCATCTTGATTTCTCCTTACCTTTGCATCACCTGGCAGTAAATGACTTCGGGCATTTTGTGATTGGGGATTAAATACTTAGTGTGGGTTTAATAGGATACATTTGTGATTCAGTCACTTTTGAACGTAGGCAGTTATTGACTATCAGTCTGATTGTAATGAGAATGTGTTCTGTGGTACCTGGCACCTGAAATATGTGAGTAGTGAAGAAGTCAAGGGTTGAAATTTATGAAGCCAGAAGATAGGAAACTTTTTTCCAGTTATTTGATTTTTAAAATTGTAAGTAAGGGGTTTAGTTCTCATAGATTTCCAGTCAAAAGAGAACTTTTCCCTTGTTAGAAAGGTACTCCGTAACATAGCATATTCAGTTAGAAATTCACCATACACTGTTCTCCTTTTTGATAGGATTTGTACCTTTGAAATAAAATTAAAATTTTTGTGTTTTTGTTGCCAAAAGATTGGCCCCCCATCCCTGATGATCTAAATTGAAACTCAGAGACAGGGTCTTAGAGCTTAGAAGAAAAGAGGCAGCTTTATTGCTTTGCTGGGCAAAGGGGACTCACAACAGGCTAGTGCCTTCAAAACTGTGAGCCCATCTTGGGGAAGGGGCAGGGTGATTATATAGCCATAGCTTTTAAACAATAAAGCATTGATAACAATCAACAGAATTATTTTCTTCTCGTGAGACTCAGAGTGGCATCATGGTGTCTTCAGGTGACCAGTTCTATAGAGGCTACTGGTTGTCACTCTTTCAATCTCTTTATTTTATTAGTAACCAAGGCTTGGTCTTCTTGGTAATTAAGGCTATTTTGTAAGGTTACAGTCCTGTGACCTTCTCCCTGGAGAACGACTCAGAGACCAAGCATGATTATTACTTTCAATTACTGCAACAAAGTAGAAGAATTAATAGCTTTAGTTTTAACAATGGGCCTGGAGTTGTGAGAAGCAACCAGTCAGTCAGGTTAGTTGACCGTTTTAAGGGCAAGCATAAGAAAAAGCAATCTGTTAGCCTAAGTGCAGCCATTTTATTAATTCTTCATTTTTATAGGACACGAAGCTATAGCAATACCGATAAGAATTTGTGTCTTTAGGTGAAGTTGATTGTTTTGTGCACCCTGATTATCAATTTAAAAATTAATCAACCCAGAGCAGATAGATAAATTATGGCATATTCAAATGATGGAACACTGTACGGCAACAATGCTTTACAGAAAGAATGATCCACAGTCACACACAATGTGCATGAATCTCACAAACATAAGGAAGAGTGAAAGAAGCCAGATATTAAAGTATTTTATAATTTCATTTCTATCAAGTATGAAAAACAGGCTTAACCTCATCTATGCTGTTAGAAGGCAGGAGAGTAATCACCCCTGGGAGAAGGAGAGCCAGAGACTAGAAGGAAGAGTATGAGGGGACTTCTGTGGGAGTGGAACTATTCTCTCTTTCTTTGAAATTTTTTTTGTTTTTATAGGTCTTTTTTCCCCCCAGAATATTTTTTTAGAATAGTTTTAGACTCATAGCAAAATTAAGAGGAAGATACAGAGATTTCCCATATATCCCCTGCTCTGCATGCATTGCCTCTCCCATTATCAACATCCCCCACCAGAGTGGTATATTTGTTATAATTGATGAACCTAAAGATCATTCTCTTGTTGATCTAGAGTCTAGTTAAATAGATGTGTTCAGTTTATGAAAATTCTTTTAACTGAACACATATGACTTGCGTACTTTTCTGTATGTGTATTTTACTTCAAGAAAAAGTTTGAAAAGAAAACCAACAAATAAAAAAAAATTAAATTAAAAATTGATCAACCTTGATAGAAAAAAGACTTTGTCCATTCTCTCTATGGGGAACATTACAAAAATTGTAATCATAAGGCAATCAAATATGTAGTCATATAGGGAAAACATATTTATTGTTTCAGGCCCTTAATTAATGAACGTGTGCAGTTTTTCTGGATTTTCTGATGTTTATACATGACAGGTTTTTCAGTTTGAATTTGTGGGGGATTTTTTGTCATTCTAAGTAAATAGTCACCTCAACCTTCAGGTCTCACAAATCCTGGAACTGTTCCTCATAAAATGATATATTGAATAAAAAGAATATAGTAAATGAAAGTTTCAAGGAAGAAAATAGGTAATGATAAATCAAAAGATTATTCAGATAGCTTTGATGGGGTTATTTGTGCCTTAAAAGGGCTTAGATCAGTCTTTGAGTTTAAAAAGTACTCTATATTTTGTTAGGTAAGTGGTCTATCATGTATTGATGTAATTTTTTTTTGCTTATATTATGCCTTTGATTGTCTTGTAATTTGGCAGTGTTCCTTTTTTTTTTTAAACCATTTACCTACCTGTAGTTCAGAAAACTTGATGTGGATACTGAGAGATAAATACTAAAATATTTTTCTTTGTTATGTAGTAGATTTTTCTTATGTTATCAGAAATAATTAAGAATGTATTAAAACCTAATTTGGCTTTCTTATTTGAACTGGCATCATGTGGTGTATCTTAGTGCTCATTTTCTACTGTGACTGCTGGGAATTACTCCTGTAGTACCATTAATTTTGGAAATTTGAAGATTAGGAAAGCTCTAAAAAGGTGCCACTGTATGTAGAAATTGGAATGTTCCATACAAAACATTGTTTTTTGTGGTTTTCTTTTTTTGAAGAAATACAACTTAATCTTTAGATTGTCTAAAGTTTGGCCTGCTTGGATTATTTAAGTGAGAACCTAATGGTTATAGCAGTGAGGTTATATAACAAAAAGTGGCCAGGATAAATTATCAGACTTAGTTTCAGGTAGAGGCTTACTAGCAGTACAAATTTTGAATCTGTATAACTAGAGTTGTAGAACAGAATTAAAATTATCAGTGACAGATGAAAATGAATGTAATTTTTAATTGAAATAATTATCTAAATCTGGAAAGATAGTTTCAACATTTTAATATTGTAAATAAATAAGTTAGACTTTGTCTGCTAGAGAAATGCATTTAAATGTAGTATCTTAAATTCTAGGGTGTGAAAGATGGCAAGCCCAGATAGAAGTAAACGGAAGATATTAAAAGCCAAAAAAACAATGCCTGCAAGTTGCCGGAAGCAAATGGAGCTCCTGAATAAATCAAAGAATGTTGAAGCACTGAAAACAGCAGTAACTGGGAATAACGTGTCAAGTGGTAATCAGAATTCAAGTACTGGTGCCATAAGTAGCAAATGTAGGCATTCTGAAAATGATGCTTCCTCATTGGACTCTATGAAAAATTCAGTATGTGCACCAAAAAGTAAAGTATTTTCTCAGAATTTAATAAAACCACTAGAAATTGTTGATTCAGAAACAAGATTGGAACATACTGAAGAACAAATTGTGCACCCCTATGAAAAGCCAAGTAAAGCAACAGAATCTCCCAGGAAACTCTTAAAACAAGAGGCAAAAAAGTCACAAAATACTTCTGAAAACCATTTTGACTGTCAGGCAAATGTAACAAGATCTTCTTTTGAACATGAAGAGAATTGTAATCTGAAATCTATTTTCCGTCCATCCAGTGTGTTGAGTGATGTAGTTCAAATGCCACAGCGTACAATAACCAATGCCTTGGATGGTAAGAGAATGGACAAGATAGTTTCTCATTTAGAAACAAACTCCAATTCTCAGTCACATGATAAAAGGCAGAATGACATTTTAATTTTAAGTTCAGATACCCCTTTAGTGCCTGTTGATAAAATACCTCAGTTGGTGAATTCAGTCATTTCCAGTAACTGTGCTGCTGACATTTTGAAAAGTGAAGAATCCTGTAGAACCTGTCATTCCAGCATTTTAAATTGTGAAAATACAGATGCAACATGGCTGTCCTCACTTGACACTGATGGTAATAACAGTAAGTGTATACTTATGCAACTCTTTGAGAAATTAAAATAGTTATTTTCTTTTGGGGGAGTTTATAATCTCAGATATAGAAACAGTACATATTGACAGGAAAAAAGTAAATGATAATTATTTCAGAGCATCTTGTTTCTGAACCATTCTTGGCAGAGAAGGGGAATGGTATCCTCCATGTCCAAAGGGAAGTAAATTCTGGCAAAGAAGGAATCAATTACTTTCCTTTGAAAGTACAGCAGAATCCAAGTGTGGTTTATGGCAATTGTTTGGTTTATTTCATTTATATCTTTTCTCTCTCTTTTTTTGAAGTTTTATTTATTAGATTAATAAGGAGCCTAGTTGAGAAAGTGGGTTTTTTTAATTGTTAGTGAATCCATTTCTTTCCATAGAATTGACCTGTATATCACATGCCGAGTATTAGCTGATAGATAGTAAGAATATATACACGTGTACATACATATAGGTATGTGTGTAGAATGAGAGAAACACATCAAATAACTGTTAATAATTAAATAATAAATAAATAACCAATGAAGTTCTAGGGTTATAAAAATAATTAAAATAGCAAAAGTAAATTTCATTAAAACAGGATGTTTTTGTAGGTTAATGAAATATAGGAAAAAATTGATTTCATAGGATAAGTTGTATTTGTTTTCTTGCGTAGGCTACAGAGTGGTCATTTAACAAGATGAATTTTAAATTGCTTAAAAATAATTTAGGGTCACCTGTCAAAAACACATAGGACTGCCTAAGTAACTTTATAAAAATAATGTAATACCATTTAAGTAATTGTAAAAAGAAGATCAAATGCTATTAATTTATTCAGTTTTTGTTGGTACTGAATAAATAGTAAATGTGTATTAAATAAGGTTGAAGGGAAAATGTATCTGAGACCAGGACCCTATCTAAGAGACTCTTTTTTTTAAGGATTGGTTTGTCAGAATTTTTTGTATAATTACATTTTCTAAAAAATGCTTGCCATGGTCACATTTTAGTTTTTTTTATTTGCTTAGGGGTCCCTAAAATAGAGAATTCCCCTGTTTCCTTCATTAGAAGGAATATTTTTATCTCTGATCTTTCCATCTCCCCAAGGCCATAATCAAAAGAAGAGGATGTTTTCAGAAAACAAAGAAAATGTTAAGCGGGTGAAAACTTCAGAGCAAATTAATGAAAATATTTGTGTAGTTCTGGAAAGGCAAACAGCATTGCTGGAACAGGTAAAATATTGGAGCCTAAATATTTGCTTCAGAAAATTTTACTTTTGATTAGTAAAAAATGATAAAAGTTAATTGATCTACACAATGAGTACAGACGACTTTCACTTGATGCAGAGCTGGTATATGAAAACTGAATTAGCAGATGGAGGTTTTAGAGAAAGATAGTTGTTTTCATTACCAAAACATCTCTAGATTCTTGAAAATGAGCCAATGCAGGATAACCCACGGAATCATGTGTGGGATAGAGTGCTATGGTAGAAAGAGAATGGGCTTTTCAGTCAGTATTATGTTCTAATCTCTTCCAGTCGGACAAGCATGATCTTGAGCTTTGAAAACAGTCCATTCTCTTTTGTACTGGTCACTGGGTTCTTTGATCTGCAGCTATAGCTGTTTGTAGACCTTATCAAACTGACCACTACTTTGCAGATGAGGCAACCCTGAAGTCCGTTGCAAAGTCCTGCTGTGTTCAGGCCTAATTGCCCTCATTTCCAAGTTTACACAGATACATTGCATTATCCAATGTTTTGCTTTATATCATTAAATGCACGTTTTCTTTTTTTTTCCCCGTTTCATCTCTTTAGACTACAGTTTTCCATACATGTCTGATCAACTCTGAGTTTAAGTGTAACGAGCTTCAATTTTAGTAGGTCCTATAATCAGGACTTGTTTTGATCATCTTGTTTTGCTATTTTATTAACCATTGAAATGCCATAAGTAGAAGTCACTATGTGGTAGATTGTCTGTCATCAGCTGTAATGGACCAAAATGGCGCAAACCAAACTATTCTGCTATTTCAGGAACCAAACCACGACTGTTTCTAAAACAGGCCGTTACAGTTATATTGTTACATATTATATGAACGTATATTCGCATAATAAAGGGAAACCTTATGAAAGACTCATGCAGAATCAGCTTAAAAGATGAGTCAACAATTTTCCCTTTCACCTTCTTAATTTCTTCTATAAAGACCAAAGGAGACACTAATAAAAAATATGTAAATATTATATTGTTTGCAGCGAAGCGGTTGCAGGTTTATGTTAAACATGGATATAACTTAAGAGGTTGAGGATTCCAGCTGTGTCTTTTTCTCAGTGATTAGTAGCTGAATTCAGAAATAAGTTCTAATATGGATAAAATTTAATTTATGAACATTTTAATTTCACTGGCATAGAAAAATCGGGATTTTCATTTACTGCTATTATCTACCTCACAGAATACTTGGTCCAAGTTGACACAGAGTGATCCTCCCTGGTGAGGTTTAGACAATGCAGTTTGTTATCCTCCCTCTTCACTACCACTGGAGGTTTCTTGCACATTGTTCAGAGACAAGATTAGGTTTAGCTAATTCCTGTCATTTATCTCTCTCAGTAATTAGCTTTCCCTCACTTGATGTTTTAATTCCTGTCCAAACAGTTAACTCTCTAAACCACATCTGTTTTTCTTATTTGAAGCCCAGTGAAATAGGGCCTCCCATTCTGACATTATTCTTCCCTATAGAGAGAGTCGCAGAGCTGTTGACTCTTACCTTTGAGGTTTCATAAGCATCTTGGCCTAGTTGATTCCAATTAAATTACTGAAGTGGAGGAGTTCTTCTTGTAAAGTCCAAGTTATTCAGGCTACCCATCATCTTAGGTAGTTGGGTATATGTATGTATTGTATATGTATAATTGCCAGTCTTTCTCCAATCTTTAGGCCACTTTGGTTGCCATCTGCAAGTTGTAGCTAGGACTTCATCTGATTCTATAATTTTAGACACATTACCATCAGCAGAAGATATGTATGAGGTATTTGGTGGAGATTATTGTGTCTTCCTTCTGTATAAAGAACATCAGCACTAAATGAGAACAAATGTCTACTCTACACTAGAGGAATCACCCCTTGATGGGCAGTTAATCCAAAATAAGTTTTGAGAGCCTGCCTCCATCTGAATCACCAGGCGTACTTGTTTAAATTGTAGTTTCTTGAGCTCAGTAGCAGTTGAAGACTGTTGTTTTAGACTTCTTTTTTTCTCAGACTTACCTGATAAGAATCCTTAGTGGTGCCTGTTAAATACGCCACTTTCCAGGTCCCCTTCCAGGAAATTGTTTGGCAAATCCAGGGTAGGGCCTAGGAATTCGTGATTTTAACAAGTATCCCATGTGATTCTTCCTCACCAGAGAAGTTTGATGAACACTGTGTGGCTTTTTCTTGTTAGCAAAACTATTTCCATTCAAAACAGTTAGATTTGTTTTTCCAAGGTTCATCTGGGTATGAGCTTCACATATTGACCCCAGGCAGTGGACCGGCAAACATGCAGTGATCCATAAAAACCACACATGGGTGACAGGTAATAGCTGTCAGTAAAAATAGTATGAGTGTCTGAGCATTTATTTACATAATACATATATGTTGAGCAGTTATTGACTTAATCAATTGCTTGAAAATTATGAGAGTAAAAATGACAACCATAATCTAATAATGTTGAGAAACCAGTGAAGAAATACTGAAGCATTGCAGAAAGAATAAGTAGATGATAATGTTGAAGAGCACGATCAATTGGGAATGAAAAGGAAAAACCTTGGGGATTATCAAATTACTGAATAGGACTAATCATCCAGATGATATCAGTATAAAAAGAGTTTATCATAGAATCTGTGTGTTCCAATTTTGAGCACCAAGAAGGAAGATATTAGGGGAAAGATGTAAATATTAATAAATAAATATATCATGACAGGTTTTATTATTAAGAGAGACTGTCTAGTCTGTTATGAAAGTTGCTTAAAGGAGGATACACATTGAGCAAAAAACTACAGTGGATATTTCTGAATGTATCCCTCAGCAGAGCTGTTCATATCAGTGGGCATTGAGATGAATTATGCTCCCTGAAAATAGGCCAGTCTATCTTAAAAAAACCAGCCAGATAATGAAATGCATTAATGTTTCATGTGCTAACTTACTGCAGTCTAATAGAACAGCTTGCATTGTGCCAGATAGCATTAGTCACATAATTGTCCCTGGCTTCTTCAGTTTTAACAATAAAGGAGACACCCTCCCCACCCCAAAAAAACTAAAGTAAAGGAGATAACCGTACATATTTATTTCCTACAATTCAGTGTTTTCCATTTTATGGAGCTTTTATGCATGTTATCTTTTCATGTTCTTATAAAAATCCTATGAGCGTCATTGTGCAACATTGTATGACATCTGCCGATTTGTGCGCAAGGAAAATGAAGCTCCAGAGGTGTTGTGACTTCCCAGAGATCATATAGCTTGTTAATGACAGGGTCAAGTCTCAAATTTTCAAAATTGCTGTATAACTACTGCAGATCAACCAGCTGTTTTCAATGGGTTCTGGTTTTCAGATGAGTGAAATTTCTTTTTATGGAATACTAGGTTTCAGTTACGGTCTTTAGAAACTATAAATGGGGTATATATAGGCTTTTATTGTTCCTTTAATTTGTATTATGGAATTCAACTGAAACTATAGGAAACTAAAATTAGCACTAGGAGAATAAATTTAATTTCTAACTTACCTATTTATTTAAATGTTAGATGTGTTCTATTGAATTTGATATTTAACTTTTATAAAGCTTACTGGTATAGTAACATAAATATAAACATAAAAACATAAAGTATATTTTATTGATTACAGTAAATCCAAAAAAAGAGCAAAGCTGTTTTTAAGAAGTAGGAGATAAAATTTCTTTTAAATTTGAAACATGGGGTGTTTTGGTTTTTATTTTAAAATTCTAGGTCAGACATTTGATTCAACAGGAGATCTGTAGTATAAATTACAAACTATTTGATAACAAACTGAAAGAACTGACTGAACGCATTGGGAAGACACAGTGCAGGAATAAACATGAAGCAATAGCTGGTGAACTCTTCGTAAGTTTCTAAATTCATTTGATTTCATGTGAGTCCTTTTAAAAAGTAGAATTTAATATTTTACATGTTAGGAAAGAAAAAAACAATAAAAGTGGACCACATCTGATCTCTGGCCACAAGCTTGATGTGCTATACAATAGGTAATAGAATTTATTATATCTCAGCAATATTGGCCCTTGAGAAATAATTGTAGAACTATCAGCCATTCTGTGTCAATTGACAGGCTTGATTATATAAGCAGTTTCTTTTCATTCAAAATGTATTCTGTATTAGAGCTTGTACAACCTGTTTCAAGTGCTTGTTTTTTCCCCAAAGTTTTTTGTTTTGTTTTACCCTTCTAGAGTTACTTGCTGATTGGTGTTTCTACCAACATTCAGTTTATTGTAGACCAGTTAGAAATTTAATTGTTTTATCTTCCATTCTTGAATGTCTTATACTAGCATAAAACCTGATTTAAATATTTGGCTTACATAAGAATTTCTCATTTATTTGGGTGGATACCTAAGTCTCACAAAACTACATTGGCAACTAGCTTTCTCTCCATCTCTGTATGACATATTATTTGGTACTCTGGCTTTGTATTTATTTGCTTTTCTCTTCTAGGCAAAAATAACAAAACTTCAAAGACGTATTAAAAGGGTATTGTTGTCACAAAGGAATTGTTTGGAACCAAACGTGGTATCCAGTAACATAGCCTGTAAGGTTAGTATAAACATATAGGAGTTTTAATAACTTACTTGACTCACATTGTAAGTAGTTGGATTGTAAGGATGGAATGTATTTCCAAAGATAGGAAGTTTAAAAGACAATAAACTTATACTTGGAACATTTCTATTACTCTTATCTCTGGAGAAGATACCCTCAGGTAGCAAAAAGTAAATACCATTTGTATTTCTTTTATTAAGTGAGTAGAGAAATGATTTGTGATTGCCTGGACTGCCTCTCTTCCCACCATTTTGTTGTGATGAAAAGTTTCGGACACACATAGGAAAGCTGAAAGAATTTTACAGTGAACACTTGTATCATCAGTGCCTAGACGACCTTTATTGCTTTTTTTTCCCAAAGTGTTCTACATCTGTACTTGCTTATGCAGATTCTTTTTTTTTAATTTAATTTTTTACTTTGGGGGGAGAGATAATTAGGTTTTGGATTTTTTTATGGAGGTACTGGGGATTGAACCTTGGACCCTGTGCATGCTAGGCACACACTCTACCACTAAGCTATGCCCTCTCCTCCTTTACTGTTTTAATATATTTATTTTTGTCATATATCTGTCAGTCTAGTCTTGTCCTAAGTCATCTTTATATTGGGTACATTCATAAGTACTAATGTATTTTGTATCGGAATACACTTTGCAGTGTACACTTTCAAAATATTTCAGCATGAGTATCATTAAACAGAGTTTAGTATCTGTTTATATTTTTATATAACATTTAAAATAATCTTCAGTGTACATTTACTGAATTTTTTTCTTGTAGTGTCCTTATACCGTTTTGTTATCATATTTGTGCTAGCCTCAAAAAATCATTTGAGAAGCATTTCCTTCCCTGTTCTTTGAAAATTTGTGTTAAGGTTTTTATTATTTCCTTAAATGTTTGATAGAATCCACCTCTGAAAACTTTCTGGGCAAGGGGCTTTCTTTGTAGAAAGACTTTTTCCTGAAAATGTAATTCTTTATTAGGTATATAGCAATTTTTCTACTTCACTTTGTGTATTAATTTTGTAAGTTATCTTAGCAAGGAATTTGTCCATTCTATCTAGGTTGTTGAATTTTTTGGCATACAGTTATTGATAAAAATTCCCTTGTCCTTTTAATATTTATTGATCTGTAGTGATCAATAAATTTCATTTCATTGATCTCTATTTCATTTCTGATACTAGTATAATCTATGTTTCCTTTTTCTCTTAATCAGGCTTTGGATTCAATTTTTTCTTTTTCCAGCTTCTTAAGTGAGAAGCAGCATTGATTTTTAACCTTTTCTTCTAGAAAACATTTAACGCTATAAATATCCTTCTAAGCACTGCTTTTTCTAAGTACCTTCTAAGCATCTTCTTAATATAATCTGTATTATATAGTATTTTTGTTTTCCATCAGTTCAAAATAATTTCTAACTTTCGTTGTGGTGGTGTTCTTTGACCCCAAATGGGTTATTTGGAAGTGTATGTTTAATTTTCAAACATTTTTCTAGGTATCGTATTTTTATTGATATCTAATTTAATTTTGGTCAGAGAACATACTGTGTAAAATTTTAGTCTTGAGAATTATTAATACTTACTTTATAGCCCAAGATAAGCTTTCCCTTGGTGAACGTTCCCTGTACACTTGACAAGAGTATTGGGGGTAGTATTCTATAAATAGTACTTCTATGCTAAATGTGTCAAGATTGGTGGTGGTAAATCATGGCCCCAAAGATGTCCATGTTCTAATGCTTAGAACCTGTGAGTATTTTACTTTACATGGTAAAAGAAGCTTGTAGATGGGAAGATTATCCTGGTAGGCTCAATATAATCACAGGGGCTTTATTAAAAGGGTCAACAAAGTCAAAGACAGAAAATGGAAATAGGGCAATGAAAGCAGAGGTTGGAATGATTACACTGAAGATGGAGGCAGCAGCTATGAGCCAAGGAATGCTGGCAGCTTCTAGAAGCTGGAAAAAAAGGAAACAGATTCTCCCCTGAAGCCTCCAGAAAGGATGCAGCCCTGTTGACAATGTGATCTTAATGAAATTGGTTTCAAACTTATGGCTTCCCAGAAGTATGACAAAATTAATTTCTGTTGTTTTAAACCACCCAGTTTGTAGTAATTTGTTATAGCAGCATCAAGAAACTGATACAGAATGTGGTACCAGAAAGTATGGGGTGTAGCTGTAACAAATACCTAAAAAATGTGCAAGTGGATTTGGAGTGGTAGAGGCTGGTAGAATATTGAGGAGCATGATTTTCAAAAGCCTAGATTGCCTTGAACAGGCTTAGTTGAAATATAGATGTTAAAGACTGCAGGTGAGGGCTCAGAAATGCAGAACACCTTAGAGAAACACTATATAGTCTAAGAGAATACCTAAATCTTCATAAACAGACTGTTGGTAGAAATATGGACATTTAAAAGCATTGTTGGTGAGGACTCAAATGAGGAATGTGCTACTGGAAATTGGGGAGGAAAGGAGATTCTTGTTACACAGTGGCAGGAAGCTTAGCTGAAATGTGACCAGCAGTGAGCAGAATTTGTAAGTGACAAACTTGGATTTTTATAAGGTTGATGAGAATTTTGAGCAGTGTTGGAGGTTTGGCTTGATTTCGTGCTTATTATAGTAAAATGTGAGGGAGAAGAAGTAAATTGAAGGAGAAACTATTCAAAGGAACCAGGATTTCATTTGGGAAATTCTGAAGCTGTCCAAAACTCATCAACTAGAAGAGCAAGTTGGAAAATTGATTCATTTCTGGTCTTCAGTCTTATTAAAAGTATAGCAAAAGTGAAAGTCTCCTTGTTAAAGTCTAATATTTTTTAGTTCCTTAAACTTAGTATAATAGGATTAAAATGTTGTTGAAGAGTTGCAGGAAAATGGGGCACAAGACGATGTTCATGTCCCATGTCTCGGGTGAGTCCCTGGGACTCACCTAGCCAAGTGAGGGTCTTTGGCTTCCTGCAGAAAAGAATTAAAGAGCGAGCCATAGTAAAGTGAGGACAAGTTTATTTAGAGACATACACATTCCATGAATAGAAAGTGATCTATCTCGGAAGGGAGAGTGGCCCCAGGTTGTGGGGGTGGGTTAGTTTTTATCACTAGGTAATTTCATTCACTAACAAGTGGATTATTCCAGCTATTTTGGGGAAGGAACAAGGATTTCCAGGAATTGGGCCATTGCCCACTTTTCAGCCTTTTATGGTGCCAGTGGGTGTGCCATTTAGTGTGCTCATGTATTACAGTGAGCCTGTAATGAGGCTCGCGTGCTCCTGGAAGTCAAACCTTCCACCATCTTGGGCCTAGTTGGTTCTAATCAGTTTATGTCCTATCCTCAATGGCTATGTCATTCTTTTCATGGTTGTGCCCTGCCCCCTTCCCTCCTGTCTCGTAACTACTTAGGTATTTGTTTTTCCTTCTTTCCTTTTAAGCCAGGAAGTTGATTTGTGCTATCATTATTTTCATTTCTTTGAAATATTTTAAAAAATTCATTTTGGCAGAGTAACTGTAAACATGATCATCAGCCATTGAAACAGATAGAATTTAATATATGTTTTGCCATATGTATGCGAGAATATTTTCCAAATGAAATTCTACCTGTCAGCAATTTTGTGTGGAAGAGCACAGTTGGTAATCTTCCCCTCAACTGCTTTTTCCTCACTCAATTAACAGGTTGCAAATTCAGAGACTATGAATTTGAATAAGAATCCAGAGTCAGTTAATAGTCCACAGGAAAGAAAGACTTCTGTGAACTCTGAACCTTCTAACTCTTCAGAAAAAGCAAGTGAAAAGATTAATTTATCACAGGATCATAATGAGGCTGTTTCTGAAAGGTAGGCTTTTCTATAGAAATGCATAAACTTACTAATCTAAATATATGTTTGTAAACACAGATACTCTTTTTCTCAATTAAGCTTAAAGCTTAAATTAAAATAGCTTAAAGCTTCATATTTATATGAACACTATTTTGTCCATTATGGAGGAATGGAATTGGTTCTCTAAAGCTTTTATTGTCGTTTTAACAGTACTAAATAAAATTTTAAGTTGGTTAGGTGATCAGGTTTTTCACTGTGATGCTTTCCATCTTTGGTTTGACAACTGGAGTGATCAACTAGATCACTCCAGTAGTTTCTACTTCTATACATGGAAGACTCACAGCCCTATGAAACAGTGGTTTTAAAAAACTACACAGAAGAGTAAGACTAGGAAAAAGGTGTCTAAAATTAGTTCCCTGCATGTTGAAAGTAGTATCATGATAACTTCAAATTACGGTGAACAGGTTAACTTATTCGTCTAGTTGATCACAAAGCAGCTGAGGCACCTAACCTCCAATCTAGTCTAGTAAAAGATTTGGGGCTGACAGGGAAGAAGTAGTTTAGTTTAACAAAGAAACATGATTGATAAATCCTAGCCTGGATTGATATTCAAGGGTCAGGGGGTGTGGGGATGGGAGAAATTTTAATGAATTCTTTTCACTGGTGATTCTCAACAGTTTTGGAGCTTTATAGTATTATTTATTTATTCTTAACACTCACTCATTAAAATGTCCTATGATTTTGCTTTTATATGTTAAATTATACCTCAGCTTTTAAAAAGAGGCTATATATATATACATATATATATAATATATATATATATATATAAAATATGTAGCCAAAAACAAGTGAATTAAACGGTGGTCATTGTTTGAAGAACACCACCCTTTCCCCCAAATCACTACGCATGCTCAAGGATGCTATAAAACAAAGGAGAAGCATTACGAATCCTCACCATTTATAGGAGATTCTTGGTATTTGGGAATTTACGTGCAGTGCTGACTCTTCAGAAGAAATCCTAATATTCCATGATACTGAGGCCTGCATTTTAGTTTTGAACAGGAAGCTGTTATGAAGAAGGCATTTACTTAGTTGTCAAAGAGAAGAATCACATTTCAGTGAGTGTTTGTTGTTACCACTTATTGATACTTGTGCTGAAACTCATAAAGTAACAAAAAAGAAAAATAAAATATTGTTGATGGAAGTGAAAAAGTGAAGACATGATTAAAAGAGTAATTTATAGACTGCTATGTTAATATCAGTGGCTTATATCTGTAACATGAACAGTTCACCTTGTGCTCTGTAATGAAGGAAGAATGTGCAATTTATGAAACCATTTCAGGCAGCACTGTCAGCCCCTGGTGAGTGTGAGAATATGTGTCACAACTGTGTAACTTGACCCTGATGGGTAGGTTCAGTGGTGAGTTTTATAAAACATTTAAGGAAGAAACAATACCAATTTTAAATAAACTATCCCAAAGAATAAAAAAAGAGGGATTATTCCTCATTTTATGAGGCTAGATACTGAAATTTAGTAAAAATGATACTCTGATAATAAAATCAATTTAAAACCTTTACAGAAATGGAAAATTACAGTTTTACCCATGGAATAGATGCAGATATCCTAAACAAGAAACTCGTAAACCAAATTCAAAAATCTATAAAAGCTGAGTTTGTTCCAAGAATGCTGCCATGTTAGTTTACAAGAAAAAGTCAACTTACGTAATGTGCGAGGAGAAGAATCATCATCAGCTCAACATAGATGTAGGATCTGATAAAGTATCTGTTTATGATTAAAAGCACAATTTTTAGCAGACTTGGAATAGGCGGTGACTTCCTTAATCTGATAAAGAATATCTGCAAAAGCCCTAAAAAAGAATTTGATAGTGAAATATTGGAAATATTCCCTCTGAGATAAAAATGGAAGGATACCTGCTGTTGCCACTTTAATGCTATACTGGATATCTTGGCTAATGCAAAAAAATAAAAATTAAAAAAAGAAAAATGTAAAAGAGTCGAAAAGAAGGAGCAGTAAATATTACTATTCTTAGCTGATTGGGGGCATGTATGTAGGAAATCCAAAGGAACTTACAGATAAATTATTAGGATTGATAAGAGTTCAGCAAGATTGCCAAACTCAAATATATAAGGAATCAGTTGTATTCCTATATACGAGATACGAGCAATTAGGAAATAAGAAATTTATAAACATCTAATAGTGTTGTGATAGCATCAGACATATCAAGTACCTAGAAATACAATTAACAAGGCATGTAATAACTGAAGAAAATAACAAAACTTTGAGATATCAAAGAAGAATTCATTGGAGAAACGTACTATGTATATGGTTTGGACAATGCAATATTAGAAAATGTTTTTACTTTTGTTCAAATTAATTTATAGAGTACAATTTCAGTCAGTTTCCCGGTATATAATTTTATGGAACTTGACAAGCTGATTTGATTCTAAAATGTATATGTAAATACTGTGGGTTGAGAGGCCAAGATACCCTTTAGGTAGAGAAACAAGATGGAAGGAATGTACCATCATATGTCAGGACATTATGAAACTGCAGTAATTAGGATCATGTGATATTGGCAAGTGCTAGACAAATAGAGCCGTGTAACAGAGAGTCCAGAAACCCATGCATATATGCATATGTGATGTGTGTTGAAGACTGTATGGCAGATCATTTGGGAAATAATTGACTTTTAGTAAATGGTGCTATTCATATTGGGGGAAATATGAAAGAATTGGATCCCTGTGTCAGGCTATACATCAGTCTTTTGTGAATTAAGGAACTAAATATCTAGAGGGAAATTATAAAGCTCTCAGAAGGTAACACAGAATGTCTTCATGAACTTCGGATAAAGAAAGATTTATTAAGACACAAATGCCCTTGCCATAAAAGAAAAAACTGATCAATTTTACCACATTAAAATTAGAAACTTCTTTTCTCAAAAGGCACTATAAAGATAGTGGAAGACAGGCCATGGAATGGGAGAAGATACTCACAGCACATATAACCTATAAAGGACTAGTACCCAGAGTAAATATAAAGAACTTCAACAAATCAATGAGTAAAAGCCAGATAATGCAAAAGAAAAATGGGCCAAAGTACATCTACTTCTCAAAAGAGGAATTCCAAATGGCCAGTAAACATATGAAAAGGTGCTCATCTTCACTAGTAATCAGGGAAATGCAAATTAAAACCACAGTGAGATACCATTTCATATCAGGTAAGGAAAAGTAAAACATTTAAAAAATCTGACAATACCAGGTATTGGTGAGGTTTTGAAATAAAGGGAATTGGTTTTATTTAATATTTTGTTGTTGGGTGAGTAAATTGGCATAGTAGTTTAGAAAAATTTGGTATTACCTAGAAATAATTGAAGATCTAAATATCCTTTGACCTAGCAGTTTCATTCCTTGATATGTACCCTAGCTAGAGACATGTACACATGTGCAGTAGGACATATATATAGGAAAGTTTATTAGCAGCATTTTTCATAATAGCCGAAAACCAGAAGGAAAAAGCTGTCCATCCATGTGGAAAAGAAAAATAATTGCTGTAAATCCATACAGTGGAATTCTGTATGTTAATGAAAACAAAAGAACTACAGTTATATGTGACAGTATAAGTTACTCCCACAAAAAATATCATTGAAAAGCAGATGCAAGGAATACTATGATTCTATTCCAAGGAAGTTTAAAAATAGCCAGCAAAAAGTATATCATTTAGGAATTCAAAGCTACATCATCAATCTAAAGAGTAAAACAAGGAAATTATTACCATAAATGCTATTTATGGAGGGGATTTATGATTCAGGATAGAGGCACATGGGTTTCTGAAGTGCTGATAATTTAAAATGTATTTGTCTGAGTAGTGGCTACATGGATGCTAGGTTTGTAATTATTCGGCTGAACATGTATTTTTAATCCAATTTGAAAATAATTATTAATCAGAAATTTTAGATTGTTTGTCTAATCTTACTGATATATGTGGTTTCATAATTATAATCTTAATACTTGTTTTCTGTTTGTCCCATTATTTTATGGTCCTTTTCCCTTATCTGTCTGTCTCTCTACTCATTTTTAGCCTTTTTTGGGATTTTTTTTCCCCATTCTCTATTACCTCATTAATTATACCTTTCTTATTGTACCTTTAGAAGTTATCCTAAAGATCATGATATAGATTCTTGACTCTAATATTAGAGTCTAATATGAATTGCTGCTTTTAGCATTTTATAGGCAATTTTGACATTAGAACACTTTTAACTATTTACTGCTCCTCTGCATTGTTTCATGCATTTAAAATTTTACATTATTTTAAATCTCGTAAGACAATATCATAACTTTGTACAGTCACTCATTTAGTGTTACCCAAATACAGTTGACACTTGAATAACAAAGATTTGAACTGCTCGGATCCACTTATACATGGATTTTTTCCAATAAATACAGTACCTCTAAATAAAAACAGGTTCTTTCACATTTTCTTTTCATTTTTGATGTCTACTCTTAATAACACATGTAGCATCTATGGTCTTTTGTATCATATAGGACAACATTGAGGTAGGCACTGACAGACAATTTGTCGTGTTGACAGACAATGTAAACTTACAGTATCAATACATACAGGACAGTACTGTAAATGTATTTTCTCGTCCTTAGGATTTTCTTTTCTCTAGCTTACTTTATTATATGAATACAGTATATAATACATATAACATACAAAATATGTGTTAATCGTCTGTTTATCTTACCAGGAAGGCTTCTGGTCAACAGTAGGCTATTAGTAGATTTGGGGGGAGTCAAAAGTTACACTTCGATTTTCAACTGTGATGGGGTTGGGCACCCCAACTCCCTCAGTGTGCAAGGGTCAACTGTATTTACTCTTTCTTTTGCTCTTCATTTCTTCCTGTATTTCCATCTGGGATAATTTTTCTTCTCTCTGAAGAACTCCATTTATTTGTTTGTTTGTTTGTTTTAGTTCTCTGGATAAATTCTGTTTGTCTGGAAATAACTTCATTTTGTCTTTAACATGGATAGTGAATTATAGGTTGGAAGTTACTTTCAGCACTTTCAAGATGTCATTATGTTGTCTTCTGACTTTTATAATTTCTGTTAAAAAGTTAGATGGATCTTATTGTTCCTTCTTTGAGGATAGTGGTTGTAGTTCTCTGACTGCTTTCAAGATAGTCTACTTATCTTTGGTTTTCTCCAGTATACTGTATGATGCTCAGGGGTAGTTAATTCATCCTGATTGGGGCTTATAGTTTTTCTTGAATCTGTTACTTTGTATGTTTCATTATCTTTGGAAAATTCTTCACTATTATCTTTTTAGATACTCCTGCACCATTCTATCTCCTCCTTCTGATATTCCCATTACACACTTCTCTGTACACTCTGTCTTTTTTGTTCTTCATGCTTTTGTCTGGATATTTTTTACTAAACTATTTATTAATTCTCTCTTCAGCTGGATCCAAATGTTAAACTCATGTATTGAGTTCTTAGTTTCAGTCTGTTAAATTTTCCAGTCTCCTCTTCCCATTAGATTCATTTTTATAGATTCAAGTCTCCTGGTGAAATTCTTCACCTTGTCATCCACATGTTGAACATTTTAATCACTGTTATTTTCTGATTTATTTCTTACGACTCTTATATCTGGGTCACTTTGAGCTCTGTGTCTGTTCACTCTTTTTCATCTTTGCACTGTTTCTTACACCTACTGATTTTTTCTTTGAATCTTAGACATTGTGTATTGAAAATTGTGGAGGCTGTAAATGATACTAGCTTTTATCAGAGTGAATACACCCTATATTCTGGCAGGCAGCAGAGAGAGGCACACAGCCTCTTTTGTTGATGGTTTTAAAATATGCCCATAAGTTCTCCTCCTGTTAAAAGGTGGAGCCTAATTCCTGACTTGGGCTATACTTAGTGACAGCAAATAGAATACAAAAGCGGTAACATGACAGTTACCGCAAGTGCTGATGTAGAAGCTGCAGCAAGCTATCCAGAAGATCTAGCAAAGGTGGTTAATGAAGGGGTTGCACTGAACAGTAGATTTTCAGTGTAGATGAAACAACCTTATATTGCAGGAAGATGCCATCTAGGACTGGTAGCTACAGAGGAGAAGTTAATGGCTGGCTTCAAAACTTCAAAGGACAGACCGACTCTCTTTCTGGAGGTTAATGCAGCTGGTGACTTTTAAGTTGAAGCCAGTGGTCATTTACTGTAACAAAATCTTAGGGCCCTTAAGAATTATGCTAACTCTACTTCGTGCTCTATAAATGGAACCACAGAGCCTGGCTGACAGCACATCCAGGCTTGAATTACTAATATTTTACGCAAATGAATGTTGAGACTTTCTGCTCAGAAAAGATTCCTTTCGAAGTTTTACTGTTCATTGACAATGTACCTGGTCATCCAAGAGCTCTGATGGAGATGTACAGTGAGATTAATGTTGTTTTCATGTCTGCTAACACAACATCCATTCAGCAGCTGATGGATCAAAGGATAATTTCAACTTTCAAGTTCTTTCTTTTAGGTATTTTGTAAAGCTATAGCTGCCATAGATAGTGATTCCTCCAATGGATCTCTGAGCAAAGTAAATTGAAAACCTTTTGGAAAGGATTCACCATCTGGTTCCATGAAGAACATTCATGATTCATGGGAAGAGGTTAAAAATAGCAGCATTAACAGGACTTTGGAAGAAATTGATTCTAACCCTCATGGATGACTTTGAGGGGTTCAAGTAACTGCATATGTGGTGGAAATAGCAAGAGAACTAGAATTAGAAGTGGAGCCTGAAGATGTGACTGAATTGTTGTAGTCTCATGATAATATTTTAACAGATAAGCCAAGAGAGTGGTTTCTTGAGATGGAATCTATTCTTGATGAAGATGCTGTGAAGACTGTTGAGATGACAACAAAGGATTTAGAATATTAGCATCAACTTAGTTGATAAAGCAGAGGCTGGGCTTGAGAAGATTGACTCGAACTTTGAAAGAAGTTTTATAGTAGGTAAAATGTTATCAGACAGCATTGAATACTACCGAAAAATCAATCACTTGTGAAAGGACAAGTCATCTCTGCAGCAAATTTCATTATCTTATTTTAATAAATTGCCACAACCACCCCAGCCTTCTACAACCACCACCCTGATCAGTTACCAACTGTCAACATCGACACAAGGCCATATACTAGCAAAACAATTAGGTACAATTTACTGAAAGCTTGGGTGATGGTTAATATTTTTTTAGCAATAATTATGTTTTAATTAAGGTATGTACACTCTTTTTTAAAAATAATGCTGCTATACACTTAATAGACTGTAGTATAGCATACAGTACAGTATGTATAGTAAACGTAATTTCTGTATGCACTAGGAAATCAAAAAATTTATGTAACTCACTCTGTTGAGATACTCACTTAATATTGTGGTAGTCTGGAATTGAACCCACAATATCTCTGAGGAATGCTTCATTGGTTACCATTTGTATTTCTTTCTACTAATGAAATTAAGCAACTGTTTGTTAGTCATTTGGGTATCTTTTTTCATAAAGTTTCTCTAAGACTTTTGAATGTTTTACTTTTGCACTGCCAGTGTTTTTTGTTGTTTTTTTTTTTTTTGTCAGATATATTTACTACAAACATCTTTTCCCATTCCAAGTCTTTCAACTTCATAATAGTGCCTTTATATGAATAGTGCCTTTATATGAATTGACTCTTCTTAATTTCAGTGTAGTCTTTTTTTTTTTTTATAGATTATACTTTTCTGATGAATGTTTCATCTGGTTTTAACAATTTTCTCCATTTTCCCTCAATATTCTTAAAACTTTGTCATAGTTTTTTTCTAATATCCTTGTTTTATAACTCCAGTATCTTGATTATATGTACATATGTTTTTTTTTCTCTCAGTTTCCAGTCATTTGATTCTGTTTGTTAGCATGCTTGATAATTTTTGAAGAATTAGTGAGGCTCTGAATAGTATCTTCCTATAGACAAGATTTATACTATTCTGTCCTCTGGCAGATAGAGAAGGGCCTGGTCACCTAATCTGCTCAGGGAGTGATATAAATTGAAGCTTGTTGAAAAGTCTCCTTTTGTCTCTAGTTCACACTGGCTCTTAAGATGTAGCCCTCAATGGATTCTAGCTGAAAGCTTGAAGTACTCACCTGGGCCTCTCCATCTTGGTGGCTTCTAAATCTTAATCCTTACCTCCTCAGCCCATAATTCCAATGAGATTGCCAAAAATTCAACTCTGCTTTTTTAAGTCTTTCTGCTTAATGTCTTAGACTCCTAAATATCATTATAGTTGATGTACTATAGCAGCAAACAAAAATATTAAAAACATTAGAACTATAGAAGTATTAAATGATGAATTTTGAGATTGATAAAAGATTTTGACTATAGTATAATGAACATGTGAAAAGAATTGTTATAGTTTTCTTGTACTTTAGCAACAAAATAAATATAGGTATCAATCTTTCATCCATTATGTGACTATTACTAGTAGAAAAAAGTATATACAAATAAACTTTGTAAGTTTTGTTAGAGACCAAAAATGAGCAGAAGAATAAAATACTATTGATAAAAATTAGATCTGAACCTTTTTTGTTTATTAAACTTAGACATAATAGCTTTTGTTAGAATCTCTTATTGATAAATTTGATATGAGAAAATGATTGAATTAAATATTTGTTAAAAAATGTACATGAAAACAATTGATTTCACAAAATGGAAATCAGTGTGTAGGAAATGTCATCTTCTGTTCATGAAGTCTTAACTGCTATAGGAGTTGTTCTTTTGCTGTAAACAACCAGAAAACGAGACTTAAAAAAAAGAATTATGTTTAAACATTGTTCAACAGGGAGCACTAGACTATGATCCCTATGAGAAAGGAAACAAATGAAATACACCCTGCCATCATCCAGCTTACTGCCTGGAGGCATTTCCCAGGTTGAAGAGCAGGGGTGGGAGGAGCCCGAACAGCCTGGTGGTCTTGCTGTGTTTAGATCAGATATTGCGGAGTCTGAGTTATCTAGAATTTGTGAGGCAGAGCAATGAAGAGAGGCAATTGCATAAAGGTAGAGCTCTGAAGGTTTACAAAGGGAACCCCTTGTATCATTGGCTGAATATAGATCTATACGTGCAAAGGATGAAACTGCAAGAGACTGGGGTAAGAACCATTGAAAAGAAGGCGGCCAAACATTTCTTGGAGGTTGCACAGGAGCATTTTGCTTTCTCACTGGCTATAAGACGAGACTTATCATGGAACGACAAGTGGATTCCTTAGATGGGTATTGCTGTAGTGGGGCTAAATTAGTCCTAGACTAAAGACTGCAGTGGACCTACCCCACAAAACTAAAAGGACTCAAAGGAGTTAAACTAATCCTGGGTGATTTAACTGCACGCCAGGACAAAGTCCAGCACTCTCTGAAGAAATGAAACATCATCCAACAGTGTAAATTTTACAATGTCCAACATCTAATAAAAAATTATGCGTGCAAAGTATGAAAAATATAACCCGTAACAAGGAGAAAACTGAAATGATAGAAACTGACCTGGAATTACTATGGTTGATGGACTTAGCAGACAATAGCATAAAACTCTTCATGTCCACAGTATAGAGGAAAATGTCAACATGATGAGAGAAATGGAAGATTAAAAAAAAAAAAGACCCAAATTAAACTTCTAGAGATGAGACAGTGACTAAAGCGAAAAGTACATTGGACAGGATTAATAACAGATAATTACTGGCTTTTTTAAAAATTAGTGAAATAGCAATAAAAACTTGAGACAGAACATGTGGAGAAAAAAGATTAACAAAAAATGAACAGAGCATCAGAGACCTGTAGAACAGTATCAAGCAGTCTGATATATATAATATATGTATATATCATTGAAGTCATCAGTAGGCAGGGGGCAGGGAGGAGAACAGGAAACTATGACATCTAAAATTTTTCCAAATTTGATGAAAATTCTAAAATATCCATAAATAGAAAGATAGACAAAAAGCTTAACAAACCTAAGCAGAAGAAGCATAAAGGAAAAGTACATCATAACCAAATGTTATGTTGTTAAAAGTCAATGGTGACAAGAGAATCTTAAAAGCAGCCAGAGAGAAAAGACACATTCCATAGAAATGAACAAAAAATAAGATGAGAATTCTCACTGTAAACTGTTAAACTTTAGAGATGTCGAAGAGAAGACATCTCTAAAGTACTGAAATAGGAGAGACATCTCTGTATCGTTGAAAGAGAAACTGTCTACAGTGTCTACAGTTCTACACTCAGTGAAAGTATCTTTCAGACATGTACGAGAAGACAACTTTTTCACTAAAAAAGTGAAAGAGTACGTCCGCAGCAGACCTGCACTACAATGAATATTTAAGAAGTTTCTTCACGCAGAAGGAAAATTATACCAGACGGAAATTTAGATCTTTGCAAAGGTAAAGTAATGAAGAGTGCTGGAAATTATAAACATGTGGATAAACATAAAATATTTTACTGTATTTCTATATAGGGCATATATATATATATATGTGCCCTATATAGAGGTATATATATATGTATATCCTCTGTGCTATGTGGTGGGTGTATGTTATATATATAAAATATTATTTCTCCATAGTATTTCTATGTATGGGCAACAAACAGTTGGAATTTTAAATTTTAGATTAATGCCGTTTACAATAATATCAACGAATATGATATTCCTAGAGGTAAAATTACCAAAATATATATGACTTAACTTCAAAACTACAAAGTTGACTTCAGATTTCTAGTCCAGCATGTAAGATGTCGTCACTCCATACTAACAACAAGTGAAAAGCTGAACAAACTGAAAAATCAACTCTTCTTTGATCCACCAGAGAAGTAAGGTCATAGAGCAAATTACCGCCCCCCAAGTTGAAGAGAGAAACAAGCAGAAACAAAGAATTAAAACATCCTGGAACTGTAGCAGAAACCTCAATGGCAACCACTGCTGGGTAGGTAAACCTACATTGTAATTTATCTGAGTAGATAAATCTGAGAGTTAGAAACTCCAGGGTAGGGGGGTGCCCTGTTATGGAGGGGGGCGCAATTTTGTGAGCTTTACCTCTAGGAGCTCCACTGATCTTCAAAGTGAATATTGGAGAAAAATCCCCTCATGCTTCCAGCAGGAGGCAAGGTAAAAAGAACCTTTTGAAATACACCAGAGCAGTCTTAACAAAGCCTGCCCTCAGGAGAAACTGTTACCAGAGATTAACCTACCTGTGGGAAAAGAAATACCCAACACCTGCTCCCTCTAGCCTTCCACAAGGAGGAAGAGAAATACCCAATTCTGGCTACCTCTGGCTATCCTGTCCCACCTAAGTAAGATGTGAGGACTGAGATGCATCAGTGAATTTCACACTGAAGTGGCACAGACTCCCTAAAAGACTGACACTTAATCATAGGACTGGTAGATTGCTTCCCTCCCCCCACATTTTACCACTTCTTCGCTAAAAGCCTGTTTACCATAGTTCTTTTTACTCAGTGCATCATGTCTACCTTTCAACAAAAAATTACAGGATATACTAAAAAGCAAAAAACACAACTTGAAGAGACTGAACAAGCACCAGAACCAGAGTCAGATATGACTGGAATGTTCAAATTATCAGACCAGAAATTGTTTTTTAAAACTATGACTTACATGCTTTAATGGAAAAAGTAGTCAAAAATGCAAAAACTGGTGGGTAATATAAGCAGAAATATGGAAATTCTTTAAAAAAAAAAAAAGAAGTACTTGAGGTCAAAAACACTAACAGAATTGAAGAATGCCTTTGATGGACTCATTGTAGAATAGATCTGGCTGAGGAAACAATCACTGAGCTTGAGAATATGACAATAGAAATTTCTAAAATGGAAAAGCAAATAAAAAAAAAAGACAACACAGAAACCCAGAATATCCAAGAACTTAGGACAACTGCAAAGGGAGTAACATATGCATAAGTGGAATACCAGAAGGAAAAAAGAAAGGAACAAAAGCAGTATTTGAAGTAACAATGACAAAGAATTTCCCTAAAATTAATTTAGACATCAAGCCATAGATCCAGGAAACTTGGAGAACACCAAGAAGGATAAATATTAAAAAACGTACACTGAGGCATATCATATTTAAACCTCAGAAAATCAAAAGATAATGTCTTGAAAGAAGCCAAGGGTAAAAACGCCTTACCTATACAGTATAGAGGAACAAAGGTAAGACTCACATCCAACTTCTTAGAAACTATGCGAAGAAGAAGAGACTGGCTTGAAATATTCAAAGTATTGAAAGAACAAAACTACCAACCTAAAATTCTGTATGCTGCGGAACTATTCTTCAGAAGTGAAGAAATACATTCTCAAACAAAAATTTAGAGTATTTGTTGCCAGTAGACCTACCGTGTAAAAAATGTTAAAAAATTTCACAGAAAAGGAAAATACATCAGAAAATCAGATCTATATAAAGAAAAGCTCATCAGAGAAGGAATGAGTGAAGATAAAATAGAACCTTTTATTTTTCTTATTAGTTGATTTAGCTGATGAGTTTGTTCAAATTAATAGCAATAGTGTATTTGGTTATGGATGCTTGTGTGTGCACACCCACACTCGTGCACTTGTGTATAAGTGAAATAAACGGCAGCAATAATTCAAGGAACAGGAAAGAGGAATTAGAAATATTTTGTTATTATAAGGTACTTGTACTTCTTGTGAGGCAGTATAGTATTATTTGAAAATTGACTTGGATTAGTTGTAAATGTAAATGTATATTGCAAACCCTAAGGCACCACTAAAACCAAGTGTAATTGATGTGCTAAGAAAGGAGAGAAAATGGAATCATATAAACTGTAATTTTATCCTTAATTGCCAAAACTTGGAAGCACCAGGATATTCTTCAGTAAGTGAATGGGTAAATAATCTGTAGTACATTCAGACAGTGGAATACTATTTAGTGCTAAAAAAGAAATGCACTCTCAAGCCATGAAAAGACATGTAAGAAACTTAAGTGCATATTACTAAGTGAAAGAAGCCAATCTGAGAAGGCTACATGCTGTATGATTTCAACTATATGACATTCTAGAAAAGGCAGAACTATGGAGATAGTAAAAAGATCAAATGTTATCAGAGGTTAGTAGGGAGGGATGAATAGACTGAGCACTGGGGATATTTAGGGCAGTGGAATTATTCTGTATGATACTGTAATGGTGGACACATGTCATACATTTGTCAAAATCCATAGACTGTCTAACACTGAGAGTGAATCCTGTTGTAAACTATGGACTTTGGGGATAATGATGTTGTCAGTGTAGTTTCATTAGTTACAGCAGAGTACCACTGTGGTACAGGATTTTATGGGAGGTTGTGTGTGGGAGAGGATAAGGGGGTATATGAGAAAACTACTTTCTGCTCAATTTTGCAGTAAACCCAAAACTTCTCTAAAAATAGTTTATTAATAATTTTACAAAGTAGAAAATATTGCTGAGAGAAATTAAAGGAGACATAAATATATGGTGAGATATGCCATGTTTACAAATCAGAAAATTCACTGTTAGTGTCACTTCACTCAAATTGTTCTGTATATTTAAAGCAATCTTAATCAAAATCCAGCATCCTTTTCTGTAGAAGGTAACAAACTGATCAAAAACTTGTGTGAAATGCAAAAGACTTAGAATATGAAAACAATGCTGGAAGACATACACTACCTGAGTTCAAGACTTACCATAAAGCTGTGGTAATTAAGACAATGGTGCTGGTGTAAGGATAGACGTGTAGATCAGCAGACAAATTAGAGAGTATGGGTATAGTCTGCTGGTTTTCAACAAAGATGTGAAGGTAATTTAATGGGAAAAGATAGTCTTTTCAAACAATGCTCCTGGAATAACCAGAGGGGAATAGTGAACCTCAACTTTTACCTCACACCGTATACAAAAATAACTTGGAATGGATCATACACCATTCCAAAAAAAATACAAAAGCTAAAAAATTTAAAACACCTAATAAAAAATGGTACATCCCTGTGTATAGAAAATTCATGCAGCAAATTTATGGACTTACTGAAATTTATGTCAAGATTTTCTTAACAAAAATTCTGATTTTAAATGTCAAACTCCTATTGGAATCGGAGTCAAATGGGAGCAGAGACAATCTTCTGACTCAGAATAATCTGTAACCATGATCAGCATCACTTATCATCATTGCCTCAGTTTAGTAAATGTGTGGTAAATATTGCTGCTATAGTGATATAATATAGAGTAAGGGCAGAATTAATTTTTTAATATCTTTATTTTTTACAGTTCTATATCTGTAAGAGTCAAAAGAGTTTTAATGGGTTTCTTTTAGTTATCATTGTTTCATTTTCGTGAAGGCTAGTATATGTGCTAGAGTGACTTCTGTATATTTTCTACATTTATGTATATTGTATACTTACAGATTGTACATTTGGGTTCATTGTAAATGGATCTCTATTAAGTTTTAAGGACCTGTTGTTATTGGATATCATGAACTTTTAGCCATATAATTAATTGGTAATACATGGAGTTTCTTGGGTATTTGGTTTTATCATCTTCATCCACCCCCACCAATTGTAAGATTAAAACATATCAATTATGAAATATTAAATTAGAATAATTCTAACCATAGATTGCATGTTTCAGCCTAATAATGCATGCTTAGTTTATTTTTTGTTTTTTTAAATCATTTTAGTAACAGTGATGATGTCATATTGGTTTCTGTGGAAAGTCCTGATTTGACAACTCCAATTACATCAAATCCAACAGGTATCCTAAGTTGATTAAAATGTGACCTGTCAAATTAGAAAGCCTCTAATCAGTATTTGTTTAAAATTGAAAATTGAATATTATCTTTTAATACAATAAAAATTTTAATTCTACTCTCAGAGTTATTTTATATCTGTGATTAATACTACCTGAATAAATCAGTGATTCCTTAATAAAATTGAGGTTTCTTTTTAACCTTGTATTTATCAATTTATGGCCTTTTGTCTCTTTACCACGTTTGTTTAATGGCTTTGTAAATTCTAAGACTACTTACTTTTCTTATCCGTTTTTACTTTTTTGCTCTGGTCTTGTTGATGGTAGTGGTGGTTTATTATTTGTCTTTTTGTTTTGTCTTTGAGTTATCTTATAGTCTATTAAGATTTAAAGTTTGGTTAATCTTTAGTATCTTTAATTTTTTTTAACTTTTAAAAACAATACTTTGTTACTCTTTAGAGTTTTTCTCATTACACTTATGTAAAAATTTTTAACCTTAGCTTTCCAATAAGTTTCCTTTCTCTTAAAATAGCTATCTTGTTGGCCCATAATTTCTTATTCAAAATTCCCCATTTCATTTTCATTTTTACTATATATTAGAGAATTTAATTTGCATCTTAATTTCAAAAAACTTTGTCTCCACTTATATAGCTACTTAATTGACCCCATGATTTGGGCTGTTAAGATTGTAAATCAAATAATTAAGGGATATTAAGCATTTATCTGAGGCTTTAACTGGTTCTATGAAGAAGCCTCCTTAGCTATCTCAGGTGGTCTAAAGATGCTACAAGTAAAATGTACATTTCCAAGTTTATTTCCTCAAATGCTGTAGTAATTTACAGATTTTTTTTTAAAAGAAGAGTTACTAATATTGTTATGAAGTTACGTAAGGACAAAATCTTTTGAACCAAAATTAGATTTTGCATTTTTTTTGGACTGATTCATTGATCTTTGGAATAGGTAAAGTCAGTTAAGTTACTGTTTATAATTATATAATGGTTAATGAGCATCCCCATTATTGTGTCCTCAGCATTTCATATATTGTAATGTCTATAAATATTTAATAGTTAATAAACTTGTCAAATGTTCATATTTTAATAATATTCTTCCAGATAACGGAAAAGTTACATCAGGAAATTCTAACATTTCACCTGATGCTGAAACTGAAGCTGTGGTAGGTCCTAAATATTGCCTCTGAATGTTGTTTATTTGAATATGTTAGATGTAGGATCTTGAGTGTTGCTACATGTTGGATGACTTATCTTGTCATTCATTCTTTGAGAGATTCATTCTCTGAGAAACTAATGTCTGACTAGTTAAGATGACCAAGTTCCAGTCCAGCTTAAACATTAAAAAGCAAACAGCTAATGATAAACATATTTCACAACCATAGTTATTACCAAATAACTCATTTAGACTCTGCTTAATCATATTCTCAGAAACCATATACAGTATTGCATGAGCTTCTCTTTCATAGTGGAGTAAAATTAAACCATAAGACTTAGAGAATTTTCAATCTCTAGCTTCTAAATGGTAATTTTAAAAGATACGTGTTCTATTTTTTAAAAACATTTTCTGTTAAGGCAAAATCATAATCCTTAACAACTTTTCAGGTTATAGAGAAGAAACTTGATTCTGTGATTGATCTGACAAAAGAAGGCTTGTCAAACCGCAACAAAGGTAAAGGATTGTCTTTCTTTTTCAAGACAGAGGGAAAGGTAACAACTTAAAATACATTTGACCCATTTTTGAAGTTTAACTTTGTGTGTTAGTTGTGTGTATGTTAATAGCTCTATGCACTTTTATCACATGTGTAGATTTGTATAACTGCCACTGCAATCAAATTACACAACTGTTTCATCACTACAAGATTCCCTCATGCTATCCCTTTATAGGATTTTTAGGGGTTGCCCTCAGTCCCTGTATCCTGGCAACCATTAATTTGTTCCTCACCATTATAATTAAGTTATTTCATGAATGTTATATAAATGTGACATAATATGCATCCTTCTGAAATTGGCTTCTTTTACTTAGCATTTCTCCCAAGGGTCATCCAAGTCGTTGTATAAGTATTCCTTTTTATTGCTGAGTAGTATTCCATGATGTGGATGTGTAATAGTTTATCTCTTCTTTCACTGAAAGATGTGTGTTGCTTGAGACTATTAGAAATCTCTTTCCTGCCTGTGAGACACACCTTTTTCCTTAACCATAACAATAGTGGCTGTGAGAGGAGTCTAGGGCATAACGTGTGTAGAGGGAGAGTCACAACAGTGCCCTCCTTCTCATATTTAAACAAAAAGAAATGAAATACAGTCTCTGGGGCTGACGATCAGTTATGTAAGGTCTCATCTCTTACTACTGGCGCTTGAGTGTTTGCTGTGCTCTTTTGATGAAATACTTGAATTCACTTACTAACATCAGTAAATTCTGTAATATTAAAAAAATGGAGATTATGGTAGCAACTACATAGTCCAGTTCTTTCTCCTGTCTCAACTGTGGATCCAAAGGTTGAAACCATTGGGATCTTCAGGCACCTCATAATAGAATCAAAAACACTTTAGTTTCCAATTTCATGATGAAGATTAGAATTATAAATCTGAAAAATGAATTGAAGTCCATGATGAAGTAATCATTAATAGATTAAAATTAACAATTTTAACATTAACTTTAATCATTAAGATTACTAAATATTTCTTTAAACTACATGATACAGAATTTGAGATGCAGTAAAATAAAAAGAACACAGATTCATTCCATACTTTATGGGTTTTTTAAAAATATTTTGGGGGGTGGTAAATTAGGCTTATTTATTGTTTTAACAGAGGTACTGGGGATTGAACCCAGGACCTTGTGCATGCTAAGCATGCACTCTACCACTGAGCTGTACTCTCCCCCCATTCAGTGCTTAATAAGTCATACCTGTAACTGGGGGTGGGGTGCGGCTTCAGTTTGAAATCAAGCAGTTAGAAAGAAGGATCATGCTAATTCATGATGCTTACTCATGGTCAGTGTGAATCTATCTTGTAAAATATTCAGTTCTGAATAAGGGTATATAGTTAGATCAGTCTTGGATTGTTTCCCATATTCCCAGGCTTCATGAATGGTATCACCAGCTCACACAGTTTCCCAGGTCAGAAGAGGAAGAGTCCCTTTTGACTCATCAATATTCCTCATGCCACTGTCTGGTCAGTTTTCAAGTCCATCAGTTCTTGTCCCCTGAAAAGCTAACAGATCTAGTCCATTTATTTCCTTATTTCAGAATTATATCATCTTTAGCCTTGTCTATGGCAATATAACCATATTTATGTCTGTTTATGTTTAAAATATTAAATGTTTTAAAAATATTTTGAACTAAATGAAAATGAAAACAAGCATATCAAAATCTGAGGGATGCAGCTAAAGTAGGACTCAGAAGGAAATTACTAGCATTAAATGTTTATATTAGAAGTGGAAAGTCTAGAATGAACAATTTAAGCTTCTGCCTTAAAATGCTAGGATTAAAAATAACAAATTAAACCCAAAGCAAGTAGATGACACTTCAGTAGAGAAGATGTGGGGATGGCAGTTAAACACAAGAAGACATCCTCAACAGTGTTATTCCTTAGAGGAGTTAAGACCATAATGAGATACAACACATCCACTAAAATGAAAACAACTAAAAATAGGCAAAGTGTTGGTGAGGATGTGGAGAGACCTAGAATTCTCCTGTTTTGCTGGTAGGAGTGTAAAATGGTGAAACCACTTTGGAAATGGTTTGGCAGTTTCTCAAAACATTAACTGTACTCTTACCAAATGACACTGTTATTCCACTCTTAGGTATTTACCCAAGAGAAATGAAAGCCTGCATCTACACAAATGTTCATGGTAACTTTATTCATAATAGACCCAAACTAGAAACAGCCCAATTGTCCATCAACAGAAAAATGGATAAATAGGTTGTGGCGTATCTATCTGTACAGTGAAGTACTACTCAATAATAAAAATGAACAAAATATTATTGTATACAACATGGGTGAATCTCAGAAACAAAATGCTGGGCAAAAGAATTCTGCATACTAGGTGACTTGATTTATGTCAGATTCTACAAAAGACCAGTCTGATCTTCAGTGGCAACAGACCTGTGGTTTCATGGGCCAGCGGTGAGAGGGGGATTGACTGAGAATGTTTCGAGTCCAAGCTCTTACTGCTGGCCACACAATGAGCCAATAGATCGAGATGAGTTGTTAGGGTAAGGAATAGTGCTTTATTCAGAAATCTAGCAGACCAAGATGGTGGACCAGTGTCCCAAAGAACCATCTTCTCCGAGTTAGAATTCAGGCTTTGTTTATACTAAAATGGCAGGGCGTGTGGTTGGTTGCTGCAGACTTCCTGGTGCCAGAATCCTTTGGTCTTGTAGCTGTCCACGTAGGTCCATGTCCAGTCACAAGTTCCTATAAACCTCCAACAAGATAAATGTTACTCTCTGTTCTGCAGCCTTTTATCTCTATAAGAATGGAAAAGTGTTATACCTTTAAACATCAGGGCCTTGAGAATGGGCTGCCCTGTTTATTTTAGAATATAAGGCAACATTCTTGTAGCAAAAGCAGTAGAATACAGTGGTTGAAGTAAACAGATCCATTATGGAGTCAGATTTATTCTTCCCAATTACAGGAAGGGACCCTATTTGGGGTAATAAAAACTGTCTTGATTTTGGTGATGATTACACAGTTGTACCTTTGTCAAAACTCAAAGAATTGCACATTTTAAATGAATGCACTTTATTGTATGTAAATTATATCTGAATAGTTACTTTTAAAATGCAGGCTTTAAAAAGCATGTCTATGATAAAAATATTTTCATGAGTGAATGTTTGTTTACATATGCATACATATGCAGCAAAGGTCCTGGAAGGTCAAACACCAAAGGGTTAAGTTGAAACTTGAGGCCACAAGTCTAAATTCTCACATAGCAGTTTAATGAGGAGGAACCTTAAAATAAATAATGGGGTACTAGCTACTGTTGCTTTGAGAATACAAATTGCTAAAGTAACCATTACTCATTTTTATACAGGTAAGGATAAAAGCTGCAGAGTATCTACAAGACATTGACATTGATGACACAAAGGATGTAGACATTAACTGGTTTGGGACAAAAGTCCTGTTTTGTCTCATCTTGTCATCATAAAGTTGAGTTTCTGTCTTAGCCTGACTTACTTACCTTGAAAGAAAGGATGTTAGTTATGGGAAGTTATAGTAGAATTTTTTTTTGTATGAAACTGTTCACTTGAAAATTTGAAGGGGGTTATTTGTATCAGCTCTTCTACACTGATGAACCTGCAGATTATGATTTCACAAATCTAGTTCTAATTAATTAAACTAGTTAAAAAGGCATTACAGATTCTCTTTAAATTAAAACCATAAAATCATTACCTCTTCTAAAAAGGTTTTTAAACATCAGTAAGCAAAGTGACTAATAAGTTAACTTTGAAAAACAGTGCAATCTTAATTATCCTTGTCAGTTAAAAGAAAAATACAAGTAAATTTGATTTGGGGAGATTCATAAAGTATATTAAACAGCTGTATCACTGTACATACAATGGATCTAAAATGGTTTTTACTGCTTATTAGCTGCATTCAGACTTCTGAAATTTTTAGCTACCCAGCCCTACCACTTTCCAGCATGGAGCCCCATTTCTTACCATCCCCATAATACTCCCTCTGGTTCTTCTCAAACCATCCTTGCACCTACTACACCTGCTTTCTCTCTCTCACACCCACATTTTCTCTATTTTCCTCCTTTTCTTTCTTCTTCTAACCATCTCTCTTTCTTTCAGTCTCTCTTCTATCTCTCCTCCCTCTCCTCTCCCTTTCAGCAGTCCACAGTTTGTAGCTAATTCCCGCTAGCTACCGTGGATCTCAGCAGTTGAGATACCTTCAGCCCCAGCCTGCGTGATTTTTAGTTTGAATTCCCAGGTCTTGTGTGTATCACACATTCATACAGGATTGTAAATGGCTCTGTGTTTGCAAACATCCTCATTGACCTAATAGCAGAATTCTGCCTCTAACAGTACTGTGGGAATCCCTCTCCCATGGGTAATTTTAGTTCCCAGTTGCATCATGACTTAAGTGTTTTACCTTAAATGGGGACTTTTTGTCACATTAGAGGAAGATTCTCTATATGTTTTATACCTTTGGGTCTTGAGCTTTTATCAAAAGTTTATCTTTTGAAATAATCACAGTTTTATAATTTTAGTGCATGTGTAATTACTACCTAAGACATAAACTGCTGCTTGCTTAAAGGCTATGGGATTGATTATTGCAGATAAATTTTACTTTTAAACCTTGTGTTGTTCACAGAAAGTCCCACATCTACCGTTGAGTCGCCTACAAAAGCTGTTTCAGTCTCAAAAGAGACAACCCCAGTGGTGCAAAGTGCAGCCCAGGTACTAATATTAAATGCTCTGTAAGGGATGTGCATTCCAAATTGAGTGCAAGTACCCATTTTACTCATGAAGAAACATTTGAGTCACATTTCAGCTTAGAAAGTGCTTTGATACACTTTTTTAAATACGTTATTGTGAGTCTACTTACTTACTCGATTAAAATACTTTAATAAATTTTCCAGAACTACAGAAGTTAAAACAAATACATTTTTAATCCAACAAATTCAGAAAGATTTTTAAGAGTAATAGTCATTGCTGATGACAGTGGACAGAAATGGGTACTCTCGCACCCTCACACTTCTCATGTAAATTAGCACAATGTTTGGGAACACAGTTTGAAATTGAGATGGAATGTTTCTCCAGAATGTCTGGGACCTAACCCATTCTGGATTAGTGATATTCCAGAGTGTAGAGATCTTACCTTCAGGAGACGCTTATGCTTAAAAAAGACTACATCCAGCCTGGAAGCATCCTTTTGTTCTTAGAATTTTGATAAATGGATTGAGGAATGGGAAATGTATATTGTAGAACTGCGGTTGACCACTTGAAAACAGAACCCACCAATTCAGCTTGCTAAATTGTTTTATAAATGTGTTTTAGGTTCTTGACTCCTTTGAACACCTGCCACCTCTCCCAGAATCACCACCGCTGTTACCTGAACTGGTAGACAAAATCCGAGACACACTTCCTCCCCAGAAGCCCGAGCTCAAAGTAAAACGGGTCCTGAGACCCAGGGGCATTGCCTTGACTTGGAACATTGCCAAAATCAATCCCAAGTGTGCCCCCGTGGATAGCTACCACCTCTTCCTGTGCCATGAGAACCCTAATAATAAGCTGATTTGGAAGAAAATTGGAGAAATTAAAGCTTTACCACTCCCAATGGCCTGTACTTTATCTCAGTTTTTATCTTCCAACAAATATTATTTTACTGTCCGATCAAAAGACATTTTTGGGCGATATGGACCCTTTTGTGATATAAAATCTATTCCTGGATTTTCTGAAAATCTTACCTAAGGGAAGAGTATTCAATAGTTATATATTGTACTACATTTTGTTTTGTTTTGTTTCATATTTGAGTTGTTTGTTTACAATGTTTCTTTAAAACTATTGATGTCTTAAAGGGACAGTTCAGATTGTGAACCCTTTGTACAGGGACAGTCCTCTTCCCTATGTTGTAAGTGGCCTCTAGTTTCATGATTTGCATTCAGGAAGTCCTTCCAGTGGATCTGTTCTAAGACATACACTATCATGGACCTGTGTCACTAAGCTGTGTTAGGTACACTACGTTTGGTGACTGACTGTGTATGGAGTTGCTGCTTATGTCAGAAGCGCTAGATGCAGGTAGCCACCATTTCCTCTGTTGACAATCAGCTTTTAGTGACTTGCTTGTGGTCAGTGTAGGTACAGGAATATTCAGCTCTTTACTGAAGCCAGATCATCCGCGGGGTGCATATCCACCAAGAAGTTATGAAAATAGATGTCTTCCCATTCTGTTCAAATTCTGAGGGCTATTAATCTGTGCCCCCTCCCCATCCCCCCCCCTCTTGCTTTGGGCCATGTCAGTCATTTGGGGAAATAAGTAGTCTAGAGGTTTCCCTGAATTGGTTTGTCTACTTACATATGTAATAAAATTAGTTAAAAATTGTGTGCTGGGTACACAAAAAATACAGAAATAAAAAATCTAGCCTACTATTTCAGTTGGAAAGTGGAGTTGTCTGCCTTAGATTTAAGGCTTTACTTTGCTGACACCGTGGTGCGACCCTTTGCTCATTTCCTGGCTGCCTCACTACTTGGAGAAGGAGCATAATGCTCAGGGGCTCCCGCAGACGCGTCCTGCTTACCTCCGTCTGAGGGAGCGCTGACGTGAGCTGTGGCTCGACAAGGAGCCCAGGAAACTCACTCGACGGAAGTCAGTCAGGACCCAGTGGGACAACTGTGGATGAGCAGCTCTAGGACACTGAGAAAAAAGAAAACCATTAGTGTGAGCTTCTGTTCATAAGAGGCACTCTTTCCTGGTACACAGTGAAAGGTCGGGCCTCAGAGACCGTGAGGTTGAACAGCAAATGGTTTTCCTTGGCATTTTGTGAATGCCTTCACATCTTCAGTCATAAATAAAGCTGTTATTTTTCAGTCTCCTGTGTCCTTACCTTTTAAAACATGATGACTGAAACAGCCAGATTCTGAACTGAATTTGCCGAAATGAGCTGCCCTCTGTGAGGTCCCATTTCAGGCTCAGAGCAGTGGAGGGCGTCAGTTTGGGGACAGCTGCACGCTTGGGTTGGCATAGATGAGATGCTCACTCATTAAGCAAAGCCCGGAGACTTGACACTGTAAGTAAGACTTGGGTGTGAACTACCGGAGTCAAATTGCATCCCAACCAGCAGATCTTCTGGAGTGTCGATGGGTGCACTGGTCTTAAGCAAAAGTACTTTTCATGGTAATAGGAGGAGGAGGAATGCTGATAGCATCTTAGAGCTGGTGGCTCCAGAAAGCATTAATGTTCCTTGCCTTTTGGAGGGACAGGGCAAGATCCTCAGCTGTTACCCATCAGGGACACCAGAAGAGAGCAGTCTGGGGACAAGACCCAGGACGTGGCACAGTCACACAGTACCGAGCAAAACCCTGCACCTCCACCCAGGAAACATTTCACATGCTTTTGGTGGGAAAACTTTATACCTCCTTTAAGCAACAGAACCAAACTCTGATGAGCTAAAATTGACTATATTGAGAAAAGGCAATGGGGCAGTTCATGGAATCACCAGGGAGCTGAGCGACTCGGGCTTGGAAAACAGAAAGGAAAAAAAAGACCCTTTGCAACAAATTCTCATGAGGTCTCAAACCTGAGACAGTTGATGCAATGTACAGTCTACCACATGATGATATGTTTAGATGTTTTCTGCCCGTTTTAAAGACGTGCAGACAGGCCCAGGGAGCTTAGGCGGCTTGCCCAAGTCACGGAGATCCGCTTGTTGAAACACAGCGCCCTGGTCCCGGGCTCCACCAGCGGTGCTGCCTCGTGGGGACGACGGGCGAACAAGAAAACCTTCCCACCAGCCTTGCTGCCTTGTGGATCCAGAATCGAAATCCCAGACACATCTGATTGGCTTATCCTAGAGCATGTGTCAAAGCTGCAAGGTGAACAAGAAAGCAAGCCTCTGGCACTTTTGGTCAACGGGAGGTGTAGCCAGCTTCTCTTGACACTCAGCGTGGGTCTGTTAGCTCTGGATCATGTCCATGTCCCTACGCTGGAACTACCTGTCCCCAGGATGTCCTCCCCTGGCTGGTTCAAGTTTAACATTGGTCACGAGACATGGCATGAGATTCGGAGCAGAAGTGAAACAGCAGTTCTCTGCTTTACATTCTGAAGATGGATACGGTGCATCACCGTGGCTACTTCCATCCTCTGCTGGAGCCTGTCCAAGCACAGGGCGCATCCGTGATTCCTGTGGCTTCGAGGCCAGAGGCAGTGACACACAGACACGCTTCCAGTTTGTACCTCCTCTTGTCCACGTCCGTCCTTTCTGACAGCACCCAGCTGACTGCTGGCGACTTCAGACTCGACACTAGAACCAGAGGGAGCAGTCTGCATAGGCTTCTCAGCTGGCTCCCCCACACTGGGATGAGTCTAGGTCTGCAGCTTCAGTGGTCCCCTCACCAAGACCGTGGGGGCCCCCAACCCAGGAGGCGAGCAAGGCCTGACCCTGGGAGCTGAGCAGGACAGTAGCTTGTCCAACTGCCCTGGAAACTGCACGTCTCGTACGTTGTCCTCATGGCACAAGGAATTCACAGACAGGCCCTTGGGTCTGAAAGCCAGTTCCAGCGCTTACTGTGGTGTGGGCATCTCTCTGAGCCTCCTTTTTCTCAATGTGTAAAACAAAGACAGTGCTGACTCGTGTCTCCCTTTCTCTTTCTTTCCTTATTTAACTGGTTCTGCTGCCTGAGATCAAGAACCCTGATAGATTCAGGGTCATTGCAAGGAGTTAACACGATAATATAGAATACCTAGGACAAAACAAGGCCTTATTCGTAAATAGTAGAAAATGGAAATACCTTTTTTCCCAGGTAACTGCTCATTTACTGGGGTAAGAGGGTCAGCAGGAGACGGCATGTCAAAGGAGGCCATGGAGATAGAAGGAAATCCTTTTAAAACTCAACGTAATGTGAACACAGTCCCAGTGTGAAGACAGAGGCAGAGACGGGAGGAATGTAGCCACAAGCCAAGGAACGCCCGGAGCCTCCAGAAGCTGGAAGAGGTGAGAAGGATTCTCCCCTGGAGACTTTGGAGGGAGCACAGCCCTGCTAACATCCTGATTTCAGGCCTCTAGCCTCTGAAACTGTGAGAAAACAGATTCCTGTTTTAAGCCACGAAGTTTGCGGTAATTTGTTACAGCAGCCCTAGGAAAGCTAACACAATCACTCTTCACTGGGGACCACGATATGTTTAAAACGATGACTCCTGGCCCTACCCAGTGTGCCGGGGAGGTGGGGCATCCGGGTGCCCCCAGACACGCACACTGGCTGGGAGGTGGTGGTACGCCCCCAACAAGGAAGAGGCAAAGCCCTTGTCGGTCATTTCACAGTGTCTTCCTTCAGCGAGATGTGCCCAGCATCATGGCATCAGATGAAGGCTTTATCTTTAACTGGCAGATGGCAGCTGTTGAACAATAATCCATATCGAGGCTTCAGAGAACAAAGAGCCTTATTAGAGGTCTTAAGAATTGCAATTCAGGAGAGATTCAGGTGATACCGAATGAGTGTTCAGGGAGGAGGTGGGGCAGGGGTTTATAAAGGCAAAAGCCACAAGGTTGTTAAAGCTGTCTGGCGAGAATTATGATTGACACAAAAGGGAGATATTTGCCCTTAAAGGATAGGCTGTAACGAGTTATTTAGGGTAAGGGTCCAATAAATATCTTGAGTTCCTGGAACATTGTGCAGATGTTCTGGATGCCCGTGTTAACACAGTAAGTGGTCAAAAAGTCAGATTCCATCCAGGCTGAGTCCTGCTAAGTCCCACTTCCTCAAAGGCCCCCCAGCTCCATTTCAGAGAGCTCTTTTAGCAATACTCTCTCCATTCTGATTTTCCTTTGACACAGCTGAAGTGGCAAAAGCCCCGAGATACACTCACATTACCTATTACCACAAATCCAGAGGATGGAGTTAAATAATTGAACTTTAAAAAACAAGAGAGTCCTATAATGCAGACAAATCTAATTCAGTTCCTACCTTTCAGCCTCATGAGATTTTCTGCGGGGAAGGATTGCAGCTTCTCGATTTTTTTTATCCATGTTGAGAGAGATCGGAATTTACCACCACAAAATATGCCACTTTGGCAATAAGGATTATGTTGAGCTGAAGTCATTCGAGAAAACCAGAGACACGGAAGGAGCTCTCTCCCCTTCCCTTTTCTGCCTGAAATCAGGGCATAAATTTCCCTTTGTAAAGGTCTGCTCCAGTACCAGGATGAGGTGGGATGAACCTGCATAACAGACCCTACTAAACCACCCATATTTACTGTATATTTCCTAGTCACCTACCCACACGTTACCACCCCTGGGAGCCCAAAATCCCTTTCCTTTGTTACTTCTCCATAATTTATCTCCCTTCATTTAAAGCCCTCCAGTCCAACCGCTTCTTTGGGTTTTGTTGCCGAAAGATCGCCCCCCCCCCCCCCCCGCCCCGGTCCCTGACGAGCCAAATAACCCAGAGACAAGGTCTTGGAGCTTAGAAGAAAAGGCAATTTTATTTCTTCGGCGGGCAAAGGAGACTCACAGCAGGCTGGTGCCTTCAACACTGTGACCCCCTCCTTGGGGATGGGGTGGGGTGGTTATACAGCCACAGCTCAAACAATAAAGCATCGATAACCATCAACAGAATCATTTTCCCATCAGAAGACAGGACGATGTCATGATGCCTCCAGGTGACCAATTCTGTAGAGGCCAGCGGTTAGATCTCTTTATCTGGTAAGCACTTAAGGTGTGGTCTTCTTGGTAATTCAGGCTATTTTGTAAGGTTACAGTCCTGCGACCTTCTCCTTGGAGATCGACTCAGAGACCAAGCATGATTATAGCTATTGATTACTGGAATAAAGTAGAAGCAGTGAGATCAACAGCTTTAGTTTTAACAGTGGGCCTGGAACTGTGAGTAGCGACCGGTCAGTCAGGTCAGTTGACCGTTTTAAGGGCGAGCATAAGAAGCAGCAATCTGTTAGCCTAAGTGCGGCCATTTTATTTATCTTCCTTCAGTTTCACTTATTTTCTCTGAAACCTTTGTGCCTATAAAAAATATTAAAATTTGTATTCCTTTTCTCCTGTTAATGTCTCTTGTCAGTTTAATTCGCAAGCTCCGTTCATGGACCCTAAAAGGGAAGTGGAAGTTTTCTTCCTCTACAAAGTGAACTGTGGGTGGTGGAACTATGCTGGGGCAAAGACCGCCACTCGCTGGGCTCTGAGCACCCACACGCATGGGCAGCGTCTAAGACGACAGTGGCCACAGGCATGACAATGGGTGGTAGGTCTTAACAGATAAGCTGTTTAGATGGTGGAAAAGGACAAAACTCAGCTAAAACTCAAACCATCAGCGGTCAACAAGCAACAGCTCTTACACACAGACAATGAAATAATGATCTATACACCAAGATGTTTTTCTCAAATTTCTTTGAAAGGAACAATTTCTTATCATTTTAAAGTTATGGCTGGGGGTTTGTGAGATTGAAACCGAGTAGGACCCCATGGGGCGTTTCTGGTGGCAGACCCTCCAGGTCCCCTGTTTCTTGTTTGTAGGAAAAAACGCTTTGGTCTTCTAGGCCTTCCCCAGGTTCCAAAGAGCAGACTCAAGCAGTTACTAATTAGAGAAATGAGGGAACCAGAAACAAAGGAAAAGCAGTCAAGCAAGAAAGGTAATGACAGCTTAAACAACAGGTCAGCCGTGAACCAGCCGCAGGACCCCAGTTCCTCCTCCAGGGACAGACAGAACAGCCTGGTACACACCCTTGAGTTGTTTTACAGAAACCAGGGCCCCACTGCATAGAAACTGCTGACCACAAGCAAGCAGACCCCAGACTGGTTGGAGTCAGAAGGTTGACTGATTCCCTGAACACCTTCCCTAATCTCACCACCAACCAATCAGAAGAATGTCAATGAGCTGATCGTGCACCCTGCAACCCTAACCCCTCATGTTGCCTTTAAAAGTCCTTCCCTAGAATGAAACGATGCCATTTGCAGCAGCCTGGACGGACCTGGAGATGATCATACTAAGTGAAGTATGTCAGGCAGAGAAAGACAAATACCATATGATATCACTTATATGTGGAATCTTTTGATAAATTTGTGGGCAGGGGTTATTCCTCTGAGCAAAACAGAGGCCGGGCTTGGATAAGCTGGATTGTAGCCCAAGACACAGGAGACATTCTTAGCAGCAGTGTTAAAAGGTTTATGACTTGGCAAAGGCTTGGTCAAGACATGCAGCTCAGGCAACCCAAAACTCGATCTTAACTCATTGGTTAAATTTTCACAATGAAATATTCATGTGTTCATTCATCAAAGAATCTACCAGATGCCAGACACCGTGCCAGGCACTAACATGGAGAATAGAACCGAACACTGTCCCTGCCCTCTTGGAGCTAGTCGGGGACACAGGAGCTCAACAAATAAAAAGTGTACACATGAGATTTTCGGAGAGCGATTCATATGGTCCGTGGGGAAATAAGGGAAATCTGGTGAGGCGAGATGGGGGTAGAGGGAGGTTATGAGAGACAGGCTAGTCAAGGAGGGCTCCTTGGAAGAGGAGGCACTTAAGCTGAGGCCTGACGGATGATAAAGAGAAAGGCCTGAGTGTCTGGGGGAAGAAGGGCTTGTACCAGACCGAGGAGCTTAATGCACATCAGGAAAGTCCCCTGAAGGAAGAGGATTTGGCTGAAAGGAGGAGATCCCACAGGACAATGAAATGCAGTGCATGACCCTGGCAGACCCTGGATTTAGAAGACATTATTTAGACCTTGGTGGAGTCTGACTGCGGACTGTGTAGATAACAGTGCTGCATCCACGTTAAATCACCTGAAAATGATCGTCGTGTTAGGCTTCAGTGGGAGGATTCTCTTGTTCTTGGGAGATACTGCCCAAGTCCTTGGAGGCAACGTGCCTTGCTGTCTGCAACTAACTCGCACATGGCTCATAAAATATTTACACACAAAGATAAAAGCAAATGGGACAAAAATGTTAATAGTCAGGTGAATCTAAGTAGAAAGTATATGACTGTCCATTAGTTTATTCTTGCAACATTTCTGTAGGTGGAAAATTTTCAAAATAAGCAGTTGGGGGATAAAACAATGGATTGTGAACTCTTAGGGTCTGTGGAGGGTCAGGTAAGACCCCTGGAAATCCTGATTTAGCTGAAATCTGCAGAATGGGTAGAACTCACCAGGTTAAGAGCACAGGGAAGCATATTTGCAAGAGGCAGGTGGGTTCAAGACAGTCTGTGGTCTGGGGGCTGTGGCAGGGGCTAGACCATGAACAGCAGAATGCGGAGGACCTCCCAAGCCACTTATCCTTCTGCGTGGCCTTGACTCTCTCCCCTACCTGGAGGTGGAGTCTGTCTCTCCACTTGCCTGGCTCTGGAGAAATCTAGGATTGCTTTGACCAACTGACGATGGAAGCAATGCTGTGCCATCTCTGGGGGCTGGCCAGGCAGCCTCTCAGGACATCAGCCACCACGTAGGAGGTGCTACCACCCTGAGATCACCAGGCTGTGGGAAGCACAGGCCATGAGACCCTGGAGGACAAGATGCCACATGGAGAGAGGGAGCAGTGAAGAGGCAGACCGGTGAGTGAGAAAACCATCCTTGGAGCAGATCCTGGGTTGCAAATGCCCCAACTAAAGCCACGTGGAGCAGACGAACAGCCCAACTGACTCCTGTCTGAATTCTGGACCCACAAAGCTGTGGGCAAAAATGTAAGTTATTTTAAGCCACTAAGTTTGGGGCTTGTTTATGAAGAAGCAGCAGCATCTGGAACACTTCAGAGACTGTTGTCCATGTTAAGAAGTTTAGTAATCTCAGAAGTCACGGAGAGCCACTGAAGCTCTCAACCCAGATGGGTGACAGGACCAGACCGGAGGTGGTGATCACTTAGGTTGCCATGTACAAAATGGGCTGCGGAGGTGGGGGTGGTGATGGGGAGGGGGAACCCAGGTGATGAATTACAAGTCTGTCTCAGTGGTCAGGGCAACACGACAGCAGCCCTGGGGCTGGGTTTGTGGAAGTGATGTCCAGGGGCAGGGGAACTGAAGGATAAATACTTCCCAGGGAAACATCAAAGCAGATACCAGCCCCAGACCGCAGGGTTCAGTTATTCTGCCTCCAGGCCACTAAGGAGGCCAGAATAAATGTGCTCACCCTTCTTCCTCCAGGAAAAAAATAACATAGCAGAAGAAAATGTAGAATGACCACAAAAGCAATCACCGGGATGATTTCTCTGGGAAATATCTGATTTGGGGGTTGGGGGAAGGAAATTTTATCTGACCAGATGAAAACAAATTGTTTTGATTTATGACTGATATTTTAATTGAACAGAGAAATGTACAGAGTCCAGCTCAATAACCAAATGTTGAGGCTTTGGAATGTTCGCGGTTTACTGCTTTGCGTTCAATGCCACAAATTTCATCCCTTCAAGACCTGAACGAACAATCTGGGAAGTGGCCACCAGGTGGCAGTAGTGCCTCTTCTCCACATTTCTGAAATTGAAATTAAACCTTTTTGGCTTTCTTGGGGTTGAAACCCAATCGACGGTCATAACACTACCACACAACGAATTTGAAATATGGTACCAGTGTAGCAAGACTTCAGCTAATACCTAAGTACAATGTGATCCTTTCCTCCCAGACCTCCACATTGATTCTCAGTTGATTTTGAGTTTTGAGGCAAAATTTTAAACTGAAATTGCTTTTCTAAACTTAAAGGTCTGAAGCTCTTCCCTGTCTGTGTTCTCCACTCTGGCGCTTCCGTTCTACCGAGAGACAAAAGCCCTTGCAGGTGAATTCTACCATCCTCGATTCATTGCGTCAAATTGGAATTGATGTAGATTAAAGGCAGTTAGTCTAAGCTGAAAACACAATGCAAGCTGAGACAGACTCAAATCTCAGTGAGACTATGGAAGCAATTTACACTATGTTGTCTACGAAAATAATGTAAAGCTTTTCTGAGGGACTGGATTGAAAGTGGCAAAATGAATAGTATAGAAACTTACCTTATCGTCCCCATCTGGCCCCTCCCCTCTCCCCATAATAAATCAGAACAGGACAAAGCTTTCCAGAACTTTGCAGCAGTGTGCAGACATAGATTAAGAGACCAGAATTTAAGACATAGATTAAGAAACCATAGATTAAGTAGATCAGAATTTAAGCAGCAGGGAGGTTTGTGGGAGGGACCTGGGTAACACAGAATTGTGCTGTAGGCTAGAGAAGGCTCAGAAAAGGGCCCAGAGAAAATTGGAGGGACGGGGGCTGATGGAAAGAATAAGACGAATCTGCTCGAGGGCTGCGTTTTTCACCCTCACGGAGCTTAGGAGGGTCTAGGAGAGAAACACTGAATGGTCTGGCTTGGGTCACATGCCACCAGACACCTTGATCAACCTGCTATCAGATTGCCCACAGGCAGGGAGAGATGATTCCAAAAGGAATTCAGGGTGTTGTTACCAAAGCAAGGGGAACTGCATATTAGACGGCCAAAAAAAAAAAAAAAAATCCCTGTCAACATGATTAATAGATATTTTGAAAACCTATAGACCATGAGCAGGGGGTGGATTTCCTTTCTTTTTACAATTTATCATTTTTGGTTGGACTACACTGAAGTCAGGTCACTGCACTTCCAAACCACCTCTGAGGTCCACACTGTTTATCCTGCTCAGTGAGACAAAGACGAGAACCAGCAGAGAAGAAAGGAGGTTTAGGTGGGATGGACCACGGCCACCTAATTTGGGCTGTCTGGCCTAGTTTACAGCTTTAAGCATCCCGTGAAATATTCCCAATTGCGATCCACCAACATCATTCAGTCCAAACCCCTGGAGAGCTCATGCAGCTGGCAGATTCCAGGGCCCCACCCCTTGAGGGTCCCACTCCACAAGTCTGGGACATGCCCAGGAACCTGTATTATCTACATGCTCCCCAGGGAATTCCAAGGTGGCGAGTCCTTGAACCAGACTTCAAGAAATCCCTTTTCTCCTGCCAGCAAATTATAAAGACTTTTCCATATACAGTGAGACAGAAATTTAGGCTAAATCTGAAATCAGTTGAGCTGCTGGCGGTATCTGGCAAGTCGCACATTTTGCCGCATTTTGCCCATTGGCTGTCTGCCTCCGTTGCCAGAAAACAGGCCAAGCAAGACGGAGCCTGGAACTGGAGGCTGAGTCATCCAACCTTTAATAGCACTCTGGTCATTGCGTCAACTCACCCACAGGCTGGGCAGCAGGAGACACCTTGCTAACAAGCAAAGCAACTCTCAGAGATCCTGGTCTGCAGTTCCCGCTGGAGGCTCCAGATCCCTGCTTGGAACTCTGGCAACCATGCTTTCCCAGTAATCCCAGTTCCAGCAGCTGCTCCACATCCTGGGTCCACACTTTTCAGCTCTCCCTGGAACTCCTCCTCCCAGAAGGTCCATCTTCCATGTGAGCACAGTCACCACCTCCTCCAGGAAGCCCCTACAGATTCAGTCCTGCTGTTTTTGGCCTCTGCCCACCCTGGAGACTTCAGCACATCCCTGAACCAGTCCATTTGACTTTTTTTTTTTTTTTAAGTTGTGGTTGGTAAAAAACAAAAACAAAAACCATATAATATGAGCTCTACCCTCTTAAAGTTTTAAGTGTACAGAACAGTACTGTTAACTCCACTCTGCTACACAGCCACTCCCTAGAACTTTCTCATCTTGCATGACTGAAACTCTGTACCCATTAAATAGCAATTCTCCATTCTCTTCCCCCAGCCCCTGGCGACCACCGTTCTCCTTTCTATTCCTATGAGTTTGACTTTTTTAAATACCTCATGTAAGTGGTACCAAGGTAGAAACAATCTGAATGTCCATCGATAGATGAATGGATAAAGAAAATATGGTTGTATGCAGGATGGAATATTATTCAGGCATAAAAAAGGAGATCCTGTCCTATGCTACAGCGTGGATGAGCCTGGAGGACGTTATGCTCAGTGAGATAAGCCACCTGCAGGAGGTCAGATTCTTCCCAAGCCTGACTGCCGGTTGACTGCACCTGAGTTATATGGTGGTAGGAGCTGGGCTGTACCTGGAGGACCTGCACGAGCATCACCTGTAGAGTCTCAACAACTTTCACACCCCGGCTGTTCCCCAGACCAATGAAATGGCAACAACCTCTGTGGGATCCAGGCTTCAAAGTCTCCCACGCAGTCCCAGCATGTAGCAAGGCTGAGAACCCAGGATTTGGAGTTGGAAAATCTGATTTCCAGCCTTGAATCTGCCATTCACCTGGTACGTGGCCAGTGATGAAAATAATGAGACTCACAGCCCTCGCTGAGCCCTGCGTGTAGGCTCCCCGGCTGTTGCTGGCATGGCTGTTCCCATTTTACAGGCTGCAGAGGCCCAGAGAAGTCAAGCAGCTTGCCTGAGGTCCCACAGCGGGAAACGCTGGGATGGGATTTGAACACAGGCAGCCAGCTCACTGGGAAGAGTTAGCCCTGGGGCACAGGTCTCATTGGTCCTAGTGAGGTATTTCCAGATGTCACACCTTATTGTGAGAAGGGCTGGGGACCTTTCAGGGTCCTTTTGGTTGGGGGAAGGAGCAAAAGACCATCCGTCCCAGGCTGCCATAGGATGACAGAGGGTGACAAAGAGGAAAAGCAGGCTTCAGAAAAATGCAAAGCCAAGCACAGCTAAGAGGACAGAGGCATGGTGGCCACCTTGTTATCCCCATCCCTCACCACCAGCTCAGGTCAGACCAGGAACATGGATGCTCTTCTGGCTGGACTCTCCTCTCCCGCAGCATTCCTCTCCGGATGAGGCAGCAGCACGTCATGGCAATTTAACTTCCCCTCCTGGCCGAAACAAAAAACAAAAAACAAAAAAATTTGTTTAAGGGAACCCTGTGCCAAAGTCAAGTCACACCTCTCTTTCCTCGCCTGTGTCTAAGTCCCTGGTGAAGTTACATTGTTGTCCTTCTATAAACATGGAGAGACAATTCTTTCCTGGTTCCTTTGGTCTCTGTTTGTTCTAGTCGATGACAAATATTGAGCCAATGGGCAGTTTAAGCTTTGGGACCAGGAACATCCTGTGCGGTTCAGAGACCGGGCAGGGGCCATGGTGGGGCAGGCTGTCATTGGCTTCACCCCCGTTTCTCTCCCAATGATGAGAGCCACTCCCAGGGCTGCTTACAGCCGCCTTATGGTTACCAATCACCGTATTTCCTGGTATGTAAAGCCCTACAGTGGAAGGGGTGGTGGGGGACGGTTCCCAGCTGGGGGCAATCTTGCCTCCCCTCCCCAGGGGACATCTGGCCATGTCTGGAGACATTTGTGGTTGTTACAATTGAGGGCAGGGGTGCTCTTGGCATCTGGTGGGTGGAGGCCAGGGCTGATGCTAAACATCTGACATGCACAGGACAGCCCCCACAACACAGAATTTTCTAGCCCCCAGTGTCAATTGTGCCAAAGTTGAGAAACCCTGGTATATAATAGGGCGCTCTCACAAGGAAAAATTTTGAAAGAAAACACAAGTACTTTTCATAACAGAGTTGTTCAAAATAACTTCAAAGTGGTTTTGCACTTAAGATACAGTCTTTTTCTCATGTAAGAATAGTAAATTCCACACTGACATTCAGCTGCAAAGTGTAAATCTGTCTCAATGTAATATTCTCTTAACTGAAAACAAGAGTACAAATTTTTTCAGTTGAGCTGGAAATTAATAAATTGAGCTCAATGAAAATAGCTACATCGCAATGTACTGGTAGTAACAGATTTGACTGTCAAGCCATGAGGAATAACTCACATTAGCTTTTATCAGCTGTCTTGCATTTGGCTAAATTGGCTATGAAACAAAGCATCTGCTAGTTTTCATTGCGCCGCTGTGATGCCACACACCACCACTAGGGGGCGGTAGTATTACCCGCTCTACCACTCTGGCCACTTGGCCTCCCTGAGTCCGTAAAGCAAATGCATTGGAAGCAGGATAATTTTGGGATACCTCTGTTTTGGAGGGAGGAGTAGAGATTCATATTCATGTAATTATATAAAATATTTCTTGTTCCGGTATTTACCTCCAAATGTAAAATGAAAACTCACTTGACCTATGTACACATATATGATGGTTTGCAAACTTTTGTGATCATCAGAATAAAATAAAAAGGCTTTACAAAATTCAGATTCTGGGTCATGCCCTTAGAGACTTAACAGCTCTGGAATCTGCACTTTCGCATCTATTCCATCTGTGCTCTAAATGGCTCAAATGTTTCACACACACGTGGACACACACAAAATTATTTTAGGGTCCTAATTGGAAGCCTAAAGTAACAGATTACATTAATGGCCCCAGTTCTTTGCTCCTCACCTCCCCACCCTCATTCTTGTATTCCTCTCACCGAAGGAGGGAGGTGATTTCCCCTCCCTTGACCCTGGGAAAGATTTGTAAACTGCTTCGTCAGTAGAAGAAAGAGAAGTGATGGTATCTTAATTCTAAGCCTAGCCCTTAAGAGGCCTGATGTTTCCACACGCTCTCCTGTATCTGTGCCATCACCGTGAGACTATACCTGAGTCAATCTGATATAGGACAAGAGACATATGAACAAGCTCATTAACAGGGGCATTAACAGCCAACACCCAGACTTGTGAGCATCTCCAGCCAAGATCAGCAGAGCTGCCCATCCAGCCTCCAGCTGATCCTAGACACGTGAACAATAAACACTGATTGTTGTATGCCACCTTGCATGATGGCTGTTACACAGCAGTAGCTAACTCATCCACTGCTATCTTGCAAGTGTCCACAGTCAATCAAAGGAGCCAGCTTTCGGGGGAGAAGAGAGACCAAAGGGAATGGCTTTGCCTCCTTGCTGTACTTAACTAGTCTTCTCATCACTTTCCCACCAGTCAAATGGGCACTCCTGTGTCTGCCCTCTCTCTCTGATGGGTTGTCCTGAGAATCAAATTAAATGACGCAATTGGTACGAAGGTGCTTTGTGAACTGGAGTTCTCAGTATCTCTGGAAGCACAAGGTTCCCCACACCGTGCCAAGTCCTGTATATGTATTATCTCATTTAATCCTCACAACCGTGTTTATTAACTGGTTCCACTCCCCAGTCCTTTCAGCCTGTCCGCTCTCCTAATACAGGTCTTAGCTTAAATGTCATCTCATCAGTGAGTCCTCACCCAGCCCGGGTTGCTCCCTTTACATTACACTATTTCCTTCAAAGACTATGTCCCAATTTATAATTTTATTTATCTTTTTTCTAGCTGATGTCTGCCCTCCTCTACTCCAGTGTAAGCGCCGAGAGCGCGTGGGGCTTTTCTGTCTGGTACATCCTTGTGTCTCCAGTGCCTAGCCTGGTGTGTGGCACACAGTAGGTGCTTAACAAATATTGGGTGACTGGGAGACCAAGGGACCATCTTCAGAGATAAGTGTTACCCCCGCTTTGCAGATCAGGACATGAGGATTGAAGAGTCTAAGTAGCTTGCTCAAGCTTCTTGGCTCCTAATTGCAAAGTCAGCTTGGAACTCTGGTTTACACTGCCTCCCAGGAAGGATTTGGTGGGTTGCAGATGTACTGGGTCTTGGCCTTGGGTGGAGGCAAGATATGCAGTGATCAGAACAGAAAGAGACAAATGAAAGCTCCTGGCCTCCAGGCGATGACTCAGAAAACTCAGCTCCTTAAAGCCAGACTCTGTAATTAGTGCGCTCCAGACACCTGGCAGAGACAGGGCTCCCGCCGGCCATCTGTGCTGGATTGCACACGGGGGCTGGGCCAGCCCCTTCTGCCTGGGTCCCTGCAAGCCCAAAAGCTCGAGCAGGAATTGTGCTCAGAAGCGGGTCAGAATATGGGGTGTGATGGGCTTTCTTGGAGGCTGGAAGCATCTGATTTTACACCCAGGTGTGGATAATTCAAAATACATATTTCTAATCTCCTGTTGGATCGGGACATCCTCCTAGGCCAGCTTGAGAGCAGAAACCCAGCTCAGAGAGAGGAGATTCAGGCAAATCTGACAAGGGAGGAACAAAAACACGTGTGAAATCCCTTACACCAGTGAGGACATGAGGCGTCATGCTTTCTTATGTTACTTATATGCCCCACAAATGGACTCGTAGAAAGATGAGATTGGAGGGGGTTGTGGTAGGTGGAATCATGGCCCCCCAAAGATGTCCACCTTCTAAGCCCCAGGAGCTTTGAATATGTTACTTTACATGGCAAAGGGACTTTGAAGAGGTGATTAAGTGAAGAATCTTGCCATAGGAAGATTATCCTGAATTGTCAGGGTGAGCCCAGCCTAATCACAGGGTCCTTCCAATGGGGAGGCGGAAGTTCAGAGAAAAGAGAAGATGCTTTGAAGATGGAGGGGGGGCCGTACACCAAGGAATGTAGGTGGACTCTAGACAGGGGACAAGGCACAAGCTCCCAAAGAGATGAAATGGATTCTTCCCAGATGCCTCCAGGAGGAACCCTGCTGACAGTCATTGAAACTGATTTGAGACTCTGGACTTGCAGAAATGTGAGATTAAAAATCACCGCTAAGTTTGTGGTGATCTCTTAAAGCAGCAACAGGAAACTACAAGGCAAAATCTCCCAGTGGTACCCGACTGAGTTCGGTCACATCATGTAAGAGGTGATTACGTCAAGCAGCTATGGCCCTAATCCTTTTCGTTTAACACCTACACACCTGTTATTAACCTCCTTTCTTAATTAGGAAAGAGCAGTCCTCAGGCTTAAAACCTCCTGCAAACAACCATTTGAAATATGCATTTAGTACATTCTTAGTTTGAATCGTATCTGGTTTTTAACTGGGTCACGTACAACAGCTGATACTGATCTTCAACATGTATAAATGCAAAGTTTGAAATAAATTATAAACTTACTTTTTTTCTTTTGAGTAAATGTATTTATATAAAAAAATTGTTCGTTTAAGGAAAAACGTTCCATGACTAACACACGCACAAGCAAAGAGCACATCGTTGGGATATGGATCAGTAACGTTTGGGAAGCACGAGCTCACCTGTGGGCTCCTGCTGGGAACCGAGCAGGCATGTGCCTGTTTGCCCAGCATCTGAATTTCCTTCCTTTGTTTGGCGCACTGCCTTCCCTCTGCGTCTTGGTGGGTTACAGAACTTACCTCCCACTATAGAAACCGAAAGATGCCTGCTAATTTTTCCCTAACCTCTCGTCTTCACCAATCAGCTGCACCATGCCAGGCTCTGAGGCTGAAGAGGTAGGGGCAGCACCCACGATCAAGTTCTCGGTAAAAGTGGCACCGTCTTGTGGTGACAACCGTGGTTTCCTTACCAAACTGTGTCCTGTGGAAGGATCCGTGGCAGTGGTGGGGGTGGGGGGGAGCGGGGGCTACCTCATTTCCTTTTAATAAATTCCTTTTCTATCTCATCAGAGATATCCTTTCTATCTCAAGCCAGAGTCACTGTTGCTTGCGACTAACAACCTTGGACAAATATGGAATTTGGGTGGGACAATCTTCAGACACAGGTGGCCGAGCACAGGGCAGCGGGGACCTGTTGTTCCGGGCTGGGAAGCAGCGGCCCCGGCAGTGCGATGGCAAAACATTTGGCAAAATTTTCTGTAAAGGGCCAGCTGGTGAACTGCTCAGTGGTCCATAGGGTCTCCTTCCGCAGCCACTCGACTCTGCCTTTGAAAGCAGCCTGGAAGGATATGTAAATTAGTGGGCGTGGCTGTGTTTACCAAATCAGGTGGTGGGCTGGATTCCCGCCGAGGGCCACGGTTTAGCTCCGGTTCAAACTGTCAGCCATTTCACACCAACCACGTACCCGTGGATGTCATATCAGAAAAACTTGTAGAAACACGTCAGGATGTCACCATGTCCAGCTTCTTCAAGTCTTCAGTAGGTTCCTGCAAGAAAAAGGCAAAAAAAAAAAGGCAAAGATTATCCATTTAACCAAAAAATGGAAGAAAATGTGGCTTTCCTGAGCCTCCTTCTGCCTGAGGCCTGCAGTCTAAATTGGTGGAGAGCCCAGCGATTTGGAGAAGCGCAGGGATGAGAGCCAGATTCCGAGCCAGGGGCTGGTGGACTTTGGGTGTAAGGGCCAGTAAATATTTTCGACGCCACAGGCCTCATAAGGTCTTTGTGGCGTATTCTTCTTTGCAATTTTCTTGTAACTCTTTTAGAGTGGAAAAGCGCTCCTGGCTTGAAGGCCATAAAAAAGGCCAGGCCAGTGGTTTGCTAAGCCCTGTTCTAGAAAGGATCAGTGGTGTGGAGGCAAAAACTGAGCAGAAGGGAAGATGTATGGAATCACAGGAAAGGATACGCCAGATCCCCTCGCATTCTTCACCAGACAGAGGGACAAGCCTGGGGACGCAGCTTGGACTGAGGGCTCGAAGACACAGAGGCACAGGACAGGAGACAGGAATTCGCAGGCTCAAAGATGGTGTCCACCTCATATAAGACTGTAAAGCAAAACGACCCAGCTACATGACTACTGGATTCCTTCCTGACTGTCAAAACCTGTGTGGTAATAAATGTTTGTTGTTTAAAAAAGAAAAAATCCAGATAAGATCTCTGGCTGACTTGGCCTTGCTTGGTCAAAGGAACCCAGAACCTCCTACCTGACCATCCAACCCTGAGGTGCTTCTGAGACACTAGGCTTCGTGCCCACAGGAAGGAGGGAAGGGCCTTCTCCCCACTGCCCGTCTTAGATACGGCCTGGGAGGCCTGTGGCCCAGAGATCATTCCGTTGAGTGGAACCAAGGGCCCTGCACTGACCACCACTGATCTCATCGCGGGATGGGTGTTCTTGGTATTTGTAACCAGCAGTGAAGCTGTGACCACTGGGCATTGTCTCTCATTCTGCTCATCTGTTGTTCCAAAGGGGACGTATATTGGAGGCATCCTGTTCCTCTCCCCCTATTCCATACTGGGTGCATTGGGAGTCTAGGACTTACCTTAGGTTGATGGGCCATGATGGGCCACGGCCCCCGGCCCTGGTAGAGAAGATGCTGGCTCATCACCAAGCGAGCCTGGCGTGGTTGTGACTTCGGGGTGTGTACCTCCTGGGAAGGGGTTAGCTCATCTTATGAATGTATAAGAATTTTTAAACTTCTGAAGGAGTTGTGCATGGATGTCAGGCAGCGAAGGGGTGGACTTTCGCAGACACTTTGGTTGCCTCCCTCACTCAATCAAGCCCCTCTTTTCTCTCCTAAGAGCACGTGGTTCATAAGTCTACCCCTCACCGAAGGAATCTGACCCCCGGCTCGGAGGTCAATGCTAAGCATGTGGTTGATCTGCCAGTGACTGGGTTGCGCGTGAAAACAGGGAATCCTCAGGCCAGCGACGTGAGGAAGAACTTGCTGTAAGGCTTCTGGGAAATCTCTCCTTGTTCCTAAAAAAAAAGCCTAGAAAAAGACAGTTCCCTTCTGACTTGATTAGACCAGGGAATGGCAACACTTCTATGAGCCAGAGAGAGGTGAGGGCTTTGCAGACCCTGTGAATTGGGTGGTGACACTGACGTTACAGCGGGAAGACGGCCACACACAGTATCTAAACAAACAGGCATGGCTGGGCTCCAGTAAAGCCTGATCTATGGACACTGAAATCTGAATTTCATATAATTGTCACGTGTCACCAAGTATTATTCTTTTCACTTTTTTGTTTTTTGAAAATTTGGCTTAAAATAGTCTAGACCAGCGCAGGGACGAAGTTTATCATGATACACCTGACACCCAGCACAATGCTTACGCTATAATCTGTACAGAAATATTTGGTGGATAAATACTTACAAACTCCTTGTGATGAACTGACCCCTTCATCATTATAAATATTCATGCACCTAACATCGGAGCACCTAAATAAAGCCAATATTAATAGATGTGAAGGGGGGAATAGACAGCAATACAGTAAGAGTAGGAGACTTGCATACCCCACTCCCAACAATGGATAGATCATCTAGACAGAAAATCAGTAAGGCAGAGGGGTGGGGGGGTGAGGCTATAGCTCAGTGGTGGAGCGTGTGCTTAGCATGCATGAGGTCCTGGGTTCAATCCCCAGGACTTTCATTAAAAAAATAATAATAAAGAATTTTAAAAACAAAGGAAATCAGTAAGGAAACACTGGATTTGAACTACACTTCAGACCAAATGGAGCTGACAGACATACACAGAACGTTGCACCCCACAGCAGCAGAATATACGTTCTTCTCAAGTGCACATGGGACATTCTCCAGTATAAACCACACATTAGGCCACAAATATTAGGCTAATATCTTGATTGGAAGAGATACACAGTGCAGTGCTCTGGGGTGACAACCAGCCACCTGCCACGTGGACAAAAACCAAAAAACCTAGAAACACAAGGAATCTGGACAGCAGCCCCTGGAGGTTTTGTTTGCAACCTCTGTGTGGAGACCAGGATGTGTGGGCTCCCAAGAGCTGCTACGACTTTTGACATCCCTTAGGTAAAATGTAAAGCTTGTGCGCTCTCTCTGATTTAATGTTTCTTTTTTTTTTTTTTTAAGGCGTGTGTGCTATCATGATAGTCTTATTTTCATCACCACCCAACCCTTTAAAGCAGAAGCCTTTATTGAAGACAAACTAAAGAACAAGACTAGCTGCATAACTTGCAAAGACCATCGCAAAATGAAAATGTGGGACTGTTTGTCCAAATATCATTACGATTTTTAAGATGGCGGTAGCAGACCGTTAACCGAGCAGGGGGGCGCTTCGAGGCATGGGGTTGTGTGTCACGGCAGGTTACTCGTCCAGGAAGCTGACCCATTAAAGCAGCAGAGGGAGAGGGACTCATCCTGTGACCAATGGTCCATGGCTCACTGTAAAATCCACACACTGTCGTCTCGAGGAGAAATCAAATGGCCCCCTGCCACTCCACACGGCGGCTTCTCGCCCTGGACATGGGCACAGTTGGGAACATCAGAGTCCGTTGCTCTGGGCAATTTGGTTTTAAACTTTATTTTTCATGTACAGTTTCAGATTATACAAAACATAGAAAAATGGACTACTTTAAAGGCACATGAAGTAGAAAGTCTCTAATTACCCTAAAGTCACATTTGTCCCCAAACCAAGATTCAAACTTAACCTCTAAGCCTTTTCCTAGCATCTCCCCATCACCACTGCCCCCCTCAATATACAAAACTATCCAACCTGCTGTACTGTAAGTAAACTTTCTCAACTATTAGCGAGTTTAGTAATTCCCATCCAGGTGGGTTTTAAATGATGCTACAGCTTCTACTTAAGCTGCCATATTTAGTGTGCTTACACAGGGGCTTGGCGGGGCGGGGCGGGGCCGGGCGGAGGGGGGCAGTCTGGGTTTCTTCGTCATCAGTTAACGTAGAGCATCCTAGGACCTCAGCCTGTTGATTAGGGATGCGCACACGCACATAACCCAAGGCAGAGAGTGCAGAGTGGGGCGGGGGATGTCTCCAGTATTCCTGCATTCAGGTGTGAGTATACACATTCATGCAGAGCAACAAATCAAGCCGTTCTCCAAACTCATTTGAACAGAGACCCAAAGTAATTTTAATGCAGATAACAAAAGGAGTTAGCCTGTCTCCATCCACTAGCCCCTCAATGAAAGAATTACAGTACTTTGTAAAAATGTCCTAACATATGCAAACTACAGTTCCCTCAAATGCCGTTGTTACCAGTAACATATTTGGTCCTAATATTTGCGTCTTGGATGTCTCAGCTCATTTTCTTTGCTGTTGTTTTTGTTCTTGAATAACTGATCATAAGCACCAAGTGAGGGCTGAATCTACCGATGGGTGAGGAAGTAGGGTATTTTCTTCCTTATGCCATCACCTCTTCCCCACCTCCCCAGGGCATGTTACACCATGGGGAGCGGGGGAAGGCAGCTCTCCTGTTTCACAAAACCTTGGCATCACAGATGGATGTGCGCACTGAATGCTAAACAGCAGTGGAGACCAGCCAGGAGAGTCCATGGGGTCATTTCAAACACTCACTCCTGAAGTTTTTGGAGGATGGAAATTCATGCATTGCTTGGGAATAAGGCTTTCCTGATTTTTGGTTCTAAGGGTTTTTGTTTGCTTCTATCGTGGCTACCAGGGAACTATAGAAAAGCCACCTGAGTAGAAAGCTGAGGCACTTAGAGCCACCTACCTCCGCTAGGCTTACGTAGCATCCTGCCCACCTCAGGGGTGTGACCCATGCTTCTACTCAAAACATGCCTAATGACAGTTTTCCATCCAGGCAGGAGGTGACCACCTGCCCTGCCTCTGGCCCCGTGACCCTGTGCTGGTGGCCTCTCTGTGGGGAGGGGCTCCTGTCTCAGGCAGGATGTCTGGATTTGCTCACCCTGTGTTTTCAGAGCCTTGCAACACAGTAAGCATTTACTATGCTGCTGAAAATGAATGAATGAGTGTATGGGTAGATGAAGGGAAAACTCAATCCTGCACTAAAGCCGTGTCTACAGTGGCCCTAGAACAACTCAAACTAGGTATTTCCCCAGTTCCACTGGACCTGGACTCATGGCAAATCATCACTCTACTCAGCTAATGGTCACTTACATGGCACCAGTGCTGACATGTGCACATAGGTCCCAGCCACACCTCCCAGCCTCAGGCCCATGATACAGGAGGAAAAAGACAGTGAGGTGCAAAGAACTTCTTCCGTAGGCACCTCCCGGGGTCCCTGCACTGCTGCTCACCTCGCAGGGCTGAGGACAACTCCCTAGAGCCCTGCTTCTCTGTACGGTCTCAGAATTGCCGGCAGCACTGGCTCACTCAGACCCTGGCAGGTGGCACCCCCCGAGTGGCACTTGTGCTCACTGAAGGTTGAGAACCATGGCAATCTGGGACCCTCCCAGGGCTTCGTTCGCTGTCAGGACCCTGGGCCCCTCTGCAGAGGGAAGTGTTCTCTGGGTGTAACACAGATGGCGTTGCCCCATCAAAGCCACCTGCACGGGCTGAGAGGGGTGAAGTTCAGGCTGATCTAAATGCCTCCAGGAGCTTTTAAAAACAGGCAGGCACAGAGCAGGCTCCCTCCCGCCCCCGCGGGCCTCTCTTCTGAATCCCTGGTTGTGTTCTCTGCAGCCTTAATCGCTGTTTGTAATTCATTTTCCTAATTGGTTTTTAATCTGTCTCCTCCGTGAGACTACGAGCCCCACGAGGAGAGAGAGTGTCTCGATATGGTTTCCCCTGTGCCTTGCACAAGCATCCCATACTTTATGTTGATGGATGAATGACCACATGGCAGATGGCCCTCTGAGGCTCCAGAAACGGGGGTCAGTAGAGGCCAGGCAGCCTTAGAAGGCAGGGCAGGAAGAGAAGGGAGTGGCCTCCTGAGTTAGCGTAGGAAGGAGGCTGCAACTCCCCCCCCCCCCACCCCGACCCGGCTGTCTGGCTCTTGGGATGCAAGGCCTGGGGCTGGAGTTTGGGTGGTCCAGATGTGAGCAGCTGCAGAAGAGCTGGTGGAGGCCGAAGTTTGGGCCTGCAGTGGGGGTATGCCTGCCCCCCCATCTCTACACCAGATCTTTAACATTGATAGGGCAGCTCTGCTCACCTGGCCCTGGGACCGTGGTCTTCAATTTCAAGGCACCTGGGGCATCATCGAGGAGCCTGTTAGAAATGCTGGCTCCCAGGCCCCATCCCTGAATTCTCTGATTCTGCAGGTCTAGGGAAGGGTCCCAGTAGCCTGCATTTAACAAGGTGCCCTAGGGATCACATGTTGAGATCAGGCTGAGCCTAAATCTAACCCCCAGGTTAAAGATCACCTTCTCGAAGGCAAGCAGGTGACGTCAGCAAATTTCGGTGGCACTTTCTGGATCCAGCCCATTACAGGAGGGTCGGGGCTCTGGTCTGGATGTAGACAGAACACCAGGGGCCATACCTGCTTCTCACATGGAACATGGTTAAACATTCAAGGTTTCCTCCCTCACCCAGACCCCCTCACCCCACCTTCCACAGCGAATGCAGAGAGATTTGGGAAGGGAAGCTGAGGTGGGGTGGGGGGGTTCCATATGGCCCAAAGCTAGGGAAAGCTGTCCCCCGAGACCCGGTTTTCTCCACCTCATGTCACATCACATCACATCCCCGCGGTTAAGACACATCCTGCTGAACATTTTTGCACTTGAGCATTGCTGGATTTTTGGCTTTGTCGCGTTAAGGCTTCCGGATGGGCAGGAGTTCTGACTTCCAGCCTGCCAAGTCTAGTCTCTGATCTCAAGAATGCAAAAACTCTCGTCTTCTTTTGGCTTTTAAAGGAAACAATATGTTTGCTAGAAAAACCACACACACACAAAAATTGATTATATACAAAACGGTTATCTGCACGTGGACTCTGTACTGCAGCGAAAGCGACCCCGCTCTGGGGGCTCTATTTACGCTTCCTGAGTATCAGGTACATGAGGCCGCTGATGAAGGTAAAAGCAAAGGCCACCCAGGCCAGGATGTAGGAGTAGCCGTATGTGCCGTCCGAGGTCTGGGAATACAGTCTCCAGTTGTTCTTGTGAATGTCTTCGCGCCGGTCTGTATAAATGGAAGCTGCAATCATGACACACAGGCCTGTTGGAAGAAAGCCAGGGTCCAAATAAATCACAGACCAGTGGGCGCCGGGGACCTGAGGGGACTAGGGCTGCAGCTGAGGACGAGCTTCAGCCCTTGTTATTAGAAGGTATGGATCTGTAGTCTCTTGAAGAGGTTACAACTAGTATTTAGGGGCAGAATATTGCTGCCTACCCTGTAGTCATTCTGTTTGCCATTCTGCTAGCTGAATTCACAGTTGTCTGGGAAGCCATCTCCCCAGCCCAGAGGGTAAGTCACAGTGGATCCAGGTCACAGGTTAGCTAGACAGGAAGTAGTTTGCTTTGCAGGCCACGTATGGTCTCTGTCACAACCACTCAACTCTGTCATCGGAGCGTGAAAGCAGCCACGGACGGTACCTAAATGATGGGCCGAGCTGTGTTTCAATAATGTTTTATTTACAAAAACAGGCAGTGGGCCAGATTTGGCATAGTTTGCCAATCCCACCTTGGCAATCCTGTTCCTGTTTACCTGTTATGGTTTATGGTTCTATGTGTCTCAGTTCTGGGCACTGAAAATTCTTCAGTGAAAAATATTACTCCCTGAAAAGAGGGAGATGAGGGAGGAGAAAGCACTTTTTTTTTTTAATTTTTAAATTTTTATTGATTGATTGATTGATTGATTGCTATACTTTCCCTTGCTTACTGCTTTAGAAACTGTTAGGTCAGGATGAATGTCTGGAGCTGCAGCAGCCTTTTTGGGGCTGTGAGGAGGTCATCATTGACACTCTGAAGATGATAAAATGAAAAGATGAAAAGAGTGGGGGGGTTCCTGATGATGCTGCTGAGCTGCCAAACCAACTCTTGAAGGCACCTTCCACCTTCAAGCTATTTGTTATATTAAGAAAGTAAAGGTCTTTGCAGCTGAAGTCATTGTTAATTGGATTTTTCTCTTTCTTGCAGCCAAAAACACCCTGACTGAATCACCAATATTCAGAGACATTTGTGATAGGATGAGGTTAAGTACCCAGATTTTCCTCGGGGGACTTATGCCTCTTCCCTCTGTATCAAGAGAGCACGTTCTAGACAGCAATTCCTACTCACCCCATAGATCCCAGCTCACGCTTCATGTCCTCAGGACGCCTTCCCCAACCCTCTAACTAAATCCAAATACTGAAGAATTAAACATCCCACCACAGTGCAGCAGCCAACCTCTCCTCTTGAAGTCCTCACCTGCCAGGCTCCTCCTGGTGGGCAGCTGGGAAGGAAGTGTTTGTTCTGGGAAGCCCGTCGTTTTACTTACATGCCATGAGCTGGATGATGGAGGTTAAAACAAATCTCTCTCCCTGCTTGAGGCGGAAGAGCTGAAGCACGAAGATCAGAAAGGCGATGCAGCTGAGGATGGTGGACAGGATCATGGTGGCCTGCACCGCCTGTATCGTGGAGAATTCTGTGGGAAAGGAGGGGCAAGAGTGGGTGACCGAGGACCGCAGACCACCCGGGCTTCCGGAGGGCACAGTGACAGCTCCAGAGTGGGGATGACAGGAGGCGAAAAGGCACCAGGCTCCCATCTGCACAGTGCGAGCACAGGGGCAGTCAGGAGACTTCCCGACACCCCTCCCTCCAGTGTCCGCTTGTGCGCTGGACCGGATGATCCTCAACATCCTCATCTGGACTAGGGAGCAAGAACCACCACTCTGCAGACTCCTGGTCTGGGCATTGCCCCAGACGCCTGGCTTATGGTCAGGAGCACAGTGGCGTAGGGGAGGTTTAAAGTACAAACCCTCAGGTTCCAACCTGGTTCAAGGGGCAGGGATGGGACGATTGGGTCAGGACTGGGGCTCTGTACCTTCTAAAGACCTCCAGAAGGATTCTTGAAGATACAGGGGCTCACGGGGCTGGGTGACCTTCTGAAAGTGCTCCGTGGACACAAAAAGGCCTCTCCGTCTAAGGCAGTGAGCCTTGTGATGGCAATTTAGGAAAAGAGAAAGGGAGGTCTTTTTTTTCCCCCTAGATTAGCCTTAGCGAGGAGGACATGAAAGTCTGAGGCTCAGCACAGGGACATTTCAGTGGAGAAAGGAACTGGTCCTGGGTGGAGGGCATGGCATGTGGGAAGGACACGGGTGAGGCTATGTGTAGAGAAGGGATCAAGTGCGTCGACTGGAGCCACTAGTATGGGTCTCAGTTTCCTCACCTGTAAAATGGGGATAAGCATGATTTGTAAGCACTTCAATGCAATGTTTAGAGCAATGGATCCTGGTCCATCTGGCAGCACATCAGGATCTCCTGGAGAGCATCTTGCCCCCTCCCCATTCCCTATGGTGAGGACAGAAGCCAGACCAGCACACCTACAAATACACACCGTGACTCCATTGCCATGAAGCCCAAGCAGCAGGAAAGAGGAAATCACAGAGACAGAAGTTGGAAGCGGCTGCGCTCAGGGCAGGGGGTGGTGGGAACTAAGTATAAAAGGGCCCCAGGGAACTTCCTGGGGTGATGGGGATGTTCTCTATCTTGCTTTGGATGGTGGTTATGCAGGTATATACATAATTGTCAAATCTCTGAATTCAGTCCTGAAGAAGTGGGCATTTTCTTGTTTGTAAATTACAGCTCCATTAAAAATAAAAATCCTGCAGGCTACCCTGAGGTGAAAGAAATCAGAATCTCTGGCTCTGGGATCAGACAAGAGGCGGGTGGGGCAGGCCAAGTCCTCCAGGGAAGTCCAAGGTGGGGCCGAGGTCGTGACCCTCTGGCTTAGAACAGAGAAGTGCTTCCCAACTTGGTGCCACCCCAGGACTCACCTGGGGGCTTGTTAACAAGACACATTCTGAGGCCTCCTCCACTGAGATTGCGATACAGTCATTCTGGGGCAGGTACTAGGAATTTGTATTTTTAGCAAGCACCCCAGGCGACAGGGCAAATATGGGAAACATGGCTGCTGCTGTGGACTGAATGTCTGTGTCTCCTCAAAACTCACATGTGGAAATCCTAACCCCCAATGGGGTGGTATCAGGAGGTGGGGTCTTTGGGAGGTTATTAGGTCATGAGGGTGAAGAGACAGCTGAGAAGTATTCCACTGTATACGTACACACCACATCTTCTTTATCCAGTCATCTGTCGATGAACATTTAGGTTGCTTCCATGTCTTGGCTACTGTAAATAGTGCTGCTGTGAACAATGGGGTGCATGGCATTGTCTTGTTTTGTTCTTTTGGTTGGTTGGTTGTTTTGTAACGCTTTAAAAATGCAAAAGCCATTCATAGCTCATTGGACTGAATCTGGCTGGTAGTTTGCTGACCCCTGTTCTATGAGTGGAAAATAAGAGGTAATAATTGCACACAGTGGATGTGGTACCCAAACGACAGAAACCTGGAAACATTGCCACAGAGGACGGCCAGTGCCCTCAGCTGACCACGCACCCTGGCAACGTTAGGGCTCCAACAGGGAAGGATGGCTGTGGCCAGGGTCAAGGGTTAGCAGAGCAGATAGACAGACGGAGCCGGGTGGCGGCACGGACGGCATTAGGTGGTTTAGAACACAGGCTTCCGAGCTGGTCACATCTAGGCTGGAATCCTGCCTCCATCACTTACTCCTGACTCTGTGACCGTGGGTTTCAGCCCCATGCCTCAGTTTCCCCATCTTAAAACAGGGCCAATGGTCCCTGGCGGATCGGGCTATGAGATCACTTACGTAAAGGATTCAGCCCAGTGCCTCGCGGTAAGCCCTCAGCAAACAATGCCTTCTACTGGTATTTTTGGTTTTATCATGAACGTTGATATTGCCACTGATGGGCTGGTGAGACTTTAGGACCCCGCGAGCAAGGTGCTGGAGGCCAAAGTGCCTCTTCCATCTGTTCTGCAACAGAAAATCGAACCGTGGGCTCCACAGTGAAGGGGAGGGGTTAAGAACATTTTCAGGTGGGATTTCCTGTATTTGCGAAGCCCTCCTGTCTGCTTCGGCTCGTGCCCGAGGCGGCCGCCATGGCAGGGCCGGTGCTTTCACCTGCGTTTACAGCAGAGGATGCCGGGCGTCTGAGCGCTCAGGCGACCTCACCCAGCTAGGGTCACACAGCCCACAAAGGAGCCCGCTCTCGGGCTTCTGCCGAGAAGAGACACAGGTGTCTCTGAGCCGACTCAGAGGCAGAGCGTGGACAAAAGAGGAGGGGGAAGATTCTAGATGAGGGCTGAAGCTGAGAAAGGGTGAGGAAGGAGAGCGCTTGGCCAAGAGAGAAGAGAAGGGTGGGGCGTCGCCAGGGTTGGTGACCGCTGGCCTCTGGCTTCTCTGCCCCTCCCGGCCCCAGCTTGTGCTGACCCTCAGCCCTGCTCCGCGTGCCCTGGGCAGCAGCCAGGCCCCTCTGCGCAGGCTGGAGAGGGAAGGGGGGCAAGGAGTCAGACCGCAGGGAAGCCTTTCTCCCAAGGGGTCTTTTTTTCCCTCAGGGCTTTCCAATCAGTTTCACACTCACCTTGAAAGGAGTCATCGATTTCTGTACAGTTTGTGTTGTTGACACAGACTCTCCAGATATCCACAAAAAACTCCTCTCCTACCCACCAGGCCTGTGACACAAAATGGAAACACACGGAAAGGCGTCTGTTAATTATAAAAACACGGGATTCCTAATCTGGTGCAAAACAGTGAGAATTCGGGATCCGTGCTTCTCAACCTGTCGTATGCACGCAAATCATCTGGGGGTCCAGGAAAAATGCAGATTCTGATTCGAGAGGTCTGGGAGGGTGGGCTGAGAGCCTGCACTTCTAACAGGCTCCCAGGTGACGCCCCCACTGCTGGTCTGCTGAAAGGGAAGGGAAGGTCCCTGGCCTCAGGGGACAGGTATGGGCGAGGAGGTGAGGCCCAGCTGGTGGTTGTAAGTGCAGAAGAGGGTGGTGTCAGAGGGGAGGGAGGTAAGGATGAGATCTGGGGGCAGGGAAGCCTGTTATGGATGAAAGATCAGACAAGACTCTCCTACCTTCCGTCCAAATGCTTTCATTCCTCTCTGTGCTTCTGTTGCTCTTTTGCCCCAGAGGGCCTTCCTTCTGCATCCCATTCACCCAAAGACTGGAATCTCCTCCCCCCATCCAGTCTGCAAACGTTCACTGAGCTCCCACTATGTGCCCAGCACCAAGCACAACTCCTAACTCATAATAAACACTGTATGACTCACCACCCAAAATGACAATAGTGCCGAGGTTAAGAAAACTTCCTCAAGAGGGCTGAATTTAAGCCACATCCTCAAAGGACATCCTACAGGCAAGGCATCATGCCAGGCTCTGCGGGGGAATCAGGGGTGAGAGGCCCAAAGTCCCTGCCCAACCAGACTGACATATGGGGTGCTTCAAACCCCACACTGAGCCCAAGAGTCCTCAGGCCCGGGCAATGGGTGTGCCCTGGAAGGGAGGATGACCCCAAATTGCAATCACCTTGGAGAAGTTCTCAGTCCTGCTTCTATTGACTCTAGGATCCAGGGGTTCTGGGATGATCAAAAGGAAAGGGAACTTACATTGTCGATGGTGGCAATGAACAGCAACGCCGCGGAGGTGATGTGGAAAACGATGATGAAAGCCAGAAGCACCAACATTTTCACGGTGGGGCGTGGAGAAGCGTTGAAAGCCCAGAGGAAGAGACGTGCTAAAGAGGGCGAAAGAAATTCAAATTTATCAGTGACAAAGCAATAGGAAAATGAAAAATAAGTGAATTTTCATGGGGCTTCAAAACATCTTAAACAGCTCTTTCCATCTCTCCTTTGCCTAGAGACTTATAAAACAAGGTCTGGCACGAGGAGCTGTTCTTTGTTGCATCCACATGCCAAATACTCCTTGTAGAGGAGAAGGGGTGAGGACCGATTAAAATCCCTGATTCAGAAAAGAATTGCAAGTCTTCAAAGCTGAACACCACAGGCACCAGGGCAGGAAGGAATAGCTCTGTGTGTGTTAAGATTCTGTTCCCGATCTTCTGCCCACCAAGCAGTGCCATAGGGATTTCACAGCACCAGAGGAGGCTCACTGTCTGAGTATTCGTCATTACAGTCCCTGCTGTGTAACAAGGCAAAAGTGATCAGATAGGAAAATACTTCCTAATGATCTGACCATTTATAAAATTAACCCCTACTCAAACACCCCTCAATATCTAACCGCATCTGAATAACGTCCAACCACAAAATGCAACCAATGTGTGGCAGACTGCTGCAGTTTGATTTTCCACTCTTTGGTCATGAAAGGACAATATTTCCCGGCCTCCCCTGCAATTAGGTTGGAGCCTTGTGACTAATTCTGACCAAAGGGCTGTAAGCAACATTAGCATTCGCCACTTCCGGGCTGGCGCATTTCCCGGCTGAAGAGCAGGTATGATTTCTCCGTGCTCCCTCCCCCTGATGGAGTAGCTGGGGTTGGTGCAGCCACGACATGTTGAAGCCTCACACTTTGGACAGACACTGTGACTGGAACATATTAGTCTTTGGATGTTAAACCCCTGAGATTTACTAAGGTGAATTTTTTACTAAGGTTGGACAGTCTGAGTAATATAACAACAGAAAGCGATGACAAAGTGAAACTGGAAATTTTGCAAAAGAACTAGGGTTGTATCAAGTTGATGAAGGTGACACCGGACAACTGCTCAAAAGGCACCAGAGGGGTTAATACGTGAGGATCTGTCTGGGCTGAACTAGCTAGCAATAAAAGAGAAAGTGGATAAACTTGAATAATGTAAAAAAAAAAAAAAAAAAAAAAGAAGAAGAAGAAGAAAGCAAAGAAAGAAAGCATTCAAAAGAATGATCTGAGTATCGAAAGGATTAAAAGACGAGGAAGTCTTTGAACATTTTTGCAAAAATGACCATCACCTTAGTCGAACGACATGCAAATGTCAAATGAAAATGTCACATGAGCCAATCCAGTTGGACAAGTGAATGCTACCAAACCCCAAATCAACACATGATTTATTCTTCTTTCATTCCAATAATCTGTGACAAGCTACTATTACTAAAATTTTGTAGAACATTAATTAATTTTTAGTTGCACTTTTAAAAACAGAGTCCTAACCCAGACCTTGTTTTTGCTATTTATAATGACATTGTGTTGCCAGTTTTAAGTGGATTGATTTTATTTTTAACAATCTCTTTCTCTCCCTCCAAACACACACACACACACACACACACACACACACACACACACACACACACACACACACATATATTTCCTCTCAATCATTTGAGAGTAAGTTGCCTACGCCATACTTTCTGTCTAAATATTTTGGTGTCTATCTCTGAAAAACAAGGACATTCCTTTATATAACTACAATATTGATGATCACAAAAATTTCACTTTATACAATACTAGTATCTCACCTACAGATATTCAAATTTCTCTAATAATCTCAGTAATAGCCTTAGCTTTTTTTTTCCCTTCTGGTCCAAGACAAATCGAAAATAATGCATAGCATTTTGTTGTCATGTCTCTTCAGTCTCCATTAATCTAGAATGGTTCCTTGGCCTTTCTTGGCCTTTCATGGCATTGATATTATGTAGAGTATTGTCCATTTAGTTTATAGACTGTCTCTCCATTTGTTTAATGCTCCCTAATGAGTGGGATTCAGGGTATGCTTTTTTGGCAGGAATACTGCATATGTGATGTATCCTTCTCAGTGTGTCCCACCAGAAGGCACAGGATGTCAGGTTGGCCATTCCTGGTGATGCGAACTTTGATTAAAGGGTTAAGGTTCACCAGATTTCTCCATTGCACATTTTTCCTTTGTAATTAAAAAGTAATTTATGGGGAGGCATTTTCAAACTCGGAAAATGCACACAATTTAAAATTTTACCATGAGTGACATTTAGGACATTCACAGAGTGGTACATCCATCACCACTGTCTAGCTCCAGAACATTTCCTCACCTTGAAAGGAAACTTTGTACCCATTAAGCAGTCACTCACCATTCCTCCCCCACTTAGCCCCTGGCAAATTACAGATTTAATCTGCTTTCCATCTGTGGACTTCCCTATTCTGGACACTTCATAGAAATGGAACGACAGAAGATTTGTCCTTCTGTGTCTGGCTTCTTTCATTTAGCACAACGTTTTCAATGTTCAGCCATGTTGTAGCATGTGTAGGGAGATATTTTGAGTTGATGTAAAGGTCCAATCTCTGATCAAAATGTTACCCCAAAAGTTTGAGCATCCACTAGTATTTCTAAAATAGAATCACTTAAAAGAGACATTTTCTGATACCAACTCTCCCACAAGAGAGAGTTGCACTGCACACAACCCTCCACCCTCGCTCCACCAGCCCTCCTCTCTGGCCAGGTTCACTCTCACTTCTGGGACTCATCACTTTCTCCTGGGACTGACCAAGGCTCAGGAGCTCACACAGGGGCCAGGCCTTGAGACCCAGGACTCCTGAACAATGAGCCAGGAGCTGTGTGGCTGCAGAGCTCAGCCTGGATGGTCCCAGCTGCAATTCTGTGCAGCATCCCTTGGAGGAACCCAGTGAACCAGCTCAGAGATTCTTCCAATTCTTTTAAAAAGGACAAATTCCTCTTTGTGTAGGCCTGCGTCATTCTTAGCAGCCATCATAAGCTGCCTCCAACTAGATGTTTCTGACCCTTAAAAAAAGGTGCATCCCCACACTGAATGCCACATTATTTGGACATCAGCTGGAATGCCAAAATCACAGACAGTGCCCAAAACGCCAGGGTGGTAATAGCTTTGCACAGTGTCCAGCTCAGACGACACAAATGCATAATGACAGATAGTTAAAACTTTCTAGAAAAGGGAAGAAAGGCTGTAACTCTATTCCAAAGTGTGAAATTTAGATGTGATAGGGCATGATTTTGGATGGTGCACTGATACGGCATTAAATAACATTGAGTTGGGGGAAAGCATAGCTCAGTGGTAGAGTGTGTGCTGAGCACGCACGAGGTCCTGGGTTCAATCCCCAGCACCTCCATTAAAAATAACTAAATAAACCTAATTACCTACCCCAGCCCACCCCAAGTAACATCAATCCACACAGTATGACAGTCTCATTCTAATCCTTCTGAGCTCATCAAGGAAAAAGGCCCAGTTTGGAGCTACCCTGTCTCAAACACTTAGCAATTTTCTTTTAAACAAAAAGAAAAAGCACTAGTTTAGATTTTATTATATTTATTTTTAAGGTTCTTCCTTTTAAGAAGTAATACCATTTATAGTAGTGATAGAAAGTCTCCTCTTAAAACGACTTTATTGAAGTTTTAAAGTGAGGCCTTTAAGAAAAATATTATGTAAATAAAAGGACAGGGGGTCATCAGTGTTCACCCCAAAGCAAAAATCCAGAAGGTAGTTCTCAAATGCCTACTGTCTGGAAGGCACTGCTTTAACACCTGGGAGTGATTTCAGTTGGAATTCCAGACATTAGAAATAAGCTCCCGCAGAGAAAAGAGTAAGTTTTTACAAGAGGTCAAGTAAGATCTTGAGCCTAGTGTGAGCGAAAAGTCTAGGGGTGGGGAGAGGGTCTAGCTCAGTGGTAGAGTGCGTGCCTAGTATGCACAAGGTCATGGGTTCAATCCCCAGTACCTCCATTAATAAATAAATAACCTAATTACCACCCCCAACAAAGAATTTTTTTAGAAGTCTAGGGGCACACAAGGGTGGCTACGTATGGGTTTACCCTATTAGGCATCCAGTTAAATTGGGGAATAAGGAAGTTAATGTCACCTACTTGGTTCTCTCCTGTGATGATGCCTGCAGTTCAGATCCCCAGTGAAAAACAAAACGGGGTAAATCAACAATGGAACTTGCAGACATAAGGCTCTGCTCAGTGACCTCAGCAGGAAATTTGGAGGAAATTATTCATAAGTAGAAGAGACTCCATGAAACTTTAAGAGGGACTAAAAATGACCCTTTACCTTTGCATCTCTATATCAAAAGAAGTCTCCCTTCACCACTATCCCTGACCCACTCTTCAAGTTCCCTTCCTTCCCAGTTTCCTGCACATCCTTCTGGAAATATTTGTTAGGTGGGAACACTTATTCCCCCTGTTCAGGTTTCCCCGTGGAGGGAGCTGCACTTGGGTAACACTTCCGGCCTCAAGTTCCGCCCCTCACTCACTCCTTCGATCCTGATTGGAGGGGGCATCCAGTGTCCACTTTCTGGATTGGTAGAGCTCAGCCATTGACAGGCTACCTCCCAGCACTTTGTCCTTCCCCTCACCTTCTCCTTAGACTAGGGAGTGAGTGTGTCTGTCCCCTAGAGCTCAAACTTCCCTTGGTTGGGGGAGAGGAGTCCAGGGCTCGTGGGAGACAGGAGTGTGGAGCTGAGCCTCCAACCCAGCTTTTCTCACCTGATAATATCCCTCAGAGATCATTCCTTTCCAGCACGTGAATCGACCTCATTCTTGCCGTGGCTGCAGGTGGTCCACTGGGTGGCTATGCCACCATCTCCTAGTTCCCCACTGATGGCCACTGAGGGTGCTTCCAGACCTTTTGCTACTCCAGACTACACTGCAGTGAACATCTTTGCACTTATTTCTTTGCATGCTTGTGTTGATATTTCTGAGGGGCAGACTCCTAGAAGTAGGGGTGCTGGGTCAAAGGGTAAGTATGTTTAACTTCTTTTAAACTTTCAAGTCAAGTTTAATATACTGCAAAGCATACTGGATACTGTTATTGCTGTGCAAGCCTTGACCTTCAGAGGGTCTTCAAAGGATGTAAAGTATTGGCCCAATTGTTATGCATAGCCTGGGTTGGTGAGTGGAGAAGCCTTGATGTCGTGTGTTTTGAGTTAGTAACACCCTTGAGCTCGCCCAGAAGTATAATTCTGGCCTCTGCCATCCCCAGGGGTCCTCCCAGAGGTGCTCTCTCCGTCCCATGTCTTACTCCTGCACCAAGGACTCTGTGGACCCTCTCTGGAGACACTGAGGAGCAGACAGCTCCCTGGGCTAGATGTTGGATGAAGGTTGGCCCACCAATCCCAGGGTGGCATCAAATGTATCTTTGCCATTCACAGAAGTTTATTTTCCCTTCCCAAAATGTCACACTGAATGCTGATCCCTCTTGCCTCCCCTTGAAGTCCTTGTGGGCTTCAGCGCTCTGCTGGCTGGGCCTGGTCTCAGTTCCTTGGAGCAGAGCTCCCTGAAGGTCACTCAGTGTCTCTTCCACCCTCAGCTGGCTCTCTCACACTGCCCTGGTCTCAGCTCAAGCATCCGCTCCTCCAAGAAGCATCCCTGATCCCCCAGTAGCCATGCCCCCCGCACTGGCTGTCGTCAGGACCATCCCATTCCCCCGGGTTATTTTCTGCAGAGGATTTTCACTGTCTGGAAGTATCTTACTCGTTCACTCGTTTGTTATCCATACGCTTCTGTTCCCTGCTGCGCCCAGTTCACGGAAAGCTATTCGCTGTCACTTACAGTTCCAGAAGTGTAGAACTGGAGAGGCCCTGGGAAAACTCAAAGCCCTGATTGTGCAGAGGCGGGAACCGAGGCCAGAAAGGGCCATGACTCACTCAGATCCCACAGCAGAGCAGGAGCAAGAGCAGGACTGAGGGCCTCCCGGGCCCCCACTCCAACTGCCCTTCTGACCTCAGTGGGAGGTCCTGCAGAGGGCGCACGACAATATTTCAATAGTCAATGAGCATTTCCCCAAGGCCTCTGGCACTTTCAAGCACAGTTTTCACCAAGCAGTGCAAACCACGTTGTTTTCCCTTTGGTGATTTCCTCAGGGGCTGAGCGGGACATTCTGAAAGGCCACCTGGGTTGGGGCGGTCACCTGTCTGAAGGCGGGAGATTGTACTGGATGAGCTTTTCAAGTTCCTGTCTAGAAATCAAAGTCTTATGATCTGCCGAACTTCTCTTTTAGAAATATGTTTTGATCTACGTAATACATGTGATGATTAAGAGAAAAAGAAGATAATAGAACAAAAGGTATAGGACGAAAACCACAGTCTCTGCCCTACCCCAGTCCTGATCCCTGGATGCAATCACTGTTAACCCTTTCAGCTGTTTTTCCACCGTAGTTCTATATGTCCAAGCAATATTCATACACTAACCCTAACCCTAACCCTCCATCTTCCTGCTCCCATCATCCCAATACAGGCTTGTCATAGTCACATCAGTAATTGCCCGGTACACTGTGACCGTGTAAATGCTGCACACTGCAGAGCCAAATAGTGTACTATGATTGTGCTTTTTTCTTAAAACTCTTCTTTTCCCTAGCAACACTTACTGCCTCTTCCCGGCTCTCTCTGTGGCTCCATCTCTCTTCCCCAGTTTCTTCAGTTCTTTTCAAATTTCTTATCATTCCAGGACTTCTGCAGAACCCCAGATGCAAAGCAATGCACGCTACAAGCCTGTGATTAGGCTCATCCTCCGCAGTGTACCATCTCCAGCCAGTCCCTCTCTTCCAACTCTGTCCTCTCCTGTCCTCAGCAGCTGCTGCTGTCCCAAGATAAGCAAGACAAACATTCTTCAGGAAAGACCAGCAAATTTGCTCCTCGCTGTGACCAGGGCACAGGAGCCAGCATACTCAAGACACGCAGGAGATAAAGCAGATCCTTGGGGACGGCGGGAGGGGTGCCCAGAGGGGTCGTCCCACATGAAATGAGATTCCTCATGATTAAAGGTCGAGCTGCAGTTTACACAGCGTCTTGTGTTGCATCTGCATGTCAAACCTGTGAAGCTGGCAGAGCAAGGTAGCATTATCCCCATTTTACAGATGAAAGACTGAGGCTCACAAAGGCTTCACGTGATATGCCAAAGTTCACAGAGCTGGGACTCTAAGCCCTGGTTTTCCGACTCCAAATCCAGGACCTTTTCCCTACTACCCCCTTTTCTGCTCCCATGCTCAGGGCCTAACGAAAATCACATGGCGGCCTAGTTAAAATCAGGCGAGAGTGCGCAGGCTGCATCAGGTCATCTTTGTCTCCTTCACCTTTGGCTGGATTTCCCTCAAGCTTTGCACCAGGCAGTGGGGATTAGGGAAGGCAGCGTCTCTCTGCCCGGGCCATTAGCTGAAGTTGAGATGTGACTGGTCTAATTAAGAGACAGCTTGATTAAAAACTACGCTTTAGTCTTCATTTGTACTAAAAATAGAGTTTCTTGCATTTTTAATCCTATTAGCTCCCTGGCCCACTGAGCCCTGTGTTGCCTTTATTGATCTACTCTGAGATTGGTTTGGACTTTGGACAGAGTTTTTCCTCGATCACTAAAAGGATTTATTCAGACACAGTAGAATGGACTCAGTTCTGTTTTCTAAATTTATTTCAATGTGCCCCCTTCCCACCCGGAAACTCAGCTGGACTTTGCAGGGTACAGCATCTGGACTCCCCCACCTTGACTTAGTGCACCATGGTGATAATATTTTCAGACTGAAGGCCTAAATACTCCCCATTCTCTAAAATACCCATAAAAATAATAATAGAAAATACTATAGAACACAGGATAGTCAAACCTAAGGTTTTATTTTTATATATTTATATATATATATATATATATATATATATATATATATATATATATATATTTTTTTTTTTTAAAGGAGAAAGAATCAGTAGCTGGAATAGGAGAAGCAGCAAATGGGCTCCCCTGAGCAGGAGCCAGCATCCTCTGGGCATCAGAACGGGAGTGAGGAGGGGTGGGAGGAGGGTGGGCTATGGGAGATGCAGGTGGGGCTATGGAAATTCTGCACACAGAATGGAGCATTTGTGGTTCAGTGAATTTCAAGTTCTAAAGGCTGATGGTTAAAAAAAAAAAAAAACAAGAAAAAGAAAAAGAAAGGCTGATGGTTTGAGATAAGGGATGGTACCCTCAGAAATGCCCATCTAGACCTCAGATAACAAACAGGGACTGGCATCTCCCCACTGCCTCCTAAGTCAAGGTTCTGTCCGGCTCTACCTTGGTCCAATGTTTGTTTGAAGAGTGTGTGTGTGTGTGTGTGTGTGTGTGTGTGTGTGTGTGTGTGTGTGCACTGCCCGTCTAGCTCTCACTGGGTGTGGAAAAGTCCTGCTGCTGACTCACTGGTCCTCCCTCCCCGAGAAGCAACACGCGGTCTGTCATTGATGGTGGGACGTCACCAGCAGGGTCTTACAGGTTAAGAGGAGGCCAGAGGACCTGCCCACGGGCAGTGTGGGGGTCCCCCCCCATCTTCCCTTCATAAAAACACAGCCCCCGCCGCAGGGTGCCCCAGCCCCTGCGGGCTGCTGTGACCAGGCAGCTGCTTTGGCACACGCTCCGCTGCGCACAGGGGAGCGAGCGAGGGAGCCAGCGGCTTCCCGCAGGGAGAGAACACGCTGTGAAGATGACCACTCGGCCCACTCGGTTCTATTCTCACCCTCGGGAGCTCTTCCAACAATTTAAACCACGGCCCATTCTCAGCGGAGTTGGAGCCTTTTCCCGGAATTATAAGCAAAAGGACAATCGTGAGGTGTGGAGCCTTCCAAAACAGGCCTGAGATGTTTGGCGTCCGGAAGTTGGGGCTGGATCCCCCCACCCGGGAGTGCTCCACCCAGAGGTCCAGCTCAGGGGGCCAGGGAGGCTCTGGGCACGGAGCCCTGGGGGAGGCCAACTGGTAAGCCATCACTCAGGCCACACGGGAATCCAAGGCCCACTCTGGAGCTGGTGGTTCTCCCCCTGGCTGGCTGGAACCCAGCACCACCACCACCCCCCACCGCCCACAGCACTCAGAGGGGACAGTGGCTGTGGCCTGTTTTCAGGAAAGCAGAGGTCAGCTCAGCCTCCTGCCCTAGTATCTGGACACCAGCCAGCCCGGAATGGCCAGGCGTCCAAGATGCCCTGGGGCTGGCGGAAGCCCCTTCGCCTTGGGCGGCCCAGCTTCGCACTCGCTGCGGCTGGGGCTTCTGGGCACAAAGCCAGTGCTTGGCTCTGTCCAGAAATGGCAACAGGCAGGACTCTGGGATTGGGCAGTGCTCCAGGGCAGAAGCCGCTGAGGGTGATTCTGCCTGTGCAGGCCTGAGCCTTTCAGGCCATAGGAATAATAACAGCCATTACACCCACAATGATGATAGCCAGCACTTACTGCCTGGAATGTGCCAGGCACTGTTCTAAGCTCATTACCTGTATTAATTTATTCATTCCTTACAAAAACACTATGATGTAGGTGTCATAATTAGCCTCATTTTATAAATAAAGAAAATGAGACTCAGAGAGGTTAAGCAAATTCCCTAAGATCACACAGCTAGTAAAGGCTAGAGCTGGGATTTTGAACTCAGACCATCTGGCATCAGAGAAACCACCATATTGCCCACCCTAAATCTGAATTTCTTTTCCCTTTTGGGATCCTGTTACCTTATGGCCTGATCAGGAGATCGGTTCAAAGTCCTGGGGCCATGTGTGGATTTGGACGCTGGCCATCGCTATATGTCATTAGTCTGGGACCCATAGAGTGGGACACACTTTGGGAAGCACACTGGGGACAGCGGAAGAGCACAAAGTCACCCACAAGTCCTCCAAGTGGAAAGCACCTCCCCTCACTGCATGCAGGGTGAACACCTGTCAGTGAGGGAACCGCCCTGTTGTAAGGATGGGCAAAGACTAGGACCCATTCTGCAGGCGAGAAGTCAAAGTGACAGATTTGTCCACATCACCCAGTTAGCAAACCCCAGCTTTCAGCTTACTAGCTCTCACTCATTGTTTTCAAATGGGGCAATTATGAGGGGGTGGGTAATAGCTCAGTGGTAGAGCGTGTGCTTAGCATGCACAAGGTCCTGGGTTCTATCCCTAGTGCCTCCATTACAGAAATAAATAAAAGGAAGTGGTTATTCAGGCAATGAGCATTCGTTGAGGCCCCCGTGTACCAGGCCCCGGTGACACATGGGTGAGTAAGGCAAGCTCCAGGTCCCCTGGGGAGCTGTCAGGTATGGAAAGAACAGGGCGTATAAATAAATAAACATGACCTGATGACATGTGTGCTGTGAGAACGCAAAGGAAGGTGTGATGAGCCCCATGCTGGGGTGTGGGCAGCGTCAGCGGCTGCATGGAGGAAGTGACATCCAGGCCGGGTAGCAGCGGATGGGCGGTTTGCCAGGCAGAGCCATGGGGACAGGGTGTTGCAGGCAGAGGGAGCGGGACGCTCCGAGGCACAGAAGCATGACAAGTGTGAGCAGGGTGTGAGCTGAGCAGGGCCTGGAGCTGAGCCAGAACTCTGTGCCGGGTGAGAAGCTTGATGGGGCTTGGAAGTTTGAGTGTTCTCCTGGAGGCAGCGGGGAGATGGGGGAGGCTCCGAAGCGGGAAAGGAGTAAGATCTGCCTCTAGAAGAAAAACTCTCCACCGTCAGGAGAGATGAGAAGGCGGCGAGCTGGGGGAAGCTGTCAGAGCATCCCTGGTGAGAAACAGAGAGGGTCCAGATGAAGATAAAAACTGGGAAAAGGATAGAAGGGAGAGACAGAGACTCCCTGAAAGCAGAATCGACGGGACCTGGTGATGGGCGGGGGGCCGGACAACGGATTCTGGGGGCCCAGAGTGGGTGTCGGTTCCACTAACGTGCATGGCTTGGAGCAGGAGGCGCACACTTGAAGGATGAGGGAGGCAGTTCGTGCGGTGTTAGAAACGTCTGGTTCCCAAAGGTGGCAATGCATCCGAGCAGCTGGAAATAGGGGCGGCACTGTCACCCCGGAGAAAACAGGAGCCAGGAACAGAAATCCCCATGTCATGCGGTGTGTGCATGGGAGAGGAAGCCACTAGTAACTATGAAATACTGCCCAGGGAGAAAGGGCTGGGAGAGAGGAGGGGACGGTGTGACCCCAAAGCCAAGAGAGGAGAGAGTAGAAAAAAAAAGGCATCAGGATGGAAAATTAAATCATTGGCAAACTTGGTAATAACAATTTTAGTGACATAAACTAAAGCCCTTCTTTGTTTTTCTCGAAGCAGCACCTCTAACGGGCCAATATTAACATTATAGTTGTTCACTTGGGCGTTAACTACCTCCCCTGTGGTGTGTTTCTGCAGGTCAGTATTCTCAGCACTTAGAATGGTGCCTAGTTTTTAGATGGTGCTCAATAAATGCGCTGGATGAAGGAAGGAAGGAGCCAGATTTTAAGGGGCTAAAGCACTAAGAAGTCAAGAAATAGAGCCAGACTTTCCCTTCCAGTTTCGCAATAAAAGCAGGAAGAAATATTTATCAAGGCTCTGGAGTCGCTTCCCAAAGAGAAACCTCCAGGCCCAGACGGCATCGCCAATGAAATCTGCCAAACATTTAAGGAAGGACAATATCAGCCCCACACGTACTCTTCCAGCAAATCGAAGATGGGGGAATATCTCCCAACACATTCTGTGAGGCCTGCATTACCCTGATCCCCAAACCAGGCAAGATATTCCAGGACAGGAAAAATACAGACCAATATTTCTCATGTTCATACGTGCAAAAGGTTTTAACACAATATCAGCAAATTGAATCCTCCTCTTAAGAGGTGGAATCTACTTCCCCACCCACTGAACCTGGCTGTCCTTGCGATTTCTTTTATCAAGAGAAGGCAGTAAAAGCACCAATGTGCCAATTCTGAGCCCGGACCTCAGGAGGCCTCATGCAATTCCGCTCCCTGTCTGCTCAGCGACCCCATGAACGAGCCCAGCCTGGCCTGTTGGACAGTAGGAGACTACACAGGGTGCAGGTGAGCTTTTCCAGCAAGGGCCACCCGAGACCAGCCAGCCCCCAGCTGACCCACAAGTTGGCCACAGACATGTGAGAGAGCCCAGCTGAGCCCAGCCCATGTGGCGCACCTGCAGGATCATGAACTAAATAAATAAATGTTTTCTCTTTTAAGCCATTACAGCCTCGGAGATATCACAGGCTCCCTTCTAGTCCACCACAGTAAAACGAGTATCACCATGAAGTGAGCTGCACAAATTTTTTGGCTTCCCAGTGCATAGAAAAGTTATGGTTAAATAGGTAAACAACAAAGACCTACTGTCTAGCACAGGGAACTATATTCAATTTCTTGTAATAAGCTATCATGGCAAAGAATCTGAAAATACATTTATATAGATATGTGTATATATGGATAACTAAATTGTTTTGCTGAACACCTGAAACTAACATTGTAAATGAACCACACTTCAATAAAAAATAAAATTAAGAAAAGAAAACTTATGTTTACACTACACTGTAGTTTACTAAGTGTGCAATAGCATTATGGCTTAAAAACATAACTTCATTTTAAAATACTTTATTATAAAAATTGCTGACCATCATCTGAAGCCTTCAACAAGTCATAGCAGGAGCATCAAAGATCACAGGTCATATAACAAGTAGAATAATAATGAAAGGTTTTAAATATTGTGAGAATTACCAAATTGGGACACAGAGACATAAAGTGAGCAAATTGCTGTTGGAAAAATGGCACCAATAGACTTGCTCAAGGCAGAGTGATCACAAACCTTTAATTCGTAAAAAGAAAAACTGCAATATCTGCAAAGCACAAGCCAAGCAAAGGGCAATAAAACAAGACGTGCCTGTGCATTTCGGGATTGTTCGTTACACAGCAAGAGCTAACTGATACAGGGGAAACTGTGTTGTTAGATTCAGAGTTCCCCAAGGACAGAAACCATGTCTTACTCATCCCCAAGGTTACTCAGCAAACATAGGCTGAATGTCTGCTGGTTTGCACAGCTTCTGCAGAAGAGCCAATAACCACCACTTTGCCAATGACTTCTGTATGACCCCGTCGATTAAAGAGCTCCCTGTTGGCTGCTGTCATCCAAGGAGCTGTCTGTAATTATGCCACCCAGCAAACCCACACCTTAGCCCAAAGAAGACTGGTACCTGCAGGCGCACAACCTGTCAGCCTGGGGCTGAGGTGGATTTGGATTAGGTGGCTGGGGTGAGGCCGGTGTCAGGCTCAGGGTGTTTGCTGTCCTCACAGCCGTTAGGCTAGGCATGTTCTTTCCTTTCCAGAGCACCTGGTATTAGTGACTTCCAAGTTATCCCCAGGAGATCAGTGGCGCTCACTCTAACAGCCTTCTCATTCTTTCTTAAACTGTCATTTCTGTGGATGAATTTTGCCAGCAAGTTAGGGGCTGGGACTCAATACCTATAACTCAGCCAGACCCAAGGAGCCCCGGAACCAGGAAGCCAGGCCTCCACCTCCATGAGGTTAACACACGAAGGTGATGAAGGGGAGGAGACAAGCAGGAAGTAATACGTGCAAAACACAGAGGAGCACAGACAGACCCAGGCTGGACTGCAGCCTTGCAGCCTAACAACTCAGTGCCTCAGTTTCCTCATCTGTACAATGGGGATGTCAATGGTATGCCTACCTCCTAGCACCACCGGGAGTTAACAGAGTGAAAGTGCTTAGAACAGCATCTGGCACAAAACAAGTGCTATGTATGTGCAACAATCAAGGCCAGCTTCATGGTCAAGGACTTTCTTAGAACTGCCACCCTTAAACCTTTCCCCTCCCCACAGGGCCTACATTCTCCCCTCGTCCACTGCCCCTACTCTCGGGTGGCAGTCACCAAGTGGAAATAAGCCAGCCAGCTGTCTCCAGGGGAGAAGTACAAACACACAACAGGCAGCTCAGGGCGTGTGGACGGTGAGGGGATATTTCAGGCACCGTCCTCACTGTGCTCACGTCAGTGTTTCCCAGAATCAGTCATTCCTGCACCACGTGCAGAATCTTGGGAATATCTGTGCACCAGCAGGGTCACTAGGAGCCTATTCGCTTTTTAAACTTACATCTTTATAAAAGGAAACCTTGTATCACAGCTGAAATGGAAAGTTAGCAGTTGCCTGCCATAAATAGAGGGTGCTGGAAAACAGGAATACAATGGAAACAGAAAAATGTTATTCAATCCCAGCTAAAAACTGTTGCTGCAGAAGACTGAGTCCAAGGCCAGCTCTCTCTCTCTTTGCTGAAGCAGGATGTCACACGTGTCTGGGAAGTTTTATGAAAGACAGATTAGCACAAAAATGAGCTTTTCTCCTTGGAGGGTTGGAAGGGAATTTAAAAGGCAGTGATTTAAAAGGTACTCTATCTTACTTCATGCTGTGTGTCTGGCCCACCTAATAAAGCATCCGTGATCATCCATTTCCCATGAACATTTGGCTGGGGTATCTGTGAGGATGCTTTGGATGAGATTAACACTGAAATCAGCGGGCTTTGAGGAAAGCAGATTGCCCTTCATAATGTGGGTGGGCCTCAGCCAATGAGTTGAAGGCCCAAATAGAACAAAACACTGATTTCCCCCGAGCGGTCCTCAAACCTGAACTGCAACATACCTCTTCCCCGGGTCCCCAGCCCTGTCAGCCTACCCTGCTGGTTTTGGACCTGATATCCTTCATAATTGCATGGGCCAATTCCTTACAATAAATAATTGTGTGTGTGCGTGTGTGTCTGTCTGTCTGTCTCTCTCTCTCTCTCTCTCACACACACACACACACACATATCCATCCTATTGGTTTTGTTTCTTAGAGAACCCTGCCTAATACAGCATCTTTCCATTGGGGTATCCAGCCCATACGGACTCACTAACCTGAGAGCTGGCAGGCCATGCCCTTTAGCTAGGGGGTCTGCACCACCAGGAAGGGATGCCCGCTGTTAAACACTCAAGACCAGGCAGATGCAGAGCCAGCTGGGGAGTCTTCCCCATAAACCTGGAATCACACTGTAACACCTTCCCACCAGCATGCCCCGGGGGGCTGTGCGGTTGCCCCAGTGGAAAGGAAGGCAGCCCCCCTAAACCTCCTGCCCTTCCAGCTGGGGCATCTCTGACGATGTCGCATCTGCCACTTATGACACTGTCCAGCCGTGGAATCGGGAAACTGATCCGACACAATGAGAATCGCAGACTCATGCAGTCTCAGCTGAGAGGCGCTGTGTGCTCATGTAGAGCCGCCCCTCCCCACAGCCTCTGCCTGGATTATTTTTTATAGCAACCAGTTTCCATTTGTACCGGCCCTGGGACTGGAGACCTCACCACTTCCCGACACAGCACCAAATTATTGGGCCCTAAACATGGGAAGAGGTTTTCTGAACTTCAGTTGTTGGCCGACCACCTTCCTGAGGACCACTGTGAGATGTGACCTCGTATTTGTCTCTAAATAAGCCCACTCTTTAACAGAAATACATGTACTTCAAAAAGAAATCTGGTTCCTTGGAAATGGAAAATCAGCACTGACCTGCCACAGAGATTGAAGATGAAAATTAATAGGCACCCCCAGCAAAGTTCACAAATTCTGGTTCGATGCTGTTGTCCACCAGGGGCTAAGTGAAGACCTGCTCTGTCTGGTTAAAGAAGGAAAATTAGAGTCAGATGTGTCGTCCTCGTGATGGAATCAGAAGAACTGAAAGACACTTGCAAAGGGAACCAGTTTCTCACTGAGCAATTTAATGTCATTTAATGTTGTATCCAGTACCACCTAAAACACTCCAGCATCGTGCAGGAAAACAGCCTTACAGAGGGCTCTGTCTTCCCCTGACTCGAATTCTCTCTTAAGTGGTCCTCGTCCAGGGAACCGTGGAGCAGGTGCCCTTCATCCCTTCCCTCCATCCCCAAGCCCTCTCAGCCTGTCCCAGAACCTCTGGAGGGGCCTCGTTCAGACCCAGGAGCCCTGGTCCCCAGCAACCTGCTCGAGACCTAGAGGAATTCCACTACTGGAAGCTTCTTAGGAACCAGACACGAGGACCAGACTGGGCACTGAATTAAAACCGGGGAAAGCTGAGAAACCAGAGCCCTCATCCACGGCTCGTGGAAACGTAAAATGATGCGGCTGCTTTGGAAAACGGTCCGGCTGGTCCTCAAATGACTAAACACAGAGCTATCACAGCACCCAGCAATACTACTCCTGAGTCTCCACCCAAGAGAGGTGAAAACACACATCCAACAGGAACTTTGCGGGCACGAGTGTTTAGAGCAGCACTGTGCACAACAGTCGCAGGTGGAAGCCGCCCAAACGTCCAGCACCTCATGAATGGGTTAGAGCCGCCCAGGAGAGTAGTATCAGGCCATAAAAAGGAGCGAGGCCCAGGTAGACACTGCAAAATGGATGGGCCCTGAAGACATTGTTCCAAGTGGAAGAAACCAGACCCGAAAGATCACACAGCCTATGATTCCATTCATATGAAATGTCCAGAATAGGCAAATCTATAGAGACAGAACGCAGATTCGCGGTCACTCAGGGCTGAGGGGGATGGGAAAACAGGAGGCTGATAGCTAAAGGGTATGGAGTTTCTTTTCGCCATGATGAAACGTTCCAAAACTGACGGCAGTGATGGTTGCACTTATCTGTGGATACACGCCAATACACTGAATTGTACACTTTAAAAACTCATTAAGAAAGAGGTTTTTAAAAATAAAATGAGGGAGCTCTGAGTTCACTGGGAGCTGGTGTTTCAATGCCTCCACCACCCTGGGTCTGACACTACAAGGACCCCTAGGAGCACTGTGACCCCTGAGGCGGGAAGGAGGCTAGAAACCAGGTCTCAGGAAGCTGGGCCTGGAGCTGGTCTGAGCCAGAAGTCCTGCCCCACCCACCACGGGGCCCAGAGGTGACCATCCCACATCCACTACTGACCAGCCTCCCCCGGGCTGGGACTGAGCCAGCCCCTCACTTCCCAGGATACCCCAAGAGGCGGGGAGCACGGGACCCCATTTCCAGCCATCTGTCCTGAGCGTCCAGTAGGCACTACACGAGGACATGAGCACATGGGCCACTCAGTCCTGATCCTCACAGAGAACCTCTGGGATGTGTCTTTACCCCAAGCAGTGCCCTTCCTTCTCCCTACCCCCACCCAGGGCACCAGGATGTTTGCATGTCATAAGCCGTTTCCTGTCTGGAAAGTTCTTAGATCTGGGGGGTGACTGGCTCCTTCTCTTCACTCAGCCTCAATTCCAAAGCACCCCCTTCAGAGAAGCCTTCCCAGACCATCCAATCCAAGTGACCCTGTTTGATTTTCTTTGACTGACTCAGATCATCTGCTATTTTCTTTTTGATCTCTAGTCCCTTCTTTTTTTCTGTCTCTTCCCTCTAGACTGGAAGGTCCTGCCAGGGACTTATGCCTGTCTGGTCACTGCTGTGTCCCCGGGGCACAGCACAGTGCCTGGCACACGGTGGTGTGAGGGATGGTGACCTTCAGGAGCTCTCCAGGAAGCTCACTCAGGCCTCAGCAGGAAGCGCCAGAGCTGTGAGGGGGTGGTGACCAGGAGAGTCTCCAGTGAGAGGAGCTCACTTGTGACGAAGGCTGAGCATCCCCCTCTCCCTGGGGAATCTCGTGCGCTAAGCATTCTCCTTGGAGTGCAGGAGCAGGACTATTCCAAAGCTCATCATCCCCTGCGGGAAACTGCAGAAAAAGCACCGGAGACAGACACGGGAGAGGGTGTGGCAGGGGAGGTGGGCTCAGGCCAGTTCTGGGACCCACCTGGGGCCACAAGCCAGGGTTATGGGGAGCACAACTTCCCAGGCATCTCCAGGTGAGGGGCTTCTCGAAATTCCCAGGAGAAAGGGAAGCTGTGTGTCTTAAGCAGCCAGTGCTCACCGCAGCTGGGTGTGGGCACATCACCCAGCAAAGGAGGCCTGGGTGGGGCACCCACGGTGTCAACAGCATCACCCTTATCACTTCTGCCCTGTCTGGGTACCACCTGTACTATTCGTTGCCCATAACTGTCTTTAAAACACATTAGCTCAACTAGATTAACTCTTAACTGTGTGTTATACCATAAATGGAAAATCAGTATCACTTGCCAAGTGACTGACATTTTTACTAATACACTTTAAATACGAGCATGTTAACTGTTTTTAACCTTGCCTCTGTGCCATAGAAATCATGTCCAAATGCCTGTGTGTGTGGAGACCACACTCTGGGCGTGCCAGCGTTTAAGCCTGTTTTGGGTTCTGGCCTAGAAGAATGTGACCCCGTGTCACAGTGACAACAAAGGGATGTTGGGACTGATGCTGCTCCGGGCAGAGCCAAGTGCAGGAGGGGGAGGGGGCAGCTGCCTCAAGCCCTCCCTCCCTCCTTCCCTCCGCACCCCCTGCAGCCTCCCGCTGGCTCCTCTCTCCAAGGCGTAGGGGCCTCCCTTCTGTGACTGCTCCCTGGGGTCTGCTGAAAAACAGGAAGCCAGGGACTCCAGGAGGAAGCCCTCTCTCAGCGACTCACACAGCTGAGACGTTGATGGAGCACCTACTGCACACTTGGTTCTGTGCTGGATGCTGGAGGTACCCTGGTGAGCTCAGCGGATTGGGTCCCTGCACCAGGAGCCCCTGCCTCCCTTAAACAAACCCCAGCAGAAGTAATGGAAGTGATGATGGTTTGGACGGTTTAGACAGGGTAGAACGTCTTTCTTCCATCCACACACACCTGAAACAAGGGAATCAAGACGGCTTTGACCTGCAGGGGGTAGGGCGTTGACGTAAGTTCTATTCTCTGTGTCCTGGCTATGGAGGGAAAAGGACCCTCGTGTGGTCCAGGACTCTCAGGGCTGAGATGGCTGACTCTAGAGGGAGAATGCTGGCATCCAAGACACCCACCAGCACATCTGCAGCAAAGGAAGTTTCTTGGCCCAAAGGACTGGGATTGTTTCAAGAGGATGCAGATGGCTGGTTTTTTGGTTTTTTTTAATTAATTAATTTTTTTAAGTTGAGGTACAGTCAGTTACAATGTGTCAGTTTCTGGTGTACAGCATAATATATATACATATATTCGTTTTCATATTCTTTTCCATTAAAGGTTATTACGAGATATTGAGTATAGTTCCCTGTGCTATACAGAAGAAATTTGTTTTTATCTATTTTTATATATAGTGATTATCATTTGCAAATCTCAAACTCCCAAATGTATCCCTTCCCATCCCTTTTCCCCCGGTAACCATAAAATTGTTTACCGTGTCTAAGTCTGTTTCTGTTTTGTAGATGAGTTCATTACTGTCCTCTTTTTTCTTTCTTTTTTTTTTTTTTTTTTAGATTCCACATATGAGTGATATCATATGGCATTCTTCTTTCTCTTTCTGACTTCCTTTATTTAGAATGACCATCTCCAGGTCCATCCATATTGCTGCAAATGGCATTATTGTATTCTTTTTTATCACTGAGTAGTATTCCATTGTATAAGTACACCACAGTCTCTTTATCCAGTCATCTGTCAGTGGACATTTAGGTTGCTTCCAGGTCTTGGCTGTTGTAAACAGTGCTGCTATGAATACTGGAGTGCATGTGTCTTTTCGAATTAGAGTTTTCTCTGGCTATATGCATAATGGCCCTATTGACACATCCTGAATGTACTCACATTGCCCCGTCTCCGAATCACTGTTCATAGCACCCAGGCAGGAAACTCACCACACCCACAGAACATCCTCAAAGGGATGGTCCAAGGGGAATGTTCCACGGGGGCTGGATGGCACCTCCTGAGTTAAATCCCTATGAACGTTTTCCTGGATTACTGCACAGCCCCCACCTAGACTCCATTCACCGTGCCTCCACCACGTCCCCCATCTCCTTAAGCTCCCCACCCCAAAACCTACAAAACTCACACTGCTTACCCGATTCAGGGAAGACTCTTTCATTATTATGGAACTTCAGGTACACCCATACCCGAGAAGATATTCTCTCCATTGAAGACAAGACTGGAGTCCCTTTGCCCACTCCCTTCTCTCCCTCTCCCCATGGGCAGCCACACTAATTGATTCTGACATGTCCTTCCAAACCCTTTTCTTGTGTCTACGTAATACATACAAGGTCATGGGAATTACAGGTCTTGTTTGTTTTTATATAAGTAGCCTATTTTTCCACATTTTGTTTTGCTACTTTCTCTTTTTTAAAATTCAACGATGTCTTATAGATCTTTCTATATTGGCATTTAATTGAAAATACAGTTGAGGTACGGTATGTTAGTTTTAGGTGCACAACGTAGTGATCTGACGTTTGTGCGCATCAGGAAACGATCACCGTGGTAAGTTCAGTATCTTACACCCTCATGGCTTCTTTATTGTACAGCTGGTGGTTCATACCTCTTAATCCCCTTCACCTATTTTGCCTGCTCCCACCCACCTTGAACGTCGTTCTTTTTAATGTCTCCATAAAATACTCCATAGCATGATTGATGGATATTTAGGTTGCTTCTAGGTTACTTCCACTTTTTTCCTTTCTCTCTCTCTTTTTCGTTCCATCATTGCTGTGTGAACCTTACATCCTAGCCGGGGTCATCGGGATGTGGAGGGAAGCCCCTTCACCTCTGCCCTCCCAGCTCTATATCCCAGCCCTGCCCTCCCTTCCTGCGACCTGCACGGCAGGCAAACTGGACACTCCCTGCTTCTCAAGCAGGGCTTTTGCTTGCAACCTCTGCCTTTTCTCTCGATGTTCCCTTCTGCATACCTGGAACCACTGCTGCTCGGAAAAATTCTAGGGACTCTTCTAAGCCCATCTCCAGTCCTATAGCCTTAAGGATACCCTTGCACCCCACCACACAGGCTTCCCTGAAACCCCATCTCATGACCCCGGTCCTGGTGCATACATCCTTGGACTCATCATCCTCTTTGCTGGACTGTAGCCTCCTTTGAAGAAAGGGATCCCCCTTTGCCTACACAGCTCACTGCACAGAGTCGCACAATAACACCCATCAGGACGAAAGTGGGCAAGCCAGCCCCTCCCTCGGCTTTCCTTTGGTTCAAGCAAACCACAAACAACTCAAGCCACTTCCATGTACATCAATATATCGATGCCCCGGATCCCCAGAACAACCTGCCCAAGGTCATCTGGGCAGCACGATGACCCTCATCAAAGATGGGGAGGTTCCCCTGGGAGCCAACTGGCAGGTTAGGTCTGAAGCTGAACATCAGGGCCTCTTTGCAGAAGAGGAGCCCAGGAGGGGAGCTCATAGAGATTTCAGGATTAATCATGTTGTCGAAAGGATGAACACCCCAGCCTCAGTTACGCCGTCTCTCAAAAGACAGTCATTCCCAGGCTGAGATTTTTGCCAAACCCAAGGATCACCTGTGCTCATCAATCACACTCTTCCGTTATTTAAAAACTGCCTTCAAGTTTAAAACATCAACTTCAGTTTCACCCTACACAGGAGTAGCTGTGAAACTGTGAGTTTGTGTGCTGTTTACTTTTTTTTTTCAAATACCAATGGAGAAAAAGGCGTAATTACTCTTTCTATTTCATGTGCAGCCATGGACATTTTTTTTTAAGTTTTTCTTTTTCAGGTTTGTTTGTTTGTTTGTTTTTAGAGGCGGTACCGGGGATTGAACCCAAGACCCCGTGCTCTACCACTTGAGCTCTATCCTTTCCATCAGCTGTAGACCTTTTTAAAATGATCTTGGTCACCACCAGCGAGAACGTGCTTTGGGAAACATTCATCAGAATAAGATCAATGAGACAACTTTGGATCATATTTATTCACTGCAAAAAAAATTTTTTTTTCACTAATTTTGCTTTAAGGAAAGACAGCTCTCCAGAGAAGTTTATGATCAGAAGCATCAGAAAGAGAAATCTTCAAAGCCATTTCTCTATGGGGCAAACACACTTGATCTTAGGCTACAAGCAGTTTGCACTGAGGGACTTAACTTGTCCATCTCTGCATCCTGCAGGGCGGTAGGCATTTCACATCCAAATTTCTGAGAACAATCTTGATGCCAGATATCATCCCGGTGACTGCTCCCTCAGCTCTAGACCCAGGAGTGCTAGGAAGCTAAAAGCCGATGTCATCCAGAGGGCAGGAAGCTGGGCAGTCTCTTCACCCTCAGTCTTCTTTTAGATCAACAGAAGCCCAGCCTCCCAGGGAAGGAGAGAGCCCTGGGAATTCAATTATTCAGGTCAACAATTCCTCATATCTCCAGTGCTGAACGTGTGAACAAACCAACAGTGTGAACACACTACACACACGTGTGAACATATCAACAGTGTCTTCGGATAGAAAGATGGTTCTCCTCCGGCCCCCTGCTCCCTACTTCCTGCCCCAGGATGGACGACATTCCCAGAGCCCAATAGCTGTGGCCAGTAGCGACCTGATGCCAATGGGAAGTGACCCACTGCCTGAGCATGGCTCCCTGCCCACCTTTCTCCAATCAGCATGCGAGCATGGAAACTCAGCATCCTAGATGGATGACACGTGCCATAAGGGTCCCTGACCCTGGGGACCTGGCCTAGAAGCCCACTGACCATGCTCAGCCACCAAGCTCCTCAGCAGTGAGTCCCCAGACTCAGACCTAGTCCAGGTACTGCCAACAACTTGCTGGGTGACCTTGCTCAGACCTCTCTGAGCATCCCTAGCTGTCAAACTGGGACTTTCTAAAGCGTTTATGGCCCTGGAATTCTCCAATCCTGCCCACAGAAGCCTTGAACGCAGAGAGCTCTCACCCCTCCTGGCCTCGGCCCGAGGCTTGGCTGCCTGGAAGGGTCCAAGTGACTCGGGAGCAGAGCAAGGCTACTGCTGTCGTCATCAACACCGCCACCGCCACCGCCACCACCGGGGTCGGGTTACCAGGCCGGCGCTCTCGCTGGGTGGCAGTTCTGCCTCTGATATTTTTAGACTTCCCCCTTGGCCTGTCCCTAACAAGAGCCAGATGCACCAGACAATTCTCGCCATGAGTCGGTCCTGCCAGAACTGCGCTTTGGCTAGCTCCTGCAGGGAGCCAACTCCATCAGTCCTGGGGTGAGGAGGGGAGCCTCCTCTTCCACCACCCCACCACTACCCCATCCTTCCCTGGACAAGATGAAGCCAACATCCAAGAGTCAGGTCTCCAGTTCTGTCTACAGTGCCAGCTGCCCTCGTTCCCCGTTCCAGCTGCTGCTGCCAATCGCCTAAGCTCAGTAAGCCGGAGCCCATCCTCCTGCACCGGTGTCCTGTCGCCGACCTTTAACTGCCTCTTCTAGAAGGGCTCTGCTCCCCGGTCCCAGTGCCTGGGACCGCACCCTACCTTTGGGGGATGGCTCAGATCACCTCCGCTCCAGAGCTCCCCGTGGCTGGAGAGCCCAGCCCCACCCTGAGTTAGCCCCTGAAGCCTGTGTCAGACACCCCATTTGTCCCCAGAGCTGGGCAGCGGCCCCACGTTGCAACACAAACACACACACAATTATCTATTCCCCCCACAACGAGGGTGGCTGGACTCCTGCCTCCCAAACAAATCCTGCCAAGCAACCAGCAATCCACCGCCACCCCATCTGGCCTGGAAAGGCATTCTTACATTTTTGTCTCGACAGACTTCCCTTCCTGGTCACGTCTGGCAGAGTTTACTATGACAAAGAGCCGGCCTCGGCTGTGCCCCAGTCAACCAGGAAGGCCACAGAGGGCAGGGGAGTCAGCCTGAGCCTGGGATGAAACGTTGGGCAGGTGAGCTTCCCTGCGAATCACCTGTTGCTGGAATAGTGAGAGTCTGTGGGCACAGGTGCATGGTGTTAGCTTCTGCCCTGCAGATATTTTGCACAAGGCAGAGGAAGGAAATCCAGGTGAAACATTCACTCCCATTCCAGAAACAAAGGGCCTTAGAAATTACTCGTGTGTGTAGGGGAGTGACAACGGGAAGGACAGAATGGTTGTGGCCTGTATTTACAATTAGATGCCACCGACCCCTCAGTCCCTCATGAGCTGTGCCTTAACCTGGGGCCATGAAGCCAGAAGAGGGCTCAGCAGGTCCCCTCTGGGTGGGACAGCGCAGGGTCAGCCCCGAGCCTCCCCTCCCAGACTGGCCCTGCCCCCATCCATCCCACCAGCCACCTCAGTGGCTTCCAACGCAAACACCTGTCCCCAGATTTCGAGTGAACCTCAGTCTCCCCACTGGAGGGACCGAGGTGGCTACAGGCTCTGTGGCCTGCTCTCTGCCTCCCACTCCCCAGGTCCCGGCAGGGGCGGATGGGCTGATTCGAAAACCCTCAGTGGGAAAACAGGTTCTGCACCTTCCCGCCACCCCCACGCCCTTCCCTCTGCTGTGGGCTTGGCATCTGCCAAGGCCCCCGTGGGCATCTGGGCCCTGATTTCCCCAGAAGGGTCTCCCCCCTTAACTCCCCAAAGCCCACCAGGGCATCTCCAGGTGGTAAAGCAGAGGGCGCGCGGTTTGGGGGGTAGCAGCAGATGGAGACTCAAAGTCTGGCTCGTGGCACTTCCTCGCTCAGGGACCTTGAGAAACTGACTTCAGGTCTCTGGCCTGGCTTTCCCCACCTGCCGCCTGGGAGTGGGGGCAGCCATGGCACAGTGGGGTGCTGCCAGGAGCACCCTGCAGAGGCTCCAGCAGCTTCGGCTCCCCTCCTTGTCCCTTCCAGATTCCTGGGGAAACCCGGCTCCAGTCCCTTCCTCATCCTCCTCCCACTTCCCTAGACTGAGGCCAAATTCCAGGGAGCGGTGGCCAGCAACCATGAGTGGCCTCTGGGATTTCTAACTGATTCAGACAGAAGCACCGAGGCGGCTGGAGACTCCTTTTGCTTAATTGTGGTGAAATATGCATAACATGAAGTGGCCATTTTGACCACTTGTAAGTGTAGGATTCAGTGGCATTAAAAACATTTACGATGTCCTGCAACCATCATCACCATCTACACCCCAAATGTTTTCATCCTCCCCAATAATAGCTCCGAGCCCATTAAACAATAACTCCCCATCCTGCTCCCCCAGCCCGGGAACCTCTGTGCTACTTTAGGACCGTATGAATTTGCTTATTCCAGGTGCCTCACATCAGTGAAATCACGCAAAATTTGGGTTACCGGCTTCTTAAGACCCTCTCCACGCCCCTTTCCTTACTCCTCACTCAGCCTGCCACTTTTTAGGCTGGTTTCTGCTTTTTAGACCCAGCTAAGTTAAAAGTTCATCGCACCTCACCCCTCATACACATCTTTGGAGCCTGGGACAGGGCAAACCCGGAACTTGGCTGTCAATCTTGTTCCAAGTAAGAGGCGGGTTCTGTGGCTTGGAGGGAGGGATTTGCTCTGTGGGGTCTCCCTCGGGTTCAGGTGCCCCCGACTAGGCCCCATTTATGAGGTTCCCGTATCAGCCCCAAATTAGGGCCTCCCTGGCGTGCACTTAGGACCCTGGATTTGGGAAGAGTGTCCTTCTATACACGAGCTCTAGGCTCCCTTTCCTCGGGACCCATGGGTGGGGCCGTCAAAAGCCCCCAAGCCCAGCCAGCGTGGAGAGGGTACAGTCATGATCCAAGCAGCGCCTCCAGCTCCTCTGTCGCCCCAGACCCAGGGCAGTTGCCCCTCGCCGCTGGGGGGCGCAACGGAGCCGCCGCCGGAGTCGAGACGGGACCCACTGACCCAGTGTGGGCGCCGCCGGTCCCGCGCGCTCAGTGAGGCGGGGAGCCGTGCGCCACAGCGCCGGGGACCTTCATGCGGCGAGCGAGGAGGCCGTCCCGGACTCCGAGAGCTCCGGGAGTGGAGCTAGCGGGGGCGAGGGGAGTCGCCCTGACTCCTCCCCAAACTTTTCCCGCCCGCCTCGGCGCAAAAGGCGAAGGAAGCAGTCCGGGGGTGGGGAGGTGGAATTCGGGGTCCCAAGCCAGCTCGGCACAGGCAGGAACACTGCGCCCTCACAATCTGGCCGAGGAACAGTGGGTTTTCGGCATGGATGGGCCTCGGCCCCTCCCTGCCCCCCACCGAGTGCCGGGACCTCCCTGGGTCCGGTACGTGCAGGGGCTCGCGCCCCTCTGCCCGGAGCCCCCCGACCTGCCCGCGGCTCCCGGGCAGCGCGACCCCGACTCACCGGGCGCTGGCGGCTGGACCGACCGACGGGCTGGGGCGCGAGGTGAGGCCGCCGGGCTGTTTTGAAGCTCTGGGCTGGGACTGCGCGCCCTCCCTTCTCCTCCCTCTCGGTGGCGCCGAGCCTCCTCTCCACGTCCCCCCTCCTTCCCGGATCCCGCCTCCCGGGGCGTGATGTCAGAAGCCCCAAGAGCGGAGTGGGAGGGACTGCAGGAGGCGGGTGGGGGGACACTGGAGAGAAAGACCGGAGCCTGGGAAGTGCCCCCGCCTCCCTGCACGACTCTGGCCAAATTTAGTTCGGAGCCAGGAGCGCACGCAGTTCGGGGGGGAAAGAGCGGCGAAGTCCGAGCTTCCGCAGGAGCTCTCCGCTGTGCCCGCCCGTACAGGTTTCCAGCTCCCCTTCCTCCCCTCCTAGTCTTTCCCCCTGTTCTTCTCGTCCCTTTTGGGTAAGGCTTGAGGACGAAGGTTCTAGAATCCAGCTGCCTGCTTTAGAACCCCTTCCCTGGCACTTTTCTTACCTTAGTGATCTTCTTTAATCTTTCCTGCCTCAGTTTCCCCTTCTGGAAATGGGAGTCTCATTAGGACCGCTTTTCTTGGGTGGTTGTGGACCTGAAAGTGTTGTACATGGGCAGTGTCTGTCACAGAGTTAGTACTCAATTAATCTTAGCTCTTGGTTTTTTTGGTGTTTTTGTTTGTTTGTTTGTTTGTTTGTTTGTTTGTTTTAATCTGACATAGAATCCCCTGCCTTCCTGAGAGGTGGCAGGGCAACCTGGAACTTGGTCTTAGGACTCCTCCAGAGTCCGCCTATTCCATGCCCCCTCACACACACACACCCTCACACAAACCACCACTCCTATCTTTTGAACCCATAGTCCTGGTGTTTATTGTCCCTGCAAATGGCGTCAAAAGACAGGGAACTGTCTATCTCTCCAGTCGCAGTTTCTCTATCTGGAAACTGAGAGGGCTAATGTGCCCTGGAGGCTCTGGTGGGATGGAGGAAAAAGGTAGAGAGGCGGGAGCCTTGTCTGTGGGGGTGCAGGCTGGGCAGGGGATAGGATTTACTGTATTGAAGAAGTGAAGAAGTTCCAAAACAGGGCCACCACATATTACAGTATATTTTTAAGCTTTTAATTTAACATATTATTTGCACACACCCCAAAATATAAGGCAATGGACCTGTGCCAATAACAAAGGCATTAGAAAGCCTTTTCAGAAACTTGTTGCTAACTTGTTGTGTAGTAACTGGTCTGGCTGGTACACCATGCATAAATTTTCTGATGCCAGTGTTTTTTCAGTCCTGTTGGGGGGGCTCTGCAAGGGAAGAGCCTCCTTGGGTCTAAATTAGAGATCCTTCAGAGATTTGAGGCCCCTTCCAAAGGACCACTCCATGCCCCAAGTCTTGAGGTTCCCCAGCTGGACCAGTGTCTGACCTGTCTGTTACTGCTCTTTAGTTCTGAAATTCTATGGTGAATCAAGACTTTCATCTCTCAAGGAAGAGATTCTTTGTAGGGCTGGAGAGGGAGCAAGAAGATGTTCATTTGAACTAAAGCCCCGCATAAAAGGGGTGGAGAGTGTGTTCTGGCTGCTTCAGAGGAGGACCATGCAGGGCCCACCCCCTAGCAGGGACAATGATACCTGCTTATCTCATGGCCACCGGGAGGACAGAGAAAACCCAAAAGGCTCTCCCAGAATGGACAGTTCAGGTAGAGGCTGGAGCAGGTGGATTTCTGCCCTTTGCTGAGCCCTCACTCTATGACAGTTGTTTTGCAAACATTACCATCAGTGTAACACTACAGCCCACGAAGAAACTAAGGCTCAGAGAAGCTACCTAAGTAACTTGTCCAAAGGCCCTGTATGAGTGTTGAGTGTTGGAGCATGGATTTGAACCCAGACCGACTGTAGCAAACCCCACTCTCCTCTTCCCATTATACTGCTATTTACAAAATGCCAACCAGGGTCAAGCCATGACTTCTGCCATAGTTACGGGCCACCTGAACTAGTGTTCACTTAATGTTTTTCTTTAAATCAACTCTGTTTATTTAACTATATTTATTTTTCAAAAGGAAGCCCTGTATCATCATGGTAAACAGGAAACCAATGCCAGCCACCAAAAACAGAGGACAAACTTACAAATGTAAACACTATGCAGGGAAAACAGTGTTAGTACCTTCTAGCCAGAGACTATTACTTGAGAAAGTCCATGAACCTAGGGTTTAGAATGTATTAAAAAGGAAGATCAGCAAGGGTACGAGGTGTCAGAGACACACTAGCACAGAAGACTTTCTCCTTCTTGTAATCAGAACTATTGCAAGATCACTGGAAAAAGGAATTACGTTCTCACTCCATGATTCAAGGCTGAGCGAGGCCGCCTCCCTGTATCACCTAAAATCACCTCCCATGTGCCTGCTGGTGGGGTGTGCCTCACACTGGGAAGAACCTGGCCCGACATCAAGATGCCTCTCTAGGACCCAGAGAAAGGAACGGATTGCCTCTCTCACTTGTTTCCAAACCTTCTTCAGAGCCCCACCTACCTGTGCAATTCACCTGCTACTTACACCCCTTAGTTTCCTCTCTATAAATACACACTTAGCTCTCCAGGGAGATGGAGGCAGAAACCTGCCTGGTTTTTCAGTAATAACTGTTTCAGTAATACAACACTCCTGGTGTTTCAGTAATAAGTTTGAAACCTCAACATGATGCAAGGGGAAAAGTAAGAGTGTGTTTGATTGGGTTCTGGGTCCCAGTTCTTCACCCCGCTGTAGAATAGTGTATATCCACACCGCAGCTGTGGTCTCATGGCCAGGAGAGCACACTTGCCCCCTTGGCGTTGAGCTAAGCTATGTGACTGGTTTTGCCCAATGAAATATTAGTGCACGTGACACATGCTAAGGCTGGGAGTGTGCTTGGGCAGTAGGGCTTGCCCTCTTGTGCTTTTCTCATTAGCATAAGCAGAATATACCTCCCATAGCCTCTTGGCCCCAGAAAAATGAAAGACACAGAGAGCAGAGCGTCCCTCCATGACGTGCAGAGCTTCCATCTGGGATGCAGAGCTGCTCCAGCCAGGCTGCAGACACATGAATGAGAAACGATGTCTATTGTTGCCTGTCATTGAGGCATCCTGGTTGTCTATTTCACACCTGTAGCTGGTGGATAAAAGGATTTTCTCATATGGAGAGAGAGAGGACTGTAAGGAAGGTACTTGAAGGCATGGAAGGCCATGGAGAAGGCTGGGAAGTTGGTTCAGGGTTGGAGAAGGAAGGTAATTGAGAACTCAGTGATCTCTTGTGTGTTCTTTCTGGCTTGAACATTTTAAGGTTCTGCCACTTTCTTATGACCTGTTCATGTTGACTCTTTTCCGTTCTCAGAAGGAATGACTTGGGGTGTGCATGCCTGGGGGCAAACCTGATCCCCAGGCTTAAGACAGCCCGAGAGAGCTTGGAGTTGTAGCAGAAGAGGGGATAGAGAAGAATATGTGGGCTCTGGTCAAAAAGGATGGAACTCTAAAAGAAAATGTGATCTAAATGCTTAAAGTCATGATGGGAATGGATCAAATATGAATGTGATTCAACCATCAAAACCTGCTTTTGGTTAGTGGGCCAGTTTCACAGATGTCAGAAGTTTCCCTAACATCTATTCAATAACCATTTCCTTTGAAAACAAACTGGTAGATAAGATGACCCCATGTGATCTGCCTCCTGGTGTTCACACCTTTGTGTACTCCCCTCCCCTTGAGAGTGGGTGGGACATAATGACTTCTAATGACTAGAATAAAATGAAAAAATGATAGGATGTCACTTCCGTGGTTAGGTTATAAAAACTGTGACTTCTGTCTCAGCACATTCCATTGCCCTCTAGGCTTGCATGACTTCATAAAATAAGCTATCATGTTAGAGAGACTCACATGGCAAAGAACCAAAGGAAGTTCTGGCCGACAGCCAGCCAGGTACTGAGGCCTTCAGTCCAACAGCCCCCAAGGACCAGAATGTTGCCAACAACCATGTGATCTTGGAAGTAGATCCTTCCTCAGTTGAGCCTTCAGATGAGACCGGAGCTGTGGCCATTACCACGATGGAAGCTTTGTGGGAGGCCCTGAGGCAAAGAACCCCATTAAGCCAAACCCAGATTCCTGACCCACAGACATTGTGAGTTAAATGTGTGTTGCTTTAAGCTGCTAGATTTGCGGGTTGAGGGGCTGGGTTCTATTGTAGACCTTGTATCAGTTAGGATAGGCTAGGTTATGGTGTGGTCCCTCAATCCTACAATCGCTGTGGCTTACAACACAAGAATGGATACACCTTGCGCATGATATATGTCCGTCGTGGGTTGATTTTGACCATGTGTCCCTTTCATCTTTGGGATGCAGGCAGGTGGAGCAGCCTCTCCATGGACCATTGCTGGTCTCAGGGAATTGGGAAGATAAGATGGTAAACCACCCACTGGCTATTAAAAGCTTCTGCATGCTCACATTTCATTGGCAAAGCAAGTCATGAAGCCAAGCAGCAAAAAAAAAAAAAAAAAAAAAAAAAAAAAAAAAAAAAAAACTCCCACTAGCCGTGTTATCTTGGCAAGTCACTTCATCGCTCTGGGTCCAAAGCAATCTTTGAGATTGGCTTACACTCTGAATGCTGCTGGATGTAGGAATATAGCCAATATATCCAAAGGCCTCACAAGCAACATTTTCTCTTGGCTGCTCCTCCAGATATGCAGTAGGATCCTCCAAACCACAGGTCTTGCCATCAGCACTTCTAGACGATGCTCAGCTGGCTGCCCAGCTCGCCATAGAGAGACATCTGGGAAAGCCGCTGGTGCCTGCTGTGTAGAGGGTCAAAGAATCTGAATTCCCACAGTGGGATCTGAGAAATACGCTCTCTTGAAACCATTTCCTCCCTTGTCGCCCACCTCCACAGACAAGGTTGGGGGTGGGGTGGAGACAATGGTTCCCAGCAGGGGAACAAGCCCTGGTGTCCTCCCATGTAAAGCTGAGAGCTCTGGGTCCGACCACTTCTCTTTGTCATAAAATGTCCTGCCGGGGCAAGAAGAATTCACAACACAAATGTTGTCCATTTGACGTCTGACTGATCACCAAAGACAACGGCCACAGAATTTCCAAGCCTCTGGAGATGCAGCCCGTAACCATGATCTTTGGGGCTTTCATGTCCCCCCCCCCAACCCCGTGTAATGAACACAGATGTGCTGTGAGCAGAACCTGAGGGCTGAGTGTGGGTTTTCCCCATTATAGGAATGTTTGGCATTGAGACTCCAAACATCTGGTTGTTTGACTAGGGTTCCCAGTTTGCACCAGGAGTTTTGGCACCATAGGGACAGAGCTTCAGAGCACTCCCAGATTTGGATTTCCCCGAAATACAGTCAGAAAGAGTAACAGGAAGCAGGGGAATTTGCTCCCACCTCCAATGTCATTACCACCCAAATGTCTAGAGGCCAGGAGTCCTACGGGATGTTCTTGGCAAGTCGCAGAAGAAAGTCCCCAGGTGTCTCCCAGCACACAAGGTGAATAGAGGCCAGTTTTCTTGACCCATCTTCTGAAAAGACCAAGTAAAGTTTGGCACTGAGAAGGGGAAGGAGAAGAAAAAATTTCCCATTGTTAATAGTGTCTCAGGGTGTGTTCTTATTTTCCTGGGATCTTAAGCACAATCATAAATATTATTCCTTCAGTCCATGAGAGCATCCTTTGTACTTTTCTGAATATCTTTAATTTTCAAAAAAAAAAAAATCCTTTCCTTCCTTCCTTTCTGCCAAACAATTGCTCAGGGAAATAGTATTTTTCCAATCATCCATTTAAAGTATACCTGGTGTGACTGCCCCGTGTGCCAGACACAAGTTGAGACAGCAGTGAACAAACTTGTCAAAGAACTTCTGCCCTCTGGAACTTCCTAACCAACTCTGGTCAGTTCTACTCATTATCTTGCTTGACCCCAATACAGGTTTGATTTTGCTTTGCTTTCTAAGACTCCTGGATATGTTTGTGTGTGCAGGTTGTCTCTTAGGCTCTAAGACCACGGAAGCATCCCCAACCAAGTGACTCTCAGCCAAGGAACCCCAGCCTCAGGACTCAGGCCAGACTCATAAAACCTTATGAATCTTGCTGTAATAGGGAAATAAAGAGGTCTTCTATTTCCAATGGAAGACACACACACACACACACACAAACACACACACACACACACAAACACGCAACTCATGATCCCGCATCAAAATTCAAAGAATGACAGGGCAGGAGGAGACTTAGAAATTCCTGTGCATTCTATGCCTCTGTGCAAGAAGGTATTTGAACCATTCCGGGCAAATGAGACTCTTGATCTTAAAGTCCTTACACCTGAACAGTCTGGAATTTCCTCCTTATATGGGATTATAATCCTTCTGGACACAGCCCATTTCTGTTTGCTCTCCTGAGTGACATCCCCTGAGAGGTGGTAGCTCCGGATAACAGAGCCTTGGCCTCCAGACTCTGGCCTCTGCCTCCAGCAACCAGCAAAGAGGAGATGCTCAGAGGAGAGGCTTTTCTCCCATCAGGCTGTTTACGATCTGTAATTGTATTTGTTAATTCTTTATTACTGTGCTTTCTCATTCACTGTCTTCACTCCCCAGTAGAACACAATCTCCCTAAGAGCAGACGCCCCCTCTATCTTTCCCATGGCTTTTTCATCCATGTCTGACACGTAGCACGTGATCAGCTGGGGTTTCTGCTAGTCTTTACGATGCCTTTATGAAAATTAATGGGGGAAATGCCCCTTCCAAACAGATGATTTAGAAAAAGATGTCCTTTCAGCTCATAGAGCTTGGTATAAAGATGGCACCTTCATGCAAAGAAAAAAAAAAAAACGCCCCTTCTTCTGAGCAGACACAACCCCAAGCCAGGCATATGGCTTGCTGAACGGTCTGTAGGCTATAGATTTGACCCCCTTGTCTCTCAGCTAGGAACTCTTTTGCCCAAACTACACAAGAGGCAGGAGTGTTGGAATCAATAAATATTTGATGGATGAATCAATGAATGAAATTCAAGTCTTTGAGGATGTGTGGTGGTCTTAAGATACATCTGCAAATTCTTTGACACTCAGCTCATTGAGAGTTTGGGCTCATCAACTAGTGTCCAGTCAGCCAGTGGAAAAGGGGGGAAGTGATGCTATGTCATGTTCAAGGGTAGGTCCCAAATAGCCATGTGGGATCTGCTTGGTTCTCTGGAGCCAGGTGCTGGGAATACAAAGATGAGCAGTGTCCTCATAAGCTTACAGTCTGGTGAGGTGGGCCCTCGCCATATAATTTATCACCCACAGTAAGACACTTCTAAGTGAAAGGGGTGCTATTAATAATTGCAGTGGGACAATAATCTTAAATAAGAACTGTCCCAGGGAAACAGGGGTGCACAAGCACCCCAATTGTAACAAATTAATGAATTTAATTAATTACTCAACCAAATGTGACAAGCATGCTATGAAGGACCAGGAAACCAGTGTTCTTTGAGCCTGCGGTGAGGGAATCTGACCCAGGTAGAGACATCAGGGAGGGCTTCTTTGAGGGAGCGGTGCTGAAGGATAAGTAGGAGTTGGCTTGGCAAAAGGGAAAGGCAGAAACAGCACATTCAAAGGCCCTGTGGGTGGGAACATGGTGGGCAAGAGGGTCTGAAAGAAGCCAGTGCGGTTGGAAAGGGGAGCATGAGGATGAGGGTAGGGAAGACGGTTGGGCTAAGTTAGGTTGGCGACTTCACTCCAGAAGTGATGGAGCAATGAAGTAGCAACAGGGTCTGATTGACTGTTGTGTGAAGAAGGTTGGGAGGGCCAGAGGGGGCTCAGGCAGAGAAATCAGGAGGTAAGACATGACAGTGACTTGGAATCCAAGATTCTATTCATGCTTTAGAATGATGAATAACCCAAAGGAGGCTCAGAAGTCCCTTCAGGGAGCTGCATGAGGGAAATAACATTAGACAGAGGTCTGAAGGGTCTGGAGGTCACATGTAATGGCAGCTTCTCTTGGGCCAGTGCGAAGGGCGTGGCTGGTCCACTGGAATGTCCGAGGGTGCAGGTGCTTTCTGAAGAGCTGGGCGTGATTCCTAAAGACTCGGGGACCAATTGGAGCAACTTAGGTACTTGAGCAAGTGTCATTGGGCAGCTTCTGTATGAGCTGTGCTTTGATGGTGAGTTCACGGACAAAAGGAACATCAAAGAGGCAGGGGTGGTTCCCTGGGGCACCTAGTCACGTTTGAAATCTCATGTTATTTACTCTACTATCTGGCTTCCAAACGAAGTTAAGGCAACTTGGGATCAAAGACATGCACACAATAGAGCTGACACAAAAGGAAATAAAAACTACAGAGACTGAGGAGGAAGCACATATAGGAGCCCAGAGATTTTGAAAGACAACAGCACATATGAATCACCTGGGGGAGTCTACTAGCCATGCAGATTCCTGGGCTCCCTGTAGGCCCGGGGTGGATCCCAGGAATCTGCACATTTAACAAGCTCTTTTCCACCCCACCCCAACTGCAAAGTGTTTCTAATGCTGATGGTGTGTGGACCACATTTTGAGAAACACTGCCTTAGTCCTTTAACCTAGCATGGCCATAGTCACTGAGCATCGAATTTAACATTGGATTTCCTGACACCCTGGGCACGTGTGAGTTGACATCGTACAAGATGGCTGGTGGAAGACCACCTTACTACCCCACAGAGGTGGGTCCCAGGAGAGCATCATTTTAACCACCTGGACCTGCAGTCGCATCTCTCTGCTGCTATAGAGGGCTTTGCATGAGCGCTCAGGTGGGTGTGGGCAGGTGTTGTCACTGAGGCAATGTGGAGCACCCGCCACTGGAATATCCAGGCCAGGTGTGTTCAACTGCTGGGATGTGCGTGGTGAACTTGGCATTGAGAATGGAGACAAGCAGGTGAGGCAAAAGGGCTAGGTTTTCTGGCCCTGGAACAACTTTTCTCCTTCCCAGGAGAGATCCTGGGCAGGCAGAGTGGGACCATCTTTGTCCAGCTCCCCCAGGTCTAGACAAACCAGCTCATTAGGCTGTGAAACCTCTTGAAGCCCAATGTGCTTTGCTCAGCTAAGCTCCTGCAGCATTTTTAATTCTGCGCTCCTTTGTAATTTCTCCTACTTCTCTGTTAATCCTTTCTTGGCTTTCACTAGCCACCTCCTTGCTTCTGAAATGCTTGAGACCTCTCCTCAGGTATTGAGCAATGAGAAAGGGTAGGCTGGATGGCTGATTAGGACAGACTTCCCTTAGGTCATTGCTGCTTAGGGTGTGGCCACAGACCAGCAACTTCAGCATCCTCTGGGAACCTGTAAAAAATGCAGACTTTCAGGCCCCAACCAGACGTATTGAATCAGAATTTGCATTTTAACAAAATCCCCAGTTGAATCATGTGCATGTTAAAGTCCTGGTGTCATTATTCCTTCATCCAACAACTATTTATTAAGGGCCTCCCGAGGGCCAGGCTCCATACAGTGTCGGGAGATGCATGAAAGAAGGATAAATGAAAATGACATGGTCCCCAACCCAGTGGAAGGTACAATTTGGTGGAGGAGTCATGGGATAAAGAGGTAAACAAATAAACATATAATTACAAGTTGTGGCAACTGCTATTAAGAAAGTGGAAACATATTAGTGATCAAAAAAAAGTCCAAAAAAAAGTTATAAGACAAACAACAGATTTGGAGAAGGAGTTGTATGAGACAGAAGAGTCAGAGGGATCAAAGGGAGGAAGGCCTCTCTGAAGAGGTGTCTTTTGAGTTTGAAAGTTGGGTGATCCTCAGTGAAGGAGTTGGAAGATTCTAGAATGGATGCCCAAGTCTTGTCCAGGATCATGTGGTGAATTGGAACCTGGGATGTCAGAGGTCAGATTGTATGATTGCTGAAAAAAGAGAAGCCATTGAGATGGTTTGTTTTTTACTGAAATGGACTCTAAACAACCCCACTCTCAGGACTACCAACCACCTCTCCGATCAGTGGGTTCCGATGCATGGTGGGGACCCATAGCATCTGTTGAAGTCTTCACATGAGCCCAGCTCCTGAGTCAGTTTCCCTCCCTGCTGGCAGCATCAGCATCCCCTGGGAGCTTGTGAGAAGTGCAGCATCTCAGGCCCCGCCCAGACCTGCTGAGTCAGAAGCTGCATTTTAACAGGATCCCCAGAAGAGGCGCATGCACACTAAACTGAGAAGACTTGTCCTACATCGTGAGGTCACACAGGGGTCAGTTCACACGTCGGATCCCAGAAGACGGCTTACGGTGGTCAAATCCACACAGATCAGGAGAGCTAAGTGCTGGCCTGGAGAATCTAAAGACACTCAGCAGTCAAGCAAAGGCCTGTGAGAGCTGACCACTGGGCAACTGGGGACTATACCCATAGTCCTGGGTAACTGGTCCAGTTTTTACATTTCCCAAAGTGAGGGACATACACCCTGGCAGTCCTGGAGATGGTTTCAGGGGATACATGGGCATACACTTAGTAACTAATAACTAATAACTTATAACTAATACATAACTAAATTATGGATTAAGAATGCTGTTCTCTCTCCAAGTCCTGTTCAGTCTCTCTGATGACCAGGAGGAGGAGGGCTCAGTTGGGTGCTAGGATGCCTTCAGCACCTACAAATGGAGCTTGGTTGTTGACAGGTACTCCAGGCTGCCTGTATCCACGTATCCACGTCCAGGCTCTGCTCCTGTGTTAGCCCACTTGGGCTGCAATAACAAACGGGCACAGATGGTTGGCTTACACAACAGAAACCGACTGTCTCATAATTCTGAGGCTGGTAGTCCAAGGTCACGGTGTCAGCAGGGCTGGTCTCTTCTGAGGCTTCTCTCCTTGGCTTGTCGGTGCGCATCGTCTCCCTGGGTCCTCACATCACCTTCCTTCTGTATGTGTCTGTGTCCTAATCTCCTCTTCTCCTAGGAAAACCCAATGGCCTCATTTTTACTTTAATTGCCCTTCTAAAGACCCCATCTCCAAAGACAGTCACATTGTGAGATCCTGGGGGTTAAGACTTCAACCTAACCTACGTGAATTTGGGGGCTGGATACAACTTAGCCCATAATCATCTTCCTAGTTGTTGGAATTTTCACAAATTTCTCAACCTCTCTGTACCTCAGTTTGCTCATCTGATAAAAGGGGATAATGGTGCCCATTTACAGGCTATAGAGGGAGTTTAGCACATTAGTACAGATGAAATGTTTAGAACAATAATTGGCACCAAGGAGGCCCCCAAGGGCAACAGCAATTATAAGGCATGATACACTGTAGGCAGTCAACAACAATCTGTCGTATGAATGCGTGAGGGAGGAGGAAATTCTCCTCTACCATCCTAGGTCCTTTTTGCTGGTCTAGGAATTAAATTGACATGAGACAGGTTAACAGGAGAAAATCAAACAAAAGTTTAATAACATGTCTACATGGTAGAGACCCAGGAAATCTGAGTAACTCCCCCAAATGGCCAAAGCCCTCACCTTAAATATGATCTTCAACTGAAGGCAAAAGAGGATGTTGAAGGTGGTGAGAGTCAGTTCTGGGTCGTGACCAGGGAGAGCATAGTAAACAAGGGTAAGGTTGTTATGCAAATACAAGTCACTGCTTTCTCCACTGATAAGAGTTTCTAGAGATTTGGCCATTCTTCTTCCAGGTACAGAGACGCCGTTACAAACAAAGATTTCCCTTCCAAATTTTTCTTGCAAAAGGGTAACTCTTATTTGGTTTTCAGAGTTTTCCCCATGTCTTCTGTTTTCACAAAAAAGAACCAGCTTAAAAAAATTAAAATGCCAAAGAGACAGATTTTAGGGTGGCAAATTCTGCTCATTTACAAATGAAAGAATACTAGCCCTTGGCCCAGCATGTCCATGGCTCCTGGAAGGATGCCAGGGAATCTCTGGGCTTCTTGGGTTGAGGGTCCCAAACCTAGAGTTGGTGCTGACGGGGGCTGGAGAGACTGCAAACCAGCTGTCTCCCTGGAGTCCCTACCCATCTCTAGGGTGGGATCGTCACAGTTCTCTGGCTGGCACCCTTGCCCGCCCACACCCTATCCTCACCCAACCAGTCGGACTACACCGCCCACATGCCAGGCAATGTGCCTAGACAGGCACACGGCAGGACCCAGCTCGCTGGCTGCCTGTCCTCCCATCTCCCCACCTCCCAGATGCCTCCAGTCTCCGTGTTCAAAGCTTCCTCCTTCCACGCATGTTTGTCTCAAAGAAGAGAAGCAAAGACTCCTTCCTGGAAGCTCAGGGAGAGGAGAAAGGGAGGCTTCTAGATGGGGATTCCTTGTCCTCGGGCTCATGAGTGTGGGAAGTGACCCCAAAGCCCACGCAGGCGAAGTGGAGAAATTCTGCTCCCTCAGGGAAGGCAGGCCAAGTGGACTGAGTTCTGACATGGCCACCTCTTCTCTTACTGGGCCCCAGTTTTCCCGTTTGAAAACAGAACAAAGAATTCCCTCATTGTCACATTCCTTGAAGTATTCCCTATGGGAATTCCCTGGGTTAGACTTAACCCATGGTCCCATTCATTCAAATTCATTCAAATTTATTCAAATTTATTGAGCACCAACCAAGTTCCAGGGGCTCTGCCAGGCCTGGGGTGGCAGTGGGAGGTGAGATACTCAGAGGTGGGCTCCCGTGGGACTGACCACAAGTGAGGGGAGGCAGAGAGGAACAAGCCAACAAGTAAATCAGCAAAACAAGCTGAGCTCTGATGTTGTGTACCATGAAGAATTCACAGCTGGAGAAAGTGGTAGACGCTGACCAGCTGGGTGGTACAGGGTTCACCCGGGTGATCTTGGAAGGCCTCTCTGAAGATGCCTCTGATGGAGGCTGAAATGATGAGAAGAAGCCAATCGTGTGACGGAGCTGAATGTTTCAAGTGGCAAGAACAGCAAGTGCAAATGTCCTGGGGTGAGAAGGAGCCTGGCTTTGTAACCGAGGAGGACACTCCGGGGCCTTCCTGGGACAGATCCGTCCCTCATATCCTCTGCCTTAGCTCCTCTCTGAAGCCCATAGATTACAGGCATGTTTCCTGAGTTGTTTTACAGATGCTGAAACCCCCCACCAAATGGAAGATGTTAACTACTTGATGACCGTGAGCACACAGCCCCCAGACCTACTGCTGTCTAAGGACTGGTAACATTAACTCCCACGACACCCACTGCCTTTTACCTCACCATCAACCCATCAGAGAATCGCGCAGGAGCTGATTGCATACCCTGGGACACCCTTCCCTCACTTGGCCTTTAAAAATGCTTTGCTGAAACCCGTTGGAGAGTTTGGGCTTTTTCAGCACTAGCTGTCCTGGACTCCTTGTACAACACCTCACAATCAGCACTGCACTTCCCTTCTCCACAACCCGGTGTCAGTAGATGGGCTTTACTGTGCGTGAGAGTGAGTGGACCCCAGTTTGGTTCCATAACACTTTACCTGGGGAATAGAAAATTGACAGTGTTGCCGGAATATGGCAAGTGATCAGGAAGTGGTAGGAAATGAGGTCAGACGGGGAGGCAGGGATTTCTGAGGATCATGAGTACAGCAGGGGGCTCCCCTGCGATGGGGGATGTGCACGCTTTGGGCAGAGTCTGGACTGAGCAACGTCTTCCTCCTTCCCTCCTGCTTCCCTGAGTCAGGGTCCCTTGTTTGGAGAGCGGATTTGATATGCTTCGGTTGGGTCACACGCCCACCCCATGGCCAGAGGACGGTGGGGCACCTTTACGGACAGCCCCCTCCCCCCAACCTTCCCTCCAACCCTGCCAGGGTGTGGTTCCTAAATGAGAATGGGTGCTGGCAGCAGAGGAAGAGGGCCTGGACACTGTGCGAGCAGAAACTAGAGATGTGCACCACACTCCACATCCCAGGTTCTGACCTGGATCTTCCTGCCTGTCCCTGCCATCCGAGCCCCACTCACTGTCATCTCCCCTGCCTGTCCCATCCTCTTTGCACTTTGGAAATGGGGAAACTGAGTCTGGGGTGCAGGAAGCAGCGGGGCTTCTGATTCACCCCACCATGAGATTCTGCTGCAGCCTGATTACACCCTTGTAGGGTGGCCACCTGCAACAAAATGGGTTCTCTCTGTCTTGTGCAACCCATCTAAGTGATTGGCATCACATCTCGTAGGTGGTACGTACAGCATAGAGAGCTGGCTATGCCTGGGTTTGACCAGCTCTGTGGCCTTGGGCAGGTCACTTATCCTCTCTATGCCTTCATTGTCTCATCTGTAAAATGTGAATAATACTTTTACTACCTACCCTACAGAGTTGTTGAAAGATTTAGTGAGTTTATATACTTAGAGCATGTAGAACATTCCTTGGCGTGTATTCCATTTTGGATGGTGATGTATTCATTTCTAAATTCCTATATGCTTTGAAACTCGGTCAGTTTCTTTCATTCGTCTATTCATTCATTCAGCCAACACTTAACTGCACACTTGCCAGGCCCAGGAACTCAGAGCAAACAAACCAGACAAGGTCGCTGTCCTTGAGGAGTTTACTTTCTCGGGGTAGAGACAGATCATGAAGAAAAACACCAAATCAATGAAGAAGACACATACTTACACTGAAGTCTAGTCGATTTACAATGTTGTGTTAGTTTCTGGTGTTCAGCACAGCGATTCAGTTATACACATATATGTTCTTTTTCATTATAGTTATTATAAGCTATTGAATATAGTTCCCTGTGTTATACAGTAGGACCTTGTTGTTGATCTATTTTATGTATTGTAGCTTCTATCCGCTAATCTCAAACTCCTAACTTAGCCCTCCCTGCACCTTCTCCTTTGGTAAACATAAGTTTGTTTTCTATGTCTGCGGGTTCCTATTTTGTAAATAAATTCATTTGTATCATTTTTTTTAGATTCCACCTATAAAATGATATTATGTATTTGTATTTCTCTGACTTCACTTAGTATGATAAACTCTAGGTCCATACATGTTGCTGCAAATGAAATTATTTCATTCTTTTTTATGGCTGAGTAGTATTCCATTACATATATGTACACCACATCTTCTTTATCCAGTCATCTGTGGATGGACATTTAGGTTGCTTCTATGTCTTGGCTATTGTAAACAGTGCTGCTATGAACATTGGGGTGATTGTATCCTATTGAATTAGAGTTTTAAAGATGTCTGAAGGATAACAGGTACAAGAGAGGAATGACCAGCCAAGGGAATAAAGAGCAAATGCAAAGGCTCTGGGGGTAGAGGGGAAAGCCAAGTGCGTCTGAGGAAAAGGCCAGGCTGGAATGAGCAAGGAGGGTGGAGGGGAGGAGAAGTCAGGGACCACACTGAACAGCTCTCACAGGACATGGGAGGAGTCTGAATTTGATCTTCGGGACAAAAGGAAGCCCATGAAAAATTTCAGCAAGGGAACGATTGATCCAAATCATGTTCTGCGAAGGTTCTTCTGGCTGCTGTGGGGAAAACAGGTTGAAGGGGACCAGGCTGGAAGGGGAGGGACTGGTCATGTTGAGATAGTCATCCTCAAGTCCCTGCAGAGCATTTAGACTGGCACCTGGGCTGCTGCCATCGAAGAGCATGGCTCACCAGCCAGCAGGCTGGTCCTTGTCTGCAAGGCTGTGTTATTCCAAGACAGAAAGAGAACTCCCTACCTCCTGGGTGCCCTGGGCAGACAGCTCGAGCTGCAGTAGCTTTGCCAGGAACACCAGTCCAGGATCAGCCCGCGGTCAGTCCGCCCTGCCAGGGCCACATCCTCTGGTCCTTCCCACCTCCAGGGAGTGCCCAGGGCAGAAATCCGGCCCTGCCCACCTTGGACGTGGTCCGATAACCTCCCTGAAGGGGAAGCCATTTGTTTGGAAGGAAATGGTGCAGAATGAGGCAGTGGCGACCCTGAAAATAGGGCTGCGGCACGTTTTCAGGACTGAGCTGGGAGAGTGAGGGCTGAGAGTGCAGTGGCTGAGAAATCAGAAGAGCTTCCTGGTGCTGGGGAGGTCTGATTCAGCTAGGCACCTGCTCCACCTTGCCCCAGGGAGCTTCCCAGAGTTTCCGTTTAATGCCACTTTGGGAGCACTGCGCCAAGCAATCAGGGACATGACGACTTTTTAACCCTCAGTCCTGTGAAGCGGGCTCAGGAGGAAGACCGTGACCCCACAGAGGGGCCTTCGGGGCTGACCCAGGACGCAGGTTTGCCTCTCTGTCCCTGTCTCCTCCTTTAATCTGGGGTTTTCTTGCCTCCATCCCACCCAGTGTAGAGCAGAGGGAAGACAGAATGTGGGGAATTACAATCGCCAACTGCACTTGGCAGCCCCTGGGGAGATTTTAAAAGATGCAGCTGCCAGGACCCCACCTTCAAACATTCAGTTCAGCTCTAGGGTGTGGCCTGGGCCCTGGTCTTTTAAAAAAGCTCTCTCCGGGGGATCCTAGTGTGCCACCAGGGTTGAGAACTTCTGCTTTAGAAAGCCTCTAATTCCGTGCTTCTCAGCCCTGGCTGATCCTCTCAATCTTCTGGGCAGGTTTTTGTTTTGTTTTGTTTTGTTTTTTTAACAAAGCCGTGTCTGGGCCCCACCCTGGACCCATGAAGCCAGGATCACAGAGGATGGGATGTAAAAACTATAGTTTTTAAAAGCTTCCCCAGGTGACTTGAAAGGGCAGTCAGGGTGGAAAGCCGCTGTTACAATCCTCCTGGTGTACGAATAGGGAGACCAAAGCCCAGAGAAAGGTGATGGGTCTGAGGTCACACAGCCAAGTAGTGGTAAAGGCAAGCTCTGAAACCAGGACACCCAGGGGTGGGGGGCAGCTCAGCTATAGAGCACATGCTAAGCGTGGAACTCCTGGGTTCAATCCCCAGTACCTCCATTAAAATAAACACATAAATAAATAAACATAATTATACTGCCTTAAAAACAAAACAAAATAAAATAAAATATACACTCTGAAAAAGTTAAAAAACAAACAAAAAACCTAAGACTCTCGAGTGCCATGCCAGCGCAGCTCACCCTGACGGGCGGGTCTCAGATGAGGGGTGCGTGGTGCGTCTGGGACCAGATGGCGGCAGGTAGGCAGACTCAGGCAGACTTGGGCAGAATTGAAAGAACGGCTCCCAAGGGCGCTCGCCCTTGTCTAACCCTTTAGCCGTGGGGGGGCCTGTGGATATGATGAGCTATGACTCGTGTCTGTTACCTCACATGGCAAAAGGAATTTATCTTTTTTTTTTTTTTTTTAGAATGGAAGTATGTTTATTCAGGGAGATGCACACTCCATAGAGTGTGGGCTTTCTCAGAAGGCGAGAGGCCCGGACTTTGAGTTTTGAGTTCCTCAAAAGGGTGATTATCCAGGTGGGACTAATCTCATCGCACGAGCCCTTTAAAGCAGGGAGTTTGCGCTGGCTGGTGGCAGAGGAGGGAATCAGAGACTCCAGAAGCGCGCAGTGTGCTGCTGCTGGCTTTGAAAATGGGGCCACGTGAGCAGGAATGTGAGGGGTGGGGGGCTCCAGGAGCAGAGGGCAGCCCTGCTGACAGCCAGCAAGGAAGTGGGGCCCTCGGACAACACCCACAGGGAACTGAATCCTGCCAGCAACCAAAAGAGCTGGGAAGCAGAGCCTCCCCTCCAGAGCCTTCCGCTAAAAGCCAACACCCTGATTTCAGCCTCATGAGGCCCAAAGCAGAGAACCTAGCCCTGCTGTGCCTGGACCTCTGACCTGCGGAACTGGGAGCTAATAAGTGCATGATTTTGGCTTCACAGTTTGTGGGAACGTGTTATGTACACAGAGGGAGAAACCAATTCACTTGCTACAGCTGGAGAAGGAGCTGCTGAGTCCTGACCCTCAGCCCTCACAACCAGGTTTCTCCCAAAGCACATGGAACCGGGGAGACTCCAAGAAGAGAGTGAGGATGAGGTTGGAGGCCTGTTGCCAAAGAGACCAGGCAGACAGAGCAGCCAAGGGGACGGGTGCAAACAGGTGTGCAGGAGCACGGCCAGGGTCCCCCTGCCAAGACCACCCCCCTTCCTGCTGCTGCCGCTCCCTGTTTCAGTGCATCTCAGAACTCACGTTGGCACGTGCTCAGAGAAGGCGCTCAGGACTATTGTGATTTGCAGGTAGGAGGGGATGGCGTGGGGTTTGGGACAGATCAGTGCCATTCTATAGGCCACACCCCACATCCAGGGCGAGATCTGGGGACCCTGGGAATGAAAGCGGCTGTGAGCAGGACCACTTGGGAGGTGGGAGCAGGTCAGAGGGGGAGGTCCTCATCGTGCCTGTGGCTCTCCTCATAGAGGTGGCTGGGCTCCTCCAGGGTTGGGAGCAAGCAGAGAAACCAGGCTGACCTTGAACTTGGGCAGGGCAAAGCCCCCGGCACTCAGTTCCTCATTTTCTGCCTGTCACATGGTCCTGTTTCATTTCTCCCTGAAATCACCTGGTTCATCCACTGATTTGTCCATTGCCGACACCTGCCCCAGCCATGAGGGCAGGGGCCTTGTCTTATCTGGTACCTAACGCAGTTCCTGGGTCAAATTTACGGGACTGAATGATGGAGTCACAGGGAGAGCCCCCATGAGGCTCCAAGGGGAGGGAAAGGGGCTACTGGTGAAGAGGAGACCCCACAGCTAATTGCCCTCCTGGAGTCCCCTATGTATCCTACCCCAGGCTCCCGGAGCTCGGCCCTGGTCCCCCAGACTTCAGCAGAGCCGTGCCCACTCCCCACCCTCGAGGGGAAGCTCTGGAGGGTCCCGATGCTCCCAGGGATCTGAGCTCAGAGACCAAGGGAAGGAGGGTGGGGCCAGTGGGCTTGCTATCTCCCAGCGGAAGCTTTTTCCTGCCCTGCGGTACCCGGAGCTGGTCACTTGGCAAATCTATGGTGAGGAACCCTTCGGCTTGTTTGGTTTTGTTTGGCGATTCATCACCACCCAATACTTCCATAACATGGGACAATAATCACGTGCCTGCAGGTCGCAGCAGTGTGGTGTAAACACTTTGGGGGCTCAGAGCACACTCTGAGCTGGGTAGTTCTGGACACACTGATGACAGTGATGCCTGACGGTGGGTAGGGGGCTGTGCGCTACTCCAAGGCCCCAGAGGCTGGGTGTTCGGCTGCTCAGGGGGCCAGCAAGGAGAAGAGACCAGGGGTGGGAATGAGGAGAAAATCTCAGGGGCAAGGCTGGTGGAGGTGGGGAGGGCTCCCCCAGGCCAGCCAGCCTCCTGGGCCCTCCCACGGCGCAGGGGAAGCTTCTTCGGAGGAGGGAGCAGCTCTGCCCTGTTCTGTGCCTGCCACCACCACACCACTTTGGTCTGGAGTCCTTACACTTCTTTCAAGATGTTTGTTTTATACCTTTTGGCTCAGATTCCAGCCCAAGAGGAATGCACACTAGTGGCAGGGCCAAGGGACAGCTGGCTCCAGTCCGTAGGCATCAGGGCTCCCTGACGGGGTGGGGTGGCCATCCTGACCCAGCCCAGCATTCATTCGCGGAGATGGCAGCTCCAACCGCCCCGCCCTGCCCCTCCCCAAGCTCTCCAGGAGCCAGAGAGGCAGAGGAGAGGCTGGATCAAAACTCTCCCCACTCCTTCTAGAGGGGGCTGACCCCGCACCCCGCGGGCTGGCTGCCATGGTTTCTGGGCAGGGAGCTCAGGAATGCCTCTCCCCCGACGTCTTGCACACAGTAGGCACTCAGAGTATTTGCGAAGGCCACTGCAGCTGGGCCTGGATGGAACCCTGCCCAGCATCACCTCCCTGCCCTGGGCCCATGGTGATGCATTGTTCCGATTCCTCCAGGTTTGGAATGTCTCTGTTTACCATCAATGTCAACCTGACTCAGAGAGCATCCAGCTCCGAGGGTCTGGGGGTAGGAGAGACATGGGGCTGAGTGACGGGATCTGGCCACACATGGAGCTGCTGGCGTCCTTCATGATCTGCTGTGTTGGAGAAGCCAACCCAGGTGTGTGGCCACTCAGGGTCCTGGAATCAAGTAAGCGATAGGTGTCAGGCAGCGGGAGTTTGTGGGTCTCGAAGCTCTCTGCCAACTCCCAGGTGCCCTCTCATTGCCCTTTTCAGCAGAATACTAGGAACAGCGGGTCCTCCTCCACGGAGCGGCCCTCTCCTGTACCTTTGACCACACAGGTCTCTCAGTGGGACACGACCCCTCCCATCTCCACCTGTTCCCAACCCTCGCTGTCCATATGAGCTCAGCTCTGTCACGAGACAGCTGGGATTTGAATCTAACCTCTGCCATTTCTAGCTGTGTTGCCTTGGACAAGTCCTCCAACCTCTCTGTGCCTCTGTTTTCTCATCTGTAACGTAGAGCATTGGAGCCATTTCTCCTATTCGTGGTGCCTGGCATCTTGCAATCACCTTCTGTCCCTGGGGAAATACCCACATTATGAACTGCACTCACCAACGCAGAACTCAGTTTCGAATGAGTTATCTAGGACCCCCGCTCTGGATCATAAACCAGATGCAGCCTTGGAAGACTTCCATGCAAACGAGGGGTGGTCAGCTTGGGCACCATCTGCTTTTGATGCACATGGGGGCAACAGCAGCTGGGTCTTTAGGGGCTGTGATGGCCAGGCTCGTGTGTCTGCTGGAGTTCTGGCGTCAGGGCCACTGCGTGTTTGTCAGTGCACCCCCCCATAGTATGTGTTATCTGTCACTACTATACAAATTCAGTTTTGTCTCCCACCCGGAATACAGAGAGCAGCCTAATATTTCTTAGGAAAAGCTTTTCTGCCTAAATGAGCCAGAGTAGATTCTGTTATATGCAACCAAAACCCTTAACCAATTCATGGGACCATAATAATATATACCTCAGAGGCTTGGGGTGAGGATTAAATACCCCTACAGCCTTGGTGGGAAACCAGGAGGAAGACAGTCCAGCAGTATGAGGGTCTTCCTTGTAACTGGGGCATCCAGCTTCATGGTTTGGGGACAATGTGCTATGCCTGTGTCCCAGAGCACACCTCCCTCACAGGCAAGTTGCTTTTCCCCTCCCAACCCATGCGTTCCTTCTCCCTTAGGAAGCCCAAGAAACACATCTGGTCCCAGGGTCATGCTGACCTACACTTACCTCCCAGTAAACATGGACATTGGGCCCACGTGCCACAGGGCCCCACTCTGAGTCCAGCATTGAAATAAGACGTGTCTGCCGCAGAGGGTACTGCAGGGGCCGGGACTCCTGCAGCTGGGAGCAGCCCCTGTCCCCGCGGGGAGTCTGGTGCAGACTGGGCGGCACTGAGGCTCCTGACCCAGAGGCACGTCCCCAGCCCCCGAAATGGCTGACTAGTACTGGGTCCCAGCTGGTGGTTCCCATGCCCCGGGTCACTGCCATGGAGGTTTGGGGGAGGCAGGTCTCAGAACCCACTGCCTGGCAGTCCCAGAACTGATGTCTCCCAATTTTCCATTCGTGGGGAGCTGCCACTCTGGGACTGGGCTGGCCTCCCCAGCGCCCTGAGAGTAACCTGTTGGTCCCTGAAAGAGATGATGCAAATCCGTTAGGGGCCGTGCCCATGATGCGGGTTTTTTTCCCCGTTTGCCTGTTTTAGTCAACAAAACAGTCACCTTGAAGAAGACCTCATTAGCCCCCCTCGAGTAGGTCCCTGTGCTGGGATGAACAACACCCCCCTCCTCCTAATTCAGGTGCACTGAAACCTCAGAATGTAACCTTATTAGGAAATAGGGTCTTTGCAGATGAAATTAGTGTTTAAGATGAGGTCACACTGGATTAAGGCAAGCCCCAATCCAATGGCTGGTGTCCTGGTCAGAAAAGGGAAAGTAGGACAGAGACACACGGGGGCAGGAAGTCAGGGGACATGTGAAGACGAGGGCAGACTGGAGTAACGTGGCTACAAGTCCAGGAATGCCAGGGATGCTGGCCACTCCCAGAGCCTGGGAACAGATTCTCCATCAGAGCTTCGAAGGAACCAACCCTGCCAACTCCTTGGTTTCTGACTTCTGGTCCCCAGAACCGGAGAAGAATAGATTGCTGTTGCTTTCAGCCACTTAGGGCTGGTGTAACAAGTTACCACAATCCAGGAGGCTAATGCAGTCCCTTTTTCATTAGCGTGGTTATGAGCAGGAAAGAGGGCATGGGAGCGAGTGCTAGTGGAGGTTCTGATCTGTGTTCTGTTGGCAGATGAAGAGGAATCACCTCTCCTCCTCCTGCGGTGTTTGCAATTTAAAGGTGGCTCGGATACGGTTAGGGCATTTTGATAAGAGACTCAGGGGCCATCTGAAAGGGAAACGATTGAGACACTGTCCAATGGACACATTTAATTTTATATTTTCTAGTGGCCACATGAAAAAGCTGGAGAAACAGATGAGAGTAATCGTAATATACCTTCTCTAACCTGGTATGTCTCAATATCACTGCCACATGCAGCCGAGATAAAATGGATCAATAAGATATTTTATATCCCTCTTTTTTGTATTAAGTCTTCAAAACCTGGTGTGTATTTTGTACCTAGAGCACTTTTCAGTTCTCATGGGCCACCCTTCAGACGCTCAGTGGCCACCTCTGGCTTGTGGCCTCTGTGTTGGACAGTGCAGCTACCATTTGGTTAAGTTCAAAGCTACTGAAACCTGCTGGGACATCCAGGGTGGTTTGACCAAGGCTGGGTGTCAGGGAAGAGAATGAGTCTCACTGAGACATGAGCCTTCATTCTCGTAATTAAAAATCTAGCACCACCCCCTGCAGGGCCTCTGATGAGCTCTGAGCCTCCATTTCCTCATCATGTGATGGGGCTAATTGCAGTATCTCTCTCAGGATGTTTACATGGAGGTCAGGATTAGGCGTAACATGGGTACTGAGTACCGGAGAACAGAACAAATGAAATTTATTTGTGGTGGGATTTATGTCTGAGCATCCAAGAGTGGCTGAAACAAGAGAAGCGTTAAGGAGAAGTGGCCCTATGACATCCTCATTCTCCTTCCCAGCTGGTGGCCAAACCCCGTGCCCAGGAGAGCAGTTCCTCATCTACAGAGGCTTTCCTCCTGGTACCGAATGGTGATCACACACCGGAACCCTGATGCCAAGGGCTGACTTGGACCTTCAGGGAGCAGAGCGTGTGCAAGAGCCCTGCCCTACCCCTTGGGGAGCTGGCACTCCGGGATCCCTTTGCTCACATGCCTGATGTGACTCCTTGCTGTAAACAAGGTGTGTTTTGTCCGGGGGTGAATGGGACAATTCCTTGGCCCTACTTGTCTATGCGATCGCCCCAGATGCCTGGCAGGGCAGGCTGGTACACCTGACTGCTTATCTGCAAGCCTTTGTATGTGATTACACACCAGCCCTTTGTGTCACAAGAGGTTGGAGTGGGCTGCACGCAGGTTCCCTCCTCTAAAACCCATCCCATCCCAAAACTTGTTTCATCCAAACCTGCACGACATGCAGGGGAACAGGTTCTGCACATACCTGGCACCTTCAGCTGCCGGTGGGAGGCGGGGCAGGTAGAGAGAGTAAGGATGGGGAGGGGCTGAGGAGTCCTTAGAGCCTGAAGTCCCCGGAATGCAGGTGTGTGAGCCCGGACTAGGCAGTCTGGGAAGAACAGCCCTGTGTACGGCTTTGGTGTTAGAAGATGTTTATACTCAATAAGCTGAAGGTGGATTTGTCTGTGGTCACTCAGGATAAAACTTGAGGCTTTGGACTCCTGTTTGCTAGTGCGGCATCTAGTAATTCCGAGGGCCCAGGGACTAAAGTAACGTTTCTCTAAGTATGGTCCCAGGCTCTCCAGTGAGGGGATCCCCGCTGGGTGTGTGGTGGCGGGTGGGGGGGTGGGCAGGGGAGGGGACAGAGGGGAGGGAAAGGTGGAGCAGAATGCTTGTTAGAACAGATTCCTGGACCTCGGGAAAGACTTACTGAATCAGAGCCTCTGGGGAAAAGGCGGAGGAATCTGCATTTTAACTACTTTCCAGGTGATTTTGAGAGGCAATGACATTTCACGGATGAAAATGCAGATTCTGTGTAATTTTTTAAATTGATACAGAGTTGATTTAAAATATTATATTAGTTTTGGGCGTACAACATAGCATCAATGTGTCTCTAGAATGTACTCCATACAAAGTTATTATAAAACATTGACTTTACTCACCGTGCTGTACATTACATCCTTGTAACTTGTTTTAACCCGATAGTTTGTACCTCTTAATTTCCTTCCCCTGTTTTTCCCCTCCTGCACCTCCTCTCGCCTCTAGTGACCACTCGTTTATTCTCTGTACCTGTGAGTCTCTTTCTGTTTTGTTATATTTGTTCATTTGTCTTATTGTTTTAGACTCCACATATAAATGAAAACATGCCGTGTCTTTCTCTGTCTGCCTCATTTCACTAAGCATAATACCCTTTACATCCATGCATGTTGTCACAAATGGCGAAATTTCATTTTTTTAAATCACTGAGTTAGACTCTGTTGTATGTGTATCACGTCTTCTTTATCCGGTCGTCTGTTGCTGGACACAGAGGTGGTTTCCACATCTTGGCTATTGTAAATAGTGCTGCTGTGAACATTAGGGTGCACACATCTTTTTCTTTTTTTCTTTTTTCCCCCCAAGGTTTTTGCTTTTCTTTTCTGTTTGTTTGTGTGTTTTTGTTAGGGAGAGGTACTTAGGTTTATTTATTTATTCTTAGAGGAGGTACTGGGGATTGAACCCAGGGCCTCATGCATGCTAAGCATGCGCTCTACCACTCGAGCTATGCCCTCCCCCCCATATATCTTTTTCAAATTAGTGTTTTTCTTTTCTTAAATACTCAGGAGTGGGATTGCTGGATCATATGGTAGTTACGTTTTTAATATTTTGAGGCGCCTCCATCCTGTTTTCATAGTGGCTGCACCAATCTACCTCCCCACCAGCAGTACACGAGGGTTCCCTTTTCACCACATTCTCACTAACACTTGTTCTTTCTTGTCTTTTTGAAGATCCCCATTCTGCTAGGGGCGAGGTGACATCTCATTGTGGTTTTGATTTGCATTTGCCGATGACTAAGGATGCTGGGCACCTTTTCCTGTGCCTGTTGGCCATCTGTGTGTCTTCTAGATTCGGAGTAATTTGTTGTATGACCGTTGGTGGTTGCCTTCCAGGGACTCAGTTTCCATGTGTGTAAAATAAAAGTGTTGAAGCCAATTTCTGAAGGGCTGTCTAATGCTGCTTTCTATGACTGTATTTATCCAGTGTGTGTGTGTGTGTGTGTGTGTGTGTGGGTGTGTGTGTGTGTGGTGGGGACGGAGCAAACGCAGAGCCCCTACCCCTGGAGCAGGCAACCACCATGAGTGTGGGACCACGTGGTGTGCAGCCAGCTGGGGGAGACCTTCCCAGCAGCTGTTCTGTCCAACCGCTGCCACGTGGAGATGTGGGTCCAGGGTTCCCAAACTTACAATTTTCCAAGAGGGAGCCAGGAGCCGGATTTTTCTATAAACTGAAACGCTGCATCTGATTTCTAAATGTTAAAGTGTTGTGTGGTAGAGCTGGAGGTGGCAGCTCGCGTCCTCTAATTTTTATGAAGCGTGCGGCCCCAGACTGTTGGTATAACTGTTTGTAGGTAGCTTTCCTAGTCTGTTCTCAGCAAAAGGCTCCCTTTCTGCTTTATTTGAGCAGTTCAACCTGTGACCTTGGGCCAGTGACTTAGCCACTTTGTGTCTCCGTTTCCTCATCTGTAGAATAGATGTAGTAGTTCCTACCTTGTAAGATTTCTGTGATGATGAAGTGAATTAATTTTGTAAAGTGTGCATGGAGTAAGTGCTTGGGATTTGCTCTATTATTGTTGTTGTTAGCAGCTTGAAGGGGGGGAATATCTGTGTCTCAGGATGTGGCCAGCTTAGCCCACTCTGAGTCCCTGCGTTTCCCCTTACCTGCCATCTGATGGCTCAGCCAGAGGAGACCCTGCTTCCTGATCCATTGCCACCAGCATGTGGGGAGCCCAGCAGGGCATGCGCTGTCCTTGCAAAGACAGAAATTACATCCTGCTTTCAGTGTCGTCAGGACACAGCCTTCCCAGACTCTGTGCCCAAAAGTCACGTTTGCAAAGCGATTGTTCAAGACCAATGATTGGGAGGCTGAACTGTTCAGGGTGGTTCCGGCTGAACAGTAGATGAGAAGGGCCCCTGGATTCCCAGAGGAAGGGGGAAAAGGACTGACTGAGGGACCGGAGAGCAGTGGGCAGAGGTGGGGGGCGGGGTGGGGGAAGTGGCAGCTCAGCCAGGAGCCCACTCGCCACTGTGGTGAACAAGTTAAAATTATCCTCCTCTCCTTTGCTTGACATCATTCCATAACTCTTGGAACCCTCAGGTTAAGTCCACATTCCGCAGCATTCAGGACCTTCCTCGAATGCCCCCTCTTCTCCCTTGACACCTCTGTCCCCTGGCTTTGAACTTAATGCTTAAAGCCTCCATTACAAGATACCCCGTCTCTTGCGCAGCAGCTTGCACCTGTTGTTCTTGTGCTGGGAAAGCTCTTCCCCAACCTCTCCACTCAGCTAGGATTCTTGTCCTCCTTACGATGCCTCCTCCAGGAAGCCTTCCCGATTCTTCCCAATGGGATCAGCACCATTCTTGATAAGCAGGCAATTTCTGTTCACTTGGCCATTTCCCCCATCTGGGGCAGCAGCACCACACGGGGTACTGTTGGGGAGGACCTGGAGGACCCTGCAGGGCACCTTCCATCCTCTACTCGCAAGTCGTTCCCCATCCCCCTAACCTTTTTACCAAAGTTCATCTGAGGATCTCAGTTGAGCCAGGCCTGTGAGGGGTACAGGGGAAAGAGGCTCTTCCTGCCTTTGAGGGGTGTTATAAGCTGAATTGTAGTCCCCAAATTTGTATGTTGTAGTCCTAACCCCCAGTGCCTCAGAATGTGACTGTATTTGGAGACAGGGGTCTTTGAAGAGGTAATTAAGTTAACATGAGGGCACCTGGGTGGGCCCTAACTCCAGTAGGACTGGTGTCCTTATGAGAAGGGGACATTAGGACACAGACACGTACAGAGGGAAGATGATGTGAGGACTCAGGGGAAGACCAACAAGCCAAGGAGAGGGGCCTTAGAAGAAACCAACCCTGCCAGCACTGCAGTCTTGGACTTCCAACCTTCGGAACTGGTAGAAGACACGTTTCTCTTCTTCAAGCTCCCCATGCGTGATACTGAAACTTTGTTACAGCGGCTCAGACTATTACAAGGGGCTTTTCGTTTTCTGTTTCTGCCTTTGTAAAATGAAGACGCTCGTGGTCCACACCTTGAAAGGCGGCTGGGAGGATTGAATAAGTTAATTGCATGTAAAGCTGACACTGACAAATGCCAGCTGCTGTTTGTTGTTGCTGTCATCGCTGTCACCCAGTTGGGACAGACAGGACTTGGTGAGAAATAAGAGGATGTCACAGACAGGAGCTATGAGGAGCTGATGTTTAGGAATCAAAGGATCCCTGAATTAAAAAACTGAAAAGGCCACTTGGTGTCCCCCCTCTTTGTTTGATGACTAAGGAAACCCCAAAGAGGGGAAGGGACTTGCCTGAGGGGTCTCATGGTGATGGGAGAACATCAAGGCTAAAACATAGCCTCCAGGCTACACCGTCCTGCTGGTTGTGGGTTTGGTTGCTTGGCTCGCATCGGACAAGCCTACTCTGGGATACAGGGTTGACCCTTCCCTGATGAAACAGAGACTTTGGGTAGGAAGCTAGCTGGCCGCTGGGGCGGGGGAATCAGCTACTCCCTGTTCACATCTGCTAAGATACTTACTCCAAGGGCCTCTCCACGTGTCCAGGCAGCCAAGAGCTCCTCTCATGTGGGAGATTTGCCCAGGATCTGGATCCTAGCGGACAGCAAGAGCCCTCCCTCTAGACAGTGTCTGGGAGCAGGAGAGAAGGGAGACCTCATGGACTGACCTTGAGCTGGTCTAAACCACAAGGACACAGAAAGCAGTCAGGGCCACGTCCTTCCTCTGGCCAGTCGCTGCCCCCTAAGCCAACAGTGTGTCATGTTGGCCTCCTGTTTGGAATAGCTGAGTCTTGCAGTGCAGGAGTGAGGGCTGGTTTCTAGGCCACCTCCAGACAGATGGTCAGCCTGCCAGCCAGGCGCTGAGCTGTAGCCCCAGAAGCCCCTTGGTGACGAGGAGACTCAGGCTGAAGAAACCCGCAAGTCCCCAACTCTGAAGTCCTCATGTGCCTCCCCTACTTCCCGATCACCCATCTTCAGCTTGAAACACTCCCATGATGGGGAACTCACTACTCGACCAAGCATTGCCTCCCATTGATGCAGGGTTCTGAATCAGTGCTGTCCAACAGAAATAGAATGTGAGCACATTCATGTTACTTTAAAAAGCAAAAAGAAATTAATTTAAAAAAATTTTTTTTTATTGAAGTGTGGTTGACTTACAATGTTAGTTTCAGGTGCATAGCAAAGCAATTCAGTTATACATATACATATATATATATAAGTTTATATTCTTTTCTATTGCAGCTCATTACAAGAAATTTAATATAATTCCCTGTGCCATACAACAGTCCTTGTTTAACTATTTTATATATAGCAATGTGTGTCTGTTAATTCCAAACCCCTAATCTGTCCCCCCCCACCCCTTTCCCCACCCTGGTCACCTCAGCTTGTCTTCTATGTCCATGAGTCTATTTAACAAGAAATTAATTTTAATGATATATTTCCTTTAACCCAGTACGTCCAAAATGTGATCCTATCAGCATGTAATCAACATTAAAAATTTAGTGAGATGTTTTACATTCTGGTTCTGGTGGGGATTTTTTTTTTTTTTTTTTTTTTTTTTTTTGCAGTAAGTCTTGGAAATCCATCATGTATTTTACTCATCAGCATTTCTCAGACGAGCTACTTCGGTTCTCCATGACCACGTTGGGTTGGTGGCTATAGTATTGGACAGAGCAGCTCTTAGTCGGGGAGTTTTTTCCTTAGGCTGAATTAAAATCTAACAAACACCCTGCCATTTTTACATGTTGGTTTTGATTTTGTCCACTGTTTACAGACTTACCAGCTATTCGGTAATAATTAGTAATTGCAAATAAATAATTTTGTTACGTTCTTAACTCTGCGCCAGCCAGTGAGCTGAGCACCGTTATATGGATTCCATTTAAAACCCAGGCTGGGGAGGGGACAGCTCCGTGGTGGAGCACATGCCTAGCATGCATGAGGTTGTGGATTCCATCCCCAGCACCTCCGTTACAAATAAATAAATACCTAATTACCTAGTCCCCCCCCCATTTTTATGTAAAAATTAAACTCACACAAGCCCTATAGCACCATTTTTCAAATAAAGACATGGGAAACCAAAAAAAGTCACACAGCTAGCAAGTGACTGGGCCAAGTCTGTGGCCCATTCTCTTAGCCTCTAACACCTGGCTGCCCAGTATGGTAGCTGCCAACCATTTATGACTATTGAGCACTTGAAATGTGACTGGTTTGAATCAAGCTGTGCTGCACGAGCACCCCTGGGAGATACTGCGGGTTCAGCTCCAGACCACCTCAAAGGAAGCAAATATTGCAATAAAGCGAGTCACACAAATTTTTGGTTTCCCAGTGCATAGAGAAGTTATGTGTATACTAAGCTGTACTCTATGAAGTGTGCGATGGCATATGTCGAAAAAAACAACGTACATACCTTAATTTTAAAATACTTTACTGCTAGGGGGAGAGTAGAGCACATGATTCGCATGCATGAGGTCCTGGGTTCAATCCCCAGTGCTTCCTCTAAAATAAATAAATAAACCTAATTACCTCCCCCCGCCAAAAAAAAAAAAAAAAAAAAGAAAATAGATAGAAAGACTTTATTGCTAAAAAAATGCCAACCATCATCTGAGCCTTCAGTGAGTTGTGGGAGTAACATCTAAGATCACCAACCACAGGTTACCATAGGAAATAAAATCACATTGACAAAGTTTGAACTACTGTGAGCATTACCAAAATGGGACACAAAAAGACAGAAAGTAAGCAAATGCAGTTGGAAAAATGGTGCCAAATTTGCTTACTGCAGGGTTGCCACAAACCTTCAATCTATGAAACACACAATAACTGCAAAGGACAATAAAATGAAGCACAATAAAACGAAGTATGCCTGTTCAGTGTAAAATACACGCCAGATTTCCAAGACACAGTCCCAAAACCCAATGAATAATTTTTATCTTGATTATGTGTCGAAATGACGCTATTTTGTTTCAGTAAAATATATTATTAAAATTAATTTCACCGGTTTCTTTTTTGCTTTCTTGAAAGTGGCTACTGAAAACTTTTAACTTCATATACGGCTGGTGTTATATTTTATTGGACGGTACTGCCCCCATCTATTTCCTTCTGGGCTAAATATTCACCATGCCTTCAACCGTTCACACGTGACATCATTTCTAACCCCCTCCCGGAGCTGCTCCTTCTGATCAGTGCTTCTAGGAGTGAACAGCGGTCTGGCTGGCTGTTCCTCTGTGATTTGCTCGTTCATGTCCTCTGTCCAGTTTGGGTCTGAGTGGTTTTTCCTTTGGTCCTATTGTCAAGCCTCTTTGTAACTAGAGGTATTTGCATCTATTTGTCCGTTGTGGTGTTGCAAATATTTTCTCTCGGTTGTTGTGGGTCTTTCCACTTTTTCTGTGGTATCTGATTATACAGGTTTCTGTTTTTATGCAGCCAACCTGCAAATAGTCTCCTTTTGGGGGTTTCTGGATTTGGTGTCAAGCTAGGGGTGATTTTGCCCACTCCCAAACCCAGGGGAAAGCATAATCCTACATTCACTTTTTAATTCTTTCATCTAACTGGAGTCTATTCTGTTTGTGATATGAGGAAGGGAGCTGACTTAATTTCCCCTAAATGTGTAGCCAATTGTCCCATTTAGTGAACAATTCATTCTTTCCCCCCTAATTTGAAATGCCACTGAAAAAATCCTCTTTAGGCTCTGTTTTCCCTCTGTTGGCTGGCAAGTCGGCCATCAGCAAGTCGCACTTTATGGCTGACCAGCTCAAGAAGCTCCATAAAGAGAGGTCTCCTCCTCTGTCGCTGTCCCAGCACAAGTCCCAGGCCTGGCTCTCGGTGGGCAGCTTGAACCAGTATGGTGGCAGGGAGTGTGCCAGCTAGCCAGGGCTGACCTACCTGTCCCCATCTGGAGTGGAGGGGTGAGGTCACTTGAGAAAGTGGGGAGGGTGGTTCCTCAAAGGGAAATTGGGATGCTGATCAGGCAGGTGTCTACCACAGCGTGTACTCTCCTAGCCTTTTCCTGGGTGCCTCACAGCCCTAGCTCTGTAGGCATTTAAGAAGGGGGGAGGTCCTCAAATCCCCTCTGTTCTAACCTGCTTGTCCTTCAAAAGACCAGCTAGGGTTGTGCCTGCCCCAGGGACTCAGGTCTGACCCCAAGTGCCCTTGTAGGGGAATTCCTGCAGGCCTGGAAAGTCAGTCTAGGGAGGTTGGGGAGGACCGTCCTGCCCACTCCTGCCCCAGGACCCTTGGCCAGGTCCCTTCTCCCTGCCAAAGGAGGCAGAGCTCCTGGCGGGAGGGGGCAGAGGTGGGAGAAGGAGGCCAGCAGGGCATAGCTGCTGTTAACAAACAGAAAGTGCTCCTTCCTGCCCTGAGAATGGGGCTGTCTGGGCTGGCTCAGGCAGCGGAGCTCCTGCAGGGAGGGTCCCCCAAACGCCTCTTCAAAGGCCACTAGGGAACAGCCTGAGAATCCAGAGGCTAGGCTCTTCTGTAGAGAGGTTTTGCAACACAGGCTAGAATGTTAACCTTGGGGAGCTGACGCCTATGTTTCTACATAAGGTGCCCCAGCCCTCGAACCTCACGCCACAAGGCGGCACTGCAAGCCCCTCCCTCTCGTTCTAAGCCAGCAGGGAGCAGGGTGTGATTTGGGGCGGAGTCAGCGTGTGAAACTGGGATCCCATTTCTCTTTTGGTGGCATGCCATCTCCATCAGCCCTCCCAGAGCCCCACCCCACCCTGTAATAATACACCGACCAGAACTATAGTAAGTGAAAAGGTCACAGCAAATAAGAAGCAATGTCTCTTTATAAAACTTTGCTCCGCTGTTTGACATGGAATGGGACAACGGCAGGGAAGCAGGGTGCTCGCCACACAGAGCGAGGATGACTGGGTTCAAAGCCCAGCTCTGCCGCGCGTGGGCTGTGACCTGGGCGGCTTTGAACCTGCTGCGCCTTTGTAGATGCCCCTGTAAAAGGAGGCTGAGGACAGTCCCCACCTCACCTCATGAAGCTGTTATGAGGATTCAAGAAACAAATAACTGTAAGAAATGACCAATAACAGCAGCAATGGGCTGGGCGGTTGCAGCACACGGAGGGAAATGAGTGGCAGCCACGTTGTAAGGGAAGGGCGGGAGGAATAGGGAAAACCCTCTGAAGCAGTGTAGTGCTATTTGAAAGTGGGCTCAGATTCGTTGTAATGGATACTGCAAAACCTCGAGGGCAACCACTAAATTTTTTAAAAAATATATATAATGAATAGGCTAAAGGAGGAAGAAAAAAAGCAATCACATAAAACATCTAAAAACAGAAGGCGTAAAAAGAAGGGAAGATTTTTTAAAAAGGAAGAACAATGCACTGAATGGAGTTACAAACATGGTAAATATCAGTCCAACTACATCATTATATTAAATGTGAACAGTGTAAATACACCAATTAAAAAACAGACTGTCAGAGTGGATTGAAAAAAACAAGACTCAACCACATGTTACCTACAAGAAACCCATTTTAAATGTGAGCAAATGGGAGCTCTGGCAGAAGGTGAAGGGCCGTGGAGCCAAACTGCCCAGGATTGATGGGCTGCTATGTAAACCTCGCTGAGACTCAGTTTTCTCTTCTGTAGAATGGGAGCATAATAGCGATGATCGTGTGGAGATGTTGTGAGGATTCAATGAGCTAATTTATGTAAAGCATTTAGAACAGCGACTGGCACATAGTAAGCGCTGTAAGAGCGTGCCGTTTTGTTGTTATTTTTGTTATGATTACGGTATCCAAGCGTAACCTCAGGACAAGTTGCTCAGCTCTTACTTCCAACCAGGTTTTCACTTCCAAGCTTCCCCTAAATAGAAACTCTAGAGCCACCACTTTTTCCTTGAATTTTAAGACCAAGATCACCTACTTAATTTTCAGGGTCCAGTGCAAAATGAAAATGCAGGGCCCCTCCCTCAAAATACTTAAGAACTCCAAGCTGGGCCTGGCAGAGCATGAAATCGGGTGCAGGGCCCTTCTGTGTGGCCGCGTAGGTCTCACGCCCATAAAGCTGGCTCTGCTTAAGATCCACAGAGCGAGAGGGCAAAGTGAGAATCCAGGACACCAACCATGCCACCCCTCCCACCCTTCCCTGTCCCCTGCCCCAGCCTGTTCCACCCGCCCCTGGGTCAGGAACACTGTCACCTCCTGGCTGTGAACACACCTTACCCCTCCAGACACATGCAACCCTGGCCCAGATGTGCTTCTTGCCAAAGAGACGCTTTGCTGCATGCTTCCTTTTGAAATCCTGAACCCCAGATTCCTAGGAGACCTCCTTTCTGGACCCACCGGAGCTGGGTGCCAGGTTTGGGAAGGGGAATTGGGGAGCTGACGCTGATTCTGGGAAACCTTGTTCAGGAGTGGGCTGAGTGTTCCTGCTTTCAAGGGAACACCTGCTCCAGGGAGCCCCAGGCAGGAACAAGTCATGGCCCGTCCACACGCTCCCCTCTCCTGTCACCCAGTTGGCCACGCACAGGCCCCCCTCCAAGGGGGGGCTGGTGAAACTGGCGGAGACTTCTGAGTTTTTCTTTCCTCCCAGGGGCTATTTACCAGGCCTGGCAAAGTCCAGAAGCTCCAGTCACTCTGATCCCTCCCTGCCCTGCCCCAAGTTCACCCGGAGGCCCTTGCCCTTTGAGTCTCTCAGAGCTGCCCCTGAGGATGCAGGCGTGCAGGCAGGGAAGGGGAGGGACAGCTGACTGGCACAGGCAGTGGCGTAAGTGGCAGCCCCCGGGGTGCCTGGCCATGCAGGCAGTTCCCAGCGAGTGTGGGCAGCAGGCGAACAAGCCTTCAGTGTCGGCACAGCCCACCCAGCTCTGAAACGCTCCTTTCTGCCTTCCTGGGGTGGGGCCTAATAGTAACCCCTTGGGGCCCAGTGAGTGTAGGTCCCCGACCCCTCCCCCTCCCACTGCTTTGCATACCCATCCCTCCTCTCCCTCATCAAGGGAGAGGGACTCCCCGCCAGCCTGGGCGTGGGCCAGCTGGTTTTTTGATCTCAAAGATCCTGTCCACCCCAGCCTGGGCCGGGCCCAGGGAAAGCCTCTAGCTCCTCCCACCCTGTCTTTCCATTCCCTGCCCCCTCAGAAATGAACCTCGCAGGCGTCCTGCCAAGCTCAAAATCCTGAAATACAAAATGCAGCCTCATGGATGCCCAGACTTGGGGTGGAAAGAGCTGGGATGGGGCCTCCTCCCCTAAACCCTACACTCCTCACTCTCGCATCAGACAGAGGGGCCCCGCCACGACCCACACCCCTCCTCTAGGGCAGTGGCCATGTTTTCAGAAGCCAAAGTCAAGACCGCGGTGTGAGAGGCAGGCGTGCCAGCGTGGAGAGATTGGGGAGAGGAGGGGACTGCAGTGAAATCCAGGAGCCGGCAAGGTGGAGGGAGGGACAGAGCTGCTCCAGTTCAGAGCTTAACACTTGGTGGGAGTTGAGGGGGAGGAAAGGGAGAGGGGGCAGGGCAGGAAATCAAGGTACTTTCTCGGCCCAAACAGCTACCTGATTGCATGAGCTAACTCGTGCAACCTCAGAGCAGGGCTCCCGCTACAGGGAAGCCAAAAATGCATGTCTTCATCGTGATTACTATTACTGCTATGGCTCTGTTGTTCCCCTGACCTCTCTCTGGGGCCTCAGTTCCCCACAGGCCCTAAACCATTTCTCCACCTCCACCTGTGTTAGGGGCATATTGTCTTCCCCGAAAAGGGGGTGGGTTTAGCTACCTCAGGAGCATCTCCAGAACACTTCCGTCCTCTGCTGTCACAGCATGGGCAGGGTCCCCTGCTTGGGTTTATTCACATCCTCTTCAGGCTGTCAGCTCGGGGGCACATCAGCCCACCTTGGGATTCTCCTAGTGTGGGGGTCTTGTATAGGCAGGGTAATAAATACTCTAGGAATTGAATTAAAATTAGTCACCAGAATTAATTCCATTTGTTCTATAGTCATCCATTCATTTAACAAATATTTCTTGAGGCCAATCGTGGACCAGACTCTGTGCTGGAGGCAGGGTTGATAGAAAAACGAGGTTGGTGCCCACCTCTGGGCCCTCAGAGCCAAGCGGGGGAGGGTGTACATGTATCAGCCAACCACCCGCGGTGATGGGGAGAATCACCCCGGTGGGCTTGCTCCTTAAACAGCGCCCAGCGCCCTTCTCCTGGAGTTGCTGTCTCTAAGGCTTGGGAAGGGCCCAGAAAAATACTTTACAAGGTTCTAATTATTGAGTGAGTTTGGAAACATTGCCCTAGAGAACAGGATTTATACACAGAGCTGGAAAGGAAAGGAAGCTGAGGACCCATCAGAGAGATTACGTAAGGCTTTCCTTGGGGAACTGACTGAGAGCTGTGGACTAAAGCACAAGGCTGTTAACTGGGTGGAGAAGGAATGGGCTCATGTTCCTGGAGTGGGAATAGCATGTGCAAAGGTCCTGCGGTGGGAAAGTGAAAGACCAGTGTGGCAGGAGGGAAGGGGAGCTAGAGAGGTGGAGCTTCTTTGAAAAGATTTTTCATTCTTCAGATACACACACTGAGCCTTACGGGGCCACCTAGCTTCTGGCAGAATCAGGCTTCTCTCCCAGCTGCCTCCTTCGTGGGGCCCTAGCAGAGGGAAGAAGGGAGCACAGGTAGCCTGGAGGCCCACCTTGGCAGGCAGGAGGCTCTGGACTTGGTTTCTGCTCTCACAGGCTGTGCCCACCTCTGCATCCCATCAGGCCTAGCAGTCAGGGGCAGCTCTGGAGAGAAGGAAGCTGTTTTCCAATCCCTCTGCCAAGATCCACCTCTGGCTCCCTTGCCCCTCAGAAGGCAGTACCAGAACATATCTCCCCCTCTCCCCATTGCACCCACCTCCTCTGCCCTCTGGGGTCACCTGCCAAGGTGCTAAGAGAGGGGCGCAAGGGAATGTGGAAGAGCAGACATTCAGGCCCTCAGGGGACCCTCCTCCCCAACCCAGCATCTGACTGAGCCAGTTCTCCCACCACCCACACACCCTACACTCTGGCTGACAGACGGGGACCGGGGGGTCCTCAGCGCCTCCTCCATCCCATAGAGGCTGCTGGGTAGGAGGCAGTGGGAGAAAGTGGACAGTGCCCACAGGGGTTGGGCTGCCAAGCACGCTTGGCACGGAGCTGGCCTAGTGCCCTGACATCCACTCAGGGGCATGGGGGGTGGGGCGCGGGGCATGGGGCAGGGCTACGGACTGCGCCTTATTTGCCTACAACTCTGTGTGGCGGGGCCAGGTGGCTGGCGTAATTATTGATACCATCTCCCTACATCCACAGTAGCTGGACCTACCGCCCCTATAGCCCAGGGGACACTATCACCCACCCATCCAGTGTCTTTATCTCCTCTTTGACTAGATTTAAAGTTCCTGGACTAGTTCCTGGAATCCAGGGAGGGTAGAAGGGAGGGGAGAAAAGATGCCCATCTTTCAGATGGATGAAAACACTCTTGGGAAGATTTCTGGGAAAAGTTGAGACCACTGGGGTTTATGAGAAACCAGAATGGAGAGGCAGGATAGGGCTGAACCAGCGTTTTCTACATCCTTCCACCTCAGTGGTGAGGCACCCCCTTCATTTCCCTGCTGCGGGCCTCTGACTCTTCCCCCTTCTTCTGTTCCAGGGAAGCATGTGCTTCCCCAGTCAGCAAGCTCACTCCACACTTTGCTAAATTGGCCTGTGGATCATCAAGTCCTGGACTGGCCAGGCCTCTGAAGGGCCCCCTGTGTTTGTAGCTCTCTGCCTGGCCGAGGTCACTAACAGATATTGGGTGAGCAGGACCAGCCTAACAGTCCCGACCAGCTAGGAGCCCCTGCAGTGTGCCAGTATCTGTGGCCTGTGTTTCATAGACATTTCCCCCAAATAGCTAGCTAAGCCCCTGTGAGTAATTGTTGTTCCCATTTTACAGATTAGGAAACTGAGGCTCAGAGCAGTTAAGTGAGTTGTCGGAGCAGTTAAGAGACTGAGCTGTAGTGCCTGGTTTTAAACCCGGGCAGAGGGGCTTTGGACCCCTCACAAGGGGTGCTTTTACATGCTGACCCACAGAGAACGTAGAAGTTGTCCGTCTCACTTATACCCAAGGGGAAAAGGGGTGACAATAGCCCAGAGCACTTCAGGAAGTGACTGGGGGCGGGGCCAGGACAGATAAGGCAAACCAGGAGCTGAATGTAAGGAGGCACTGGGGCTCCTGGGGGTGTGGACCCTGTACTTGTACTTGTTCTTGCAGGTGCCTGAGCCCGAGGGCCCCTTATTAAGTGTGTGTATTGATTTAGTACATAAATTTTCAAGATATTTTCCAGTTTTTTGATTAATACATGTTCTTGTATCTAATGGAGATGTCCCAGCGTCCACACAGATATTTACTTGGGGATGAGAGAGAACAGGGCTGGAAGGAGGGAACGGGCTGGGCCACACAGCTGTAACTGATTCTCTCTCCTTTCTTTTTATTTTAAATCGAGGCAAAATTCACATAACATGAAATGAACCATTTTAAAGTGTACAATTCAGTGGTGTTTGGTGCACCCCCCATGTTGTGCAGAATCACATTTCTAGTTTCAAAAAGATAACCTAAGCTCTCTAAGCAGCCTTTGACTCCCCATCCCCTCCTCTCCCAGACCCTTAAAAGTGAGGAGACCCTGCGTGGGGGAACACCTCCTTAGAGCCCTGCCCTGCTACGGTGCGAGGTTCCCTGGCCTCCTTCGCGGTTCCCCTCAGGATGGCCCCTTGTTGGGACGGGAGGCTGCACACCCCTCGGAAAGGCCAGTTCTCTGACTCACATCCTCCACTGATGGGTCTTCCTTATTTTCTGAGACCACCAACAGCCTGGGGCTGAGCTGTGGGGACCGCCTCCCAAGACACACACACACACACACACACACACACACACACACACACACACACACACACACACACACACACACACAGGCATGGACACTCTGCCAGACTCAAACCCTCTAGGCAAGTGGCAGGGGAGGGGCCATGCCAGGATCCCCCCCGTTGCCCCCCCCAACTCAGGCTATCCTGGGCTCCTCGGCTCTGCTCCCCATGGGTGCCCACACCCATGCCTGCCCTCGGAGGAGCGCCAGGAATCCCAAGCAGCATAGTTGGGTGGGGAGGAGGGAAGGACCGGCTGTCTCTGGGACATAGAATTCCTCCGGGAGCCTGTCTGCAGTCACAAGGGGCCGGAGAAGGTACACAAGAGGCTCAGAGCCCAGCCCCCAGCCCAATATAGAGACCAAGAATGTTGTGTGTGTGTTCAGGGGAGGAACAGAAGGACTCCACATAGCTCCTTAGGAATTTTAATTGTGTGCCTCGAAACCGCCTCCCATGCCTGCCCCTCCCCCCTCGGCCTGTGTGAGGGGGCACTTGTCAAGAGCCCCCCGGGAACCACAGGAACAAACAGCCAGGACTCTGTGTGATGGTGACGCACTGACATTTCTGGGCAAGGCGAAAAATGCAGCCGCCTCCCAGCGCCTTTGGTCTGATGCTGGCCCGGGTCGGGGGAGCCACCTGGGGGCCAGTGCCAGCTTGTCCTAGCTGGGCCACTGTGGACACCCCATAACATGTGGTTGGGAGCACGGACTCTGGGCCTGACCGTCTGGGTGTGAGTCCTGGCTCCACCATCTCTGTAACCTTGGACAACCTCCCTAACCTCCCCATTCCTCCATTTCCTCATCTGTGAAATGGGAATAGTCATAGCAGCTACTGAGACAGAGGGGAAAGCGTTTGGCATCTCAAGCATTCAAGGTGTTATCATCAATTATTATTATTATTATTGCTATTTGTGAGCAGAGAACAGAGAAATGCTATTCCCCCAGGTCAGCTGCTTGGTGAATAAGGCTGTAGGGGGCCTCTGTTCCCCTTCGACCACCCTGCAGGGGGTGATTTGCCAGCAGCCTTGCCAGGCCCCTCCGGGACTCTAGGTCCACCCTAAACAATAGCTTGTCCTTGATTTGGGAGGCTGGGGTCAGCAGTTCAGCCCCTAACATCATACACCTGGTCTTCTGTACTACTGCCTCAGCCGTTTATTCACTGTGTGACTGTGAGTGAGATTCTTAACCTCTCTGGGCCTCAATGTCCACTTCTATAAAATGACATGATAAAGAGAATCCATGTTCCAGGGCTGAGTGATGGTGAAAATGAGATAGTACTTTAAACAATTGCCTGGCACAAAGCCAGCACTGAATAAATGTGAGATGTCATTTGAAAAATACTACTGAATACCCTTTACAGACAGAGTCATACTTAGCCCTGATAATCACCCTATAAAGGGGTGTTTGGGTAACAACAGTGAAAGAGTGTTATTGACCCCATTTTAGGGATGAGGAAACTGAGGCTCAGAATGGCTAAGCAGCTCTCCTGAAAGTAGCATGGCTGGCAGGGAGTAGTGGAGTCCAAATTAGAACCCAGATCTAATTCGAAAGCCCCGCTTTTTACCATGACATTATCCCACCACTCATTTTAAACATCAAAAGGCTCCCATCCCCCCATGAAAGAGTCTTTGTTTTCAGAATTTATCAAGAAAAATTTGTAGCAACAGAAGGCCAGTACCAATTCCATAATGTATTGGTTCAACACAATGGCATCGACAAACATTTAAATCGTAGTTTAAATGCTGTTTGAAATGTATTACGTATTTTTTCTACCCATGTCTTCATGTTCACTGGGCTCAAGGGACTCTCTTCTGATAGTGCGGAGGCTTCCCAAGGGATCTGCACAAAGGTGGACCATTATACAGATGAGGAGACTGAGGCTCTCTGAAGTTCGGGAAACTTCCCAACTCAGATCTCTGTGACTTCCAAGTTTATCTTTTCTGAAAGATGACCAACTGAATGTTCGCTGTGCCCTGTGTTCAGGCTCTTTCTCTCCTTGTGGCACCTGTAAGTCATAGGCAGAGGTGACTCCTCTCCATCCCCTATTGTACCTGTTGCCCAGGTGAGAGATGATGGGTGCTGGTGCAGGATGGTAATGGAGGAGGTGAGCAGAGGTCAACTGCAGAAGAGGTTATGAAGGCAGAGCCACTGGAACTTGCTGATGGATTAAATGTGAGGCGTGAGAGGAGAGGAGCCCAAGATGACCCCCAGGTTGTGGGGAGTGTTGGGGGAGGTACTTAGGGAGCGACAGGTGGTGGCACTGGTTCTGGACAGGTGAACCTGGAGATGCTGTCAGGCGGGGGACACGGGTGTCTGGGATGAGGAGACTGGAATCTGGGAGTCAGTAGCAGGTGAATGGGATTAAAGGGGTGATACAGTTGAGATCACCCACAGAAAATGTGTGTGAGAAGGAGGACAGAGCAGCTCCAGGGCCTGCTGCTGTCAGAGGCTGGGAAAAAAATGTCTGAACAGACTCTAAATAACCGGGGTCCCAGTTTCCCAAGTGGTTGGCTCTGGCTTCCAGAGTGGGAAATGAATCTTTTCACTTTGATTGACACCTGTGTGGGCCACAAAGTGGGCATCATCAAACCTACAACTGAGGGAGAGCGCAGAGGTGGAGCTGTGAGTCCCAGGAAACGGATCCTGGGGGCACAAGAGCCTCATTTCTGGGATCGTCTCAGTGGAATGAAGTCAGGCCTTTTGAGTACAAGACAGCCAGCAGTGGGACTGAATAAAGCCCTAAAACTGGGTTCGAGTCTGGGGAGGGTTCTGGTCTTTAGTTACTGCTTCCCGAAGTGGGAATTAAAATGCACTACTTGGTTCAAGTGTGGGCATCTAACTAGATGTTCTGAAGTTTTTTCAAACTCTGTGGTTGATGGTTAATTCCATCTTTGTCTTACTGAGATTGTACTGGAGTTTTTTTTTAACCTAAACCTAAGCATCATTCATTCATTAAGTCATCCTGCTCTTGTGGATTTCAAGTGGTGGTAAGTTCTGTGAAGTTTGGAAAATAAGGCAATGGGGCAGTCACAGAGATGGGAGGTGAGGTAGAGAGGTCAGGCAGGCTTCACAGAGGAAGCGGTATTTGAGCTCAGACCTGAATGACAAGCTGGAGCCATACACACAAAGAGTATTCCAGGAAGTGGGGACAGCAAGTGCAAAGGCCCTGGGACAGACATAAACTGGATGTGTTGAGGAATGGAGAAAAATAGAGGATGGTCAGCACAAAGTGAAGGGAGAAATGGGTAGGAGCTGAGGCTGTGGAGGGAGGCAGGGGGCAGATCATGCAGGATTCTGGAGCGACAGTCAGAGACTTGGGTTTTATTCAAGTCACAATGGGAAAGACAGTGGGCTACTCAACAGTGAAAGGGAACCAACGACTGATGCATGCAACAACATGGACGAATCTCAGAACAAATATGCTGAGCCCAAGAAGCAAGGCAAAAAAGGAATGCACGGTGTATCATTCCATTTATGAAAAATTCTAGAAACCACAGACTAATCTATAGTGACAGAAAGCAAATCAGTGATTCCTTGGTTAAGGGAGGATTCCCCAGGGGAGCGACTGAAACTTTGGAGAGTGATGGAGTCATTCACTATCTTGATTAGTGGCTGTGGTTTCTTGCGTGAACACGTATGTTAAAACTATCATATTGCACTTTAAATATGTGCATTTGCAACTTGTCAGTTACACGTCCGTGAGGCTGGGAAAAGTTGTGTGGGAAGCTGCCGGTGGATTTCAGCGATGAAGGGGCGTGGTGTGGGCTCAACAAGTAGACCTGGGGCAGAGCCTGGGTTGGAGCGGCGCCAGGAGATGCTGCCCAGGCAGAGCAGGTGGTGGATGGGTCCCTGTGGAGCAGGCAGAGCTCAGCTTCAGGGAATTTCAGAGCCAGGTGCCTCTTCTGACCCTGCCCGTTGAGAAAAAGAAAGGCCTTGCAAATGCACCTTTTCAAGAGATGAGAATACATTTGGAGCACATTGTTTAAAATCTCATTTGATTCCTCAGTGAAACAGAATTGTTTTCCCCTGGGATGTCTGACAGACAACTGTGGCTGTGAGTTCCATGAAGGCAGGATGCGGCTGGTGGGAGTCCCTGCTGGGGCCACGATGCCCAGCACAAGTGTTGGCATGCGCCAGGTGCTCAGTGAATATTTCAAATGAAGATGTGAGTGAATGAATGAATGAATGCAAGCTCATATCAAGTAAGGCAGCTCCCAAGGCCTAAGAGTTCCGAAAAGAACAGAGGACCAGCTCCACCTCTAACTTGCTGTGTGACTGTGAGCAATTCACTGTGCCTCTCTGGGCATATGCTTTTCTGAAAAATGAGAGGTTAAAAGGCCCTTGTGAGCTCCACCTATATGTTCATCCATTCACTCAAGAAACATCCTGTAATTCTAAAGGTTAAAACCAAAAAGGGGCCTCTGATTCACCCTCATTAAGCAGAAAATGAAAAATCCCCAGGACTTTCACATCCCTAGAACATTGCTATTGAGGTTTTACTATACTTTTCCTGGACCTGGTTTTGCTGAATTAGTGAAATGGGATCAGAAAGGAAAATACAATAGCATTCAAATTAATAAGCATCTTGGCCCCCAACAGCTCCAGCCTTTATGTCTCAGACCCCACGCCCCTTCTTTTAATGCACCCTGATTGGGAAGTAGACTGACTGCAAGGACAGAGTCACTTTTGGTGTCAGGCCCAATAATAAAGCATTCTGAAGCATTCACATGGAGAGAAGCCTAGTGTCATAGGGAGTCAACTGGTCAGGAGTCAAGTGATCTGGTCCCTACCCTAAATCTGCCTCCTCTTTGGTTGTGTGGCCACACTTGAAGTTCTTCTCCTCTCCACCCCCTGGATCTCAATTTTCTAGGCTGGATCAAAGGGTCTTTCAGGAGCCTCAACAAGGTTGAGCGACAAAGTCAGCTGCCTAAAGGGTCAGTAGGTGACATATGTGAGTGAAGCAGGACTAGTGTGTGACAATAGGGAGTGGTGTGGACTGCGGCAAAATGACTGCTGCGAGCTCAGTATGTCAGCTACAGGGGGAGTGGGTGCAGGGCAGCTAGATAATCCCATCTTTAAGAGAAGTGTTTATATATATATGTGTGTGTGTGTATATATATATATGCAGAATGTATTATTTAAATGTTGGCAATTAATTCAATACATTTTTGAAGACTTCCTATTAATTGAGACTCAGGTCCACACCCATCAGCCTTGTCAGTATTACATCTTCAATTTCATCTCCTTTCTTGTGGTTTCTCACTTTGTCTCCAAAGCCTACTGGATTTTGAGCACAAGTCTGGTCTCTGAGAAATGCTGAAATGCTGGCTGAGGCCATGTAGGCAGGAGATGGCTACAAGTGTGAGCACATGCTAACACGCATGCACACACACATGCACACACACACACACACACACACACACAGCCTGCGTGGGGAGTGGTGTGTTCTGTGGAGCCAGCTGGAACAGCATCCCTCCTGAGCCCCCAGGGAAAGCAAGTTGATTGGGCTATCCTCCAAGTTCTCCCAATTTGTTCTCAAGCCTGGCAGGGAGCCAGCAGTGGGGGTTGTCTCCAGGATTTCCTGCCTGGGCTACAGCAAAGGAGCCACCCTCTGGGGCCGTGGTCAGCGTGCCAGCTTGTGAGAGACACAGTGAGGTCCCACATTACTGGCCCCTCGGCTGTAAACAGCAGAGAGGTCAAGAGGCTTACGTTCCCCGCATCCAAATGCAACTATACTCTTTTTCTCCTAAAACTCGAAATAACCCCCCTGTCCAAGATAGATACACATGCAGTTTGTACACACTTGTTTGGCCATTTACTATTTGTCCAGTAAAATATTTACAGACACCCACTGTGCACAGGGACTGAGGGCACAGAGGTGACTAATCTCTCAGGGCATCCCCATTCCTTCTACTTTGCTTTCTGCCCCTGTCACTCTGCCAAAACTACTTCTTACAGCTCATCAAACCCAATAGTTTTTCTTTTTTCTTATTAAAAATTTTCTTAACTATGAGGACATCCAATATCACTAATCATTAGGGAAATACAACTAAAACTACCATCTCACACCCATTAGGATGGCTACTACACAAAAATAACATTTTGACAAGTTGTGGAGAAATTGAAAACCTTGTTGATGGAACTAGTATGTTGCTTCCTCGAAATATTAAAAATAGAATTACTATATTATCTAACAATTCCCCTTCTGGGAATATACTCAAAGGAATTGAAAGCAGGGTCTCAGAAAGATATCTGTATACCCATGTTCCCTGCAGCCCTTATTCATAATAGCTAAAAAGTGGAAGCAAACCAAGTGTCTGTCAATGAATGGATAAGCAAAATGCAGTATATCCATACTATGGAATATTATTAAGCCTTAAAAAAGGAAATTTTGCAATATGCAAAACATGGATGGATCCTTGAGGACATCATGCTAAGTGAAATAAGCCAGTTACAAAAAGACAAATATTGTATGAGTCCGCTTATATGAGGTACTCAGCATAGTCAAAATCACAGAGACAGAAAGTAGGATAGTGGTTGCCAGGGGCAAGTGGGGAGTCTGCGCAGTTATTGTTTAATGAGGATAGACTTTTAGTTTTATAAGATGAGAAAGAATTATGGAGATGGATGTGGTGAGGGCTGCACAACATTATGAATGAATTTAACACCAATGAACTGGAAACCTTAAAGTGGTTAAGATGGTAAATTTTATGTTATATGGATTTTACTACAATAAGAAAAATTGGGAAAAAAATGTCTTAATGAGCATGCCCACCACCCAGACTTTGGTTTCTAAATACCATTCTCCAATAAAAGGAACCAGCGCTCTTGGAGAAATAGCTGATTCTAGCACTGAAGCAGGAAAAACAAAATTCAAGATGAGCCTGGAGCATCTCATAGGACCAGAAAGTAAGGAAGTGCTCAAAAAAACAAAAAGATGGGGACGGACGTGTCAAAGAGACTCAGGAACCAACCTGCAAGAGCTCCCGATGCCCAAAGCTGGAACAATCTGAGCAAAACAACAAATAATGTAGTGCTGGATTGTAACCCAAAGTATAAAATAAATATCCATGAGTCGTATTGATACAAATAAGTACTAGAAAAAACAAGGGTGAAGGGACATGCTTTTCTTAGAAAAGAATTACAAATACTGTATCACCAAGAGGTAGAGCTTAATGACCCCTGTCCTTGATTGTGGGCTGGACTTAATGACCCAATTCTGAAGAATGGAGTATGGAAAGAGAAGAGGAGTGAACGGGCAGTGGAGAAACCTGGAAGATGCCACGTTAACCATGTGATCGTGTTAACATCACCAGGGATGTCATGCGGTCATCATGAATGCCCTCATAGCAGCAGATGAGAAGGGCACTTCACCTCTGTGGTCTTCCCCCTCAAACCTGTAACCCCGCACTAGTCACGAGAGAAACAACAGACAAACTCAAGTTCGGAGACATTTAACAAATACCTGCGATTACAAGCACTCTTCAAAACTGTCAAGGTCATGAAAAACAAGGAAAGACAGAAATGGTCGCAGAAAGAGGAGGCTGACAACTAAGTGAAATATAATACCTGGGATTGGATCTTAGAACAAAGATAAAGAGTGGAAAAACAAATTCTGAAGTTTAGTTAATGGTAGTGGACTAATGTTAATTTCTTAGTGTGAATGAAAAATCTTGCCAGCCTATCAGTAAACAAAGGATGCTGTAGCCATCGAGTCATCAGCTGCACCCATCTTCCCACCCAGTGAGCGGAGGGAATTCAGGATGCAGATAAGCAGGCAGCCCGCCCTCTGCAGCCACCTCCAACGGTGCACCCTGAGGGAGCTCAGGATGTGAAAGAACAGGACACTGGCCCTAGTTAGCTAGATGCACATCAAAGGAATGATTTCAATGAGCCCAGACCTTTGTACCTTCCTATACACAGAAAAGCGCTGAATTCCTTAACTTGAGATATCTGGTTTTCCTTAATTAACAGTAATCTTTTGATGTTCTATCTGGTCTTTGTGGCAAAAACTCCTATATATCCTGGTTTCTACCTTGCCACTTTGGATCAGCCTCTTAGAGCCATGTGAGAGGCTCTGTCCTGGGCTTGAGTCCTCAGGAAGTCTGCTGAATAAAACATAACTCTCAGCTTTTAGGTTGTGCATTTTATTTCAGTCAACATTAGTTTTGACAAATACACCGTAACAAATGGTTTACATAAGATGTTAACATCAGGGGGCAGCCGGTAAAGGATACATGGGAACTCTCTGCGTTGTCTTTGCAACTTTTCTATGAATCTAAACCTATTGCCCAATAAAAAGTCAATTTAAAGCAGCATTTCCTTCTTATTAAAAAGAAACACATGTTCACTGTAGATAATTTAGAATATAAACAAATAAGAAACCAGCAGTTACTTACCATCGACTTGTTACTCTATTAACATTCCAGTGTTTCAGTGCAATCTTTTTTTCCTGTGCACAATTTTGTACTCTGCACTTTTAGCCTCATAAGAATATTCCTTCAGCATTCAAGCATTTGATGAGCATGATTTTGGCAGCTACTTAGTATTCCATGACTTGGTTGTGCTATATTTTACTTAGCTGTTCTCTCTGCTGTTGGGCACAACTTTCCAAGGTACCTATGATAAGCAACTCCTTAATGCATAATCTTGGTCTGCATTTGGAATGGTTCTCCAATGATAGTCTTCTCTATGATTCATAAGTTGAAGGGTGTGGATATTTTAAGGTTCTTGGCACTTACTGACAAGTTGCTTTCCAAAATTGTACACCCATAGGTATCCAGGTCCATGGTATGTTTAGGATGCCTGCTTCCAAAGGACTTTCCTTATTCTTCATATGAAAATTCCCACTCTTGTAATTCTGCAGTCCCCTTGACATTGCTTCTTCCGGGCTCTGTTCGCCTCTGTGTGTGCTCTCTCCGTCCCCTCTTGGTCCTCTGTTCACCTCAGCATCACATTACTCCAGTGAACCTCTTTCCCACTTCAGCATCTCCTGCCACAGCCCATCTGTTCCTGAGGCTGCAGATCCCCAGATCACTGATCCCAGATCACCAGCACAGCCTCGCTAGCCTCTCCCTTGAGCTCCAAGACCACATTTCCACTTGCCTGTCAGATATGTACCCCCGGACATCCCTCAGGCAATGAAAGCAAACTCCACACATGAAGGGAAGATAACAGTATTTCTCTGCCTCTATCCAGAGTCTCCACTGGATGCTAAGTGTTCCTTAACACCTCTTCAAGACTTGCTTATCTCCCTTTTGAACAAAAGAAGGCTTCAGACATACTACCTTGGACAGACAATAACTCCTAACCAGACACCATTAGCAGTATTTTGTTTCTTCAACAGCTGACAAAGCAGGTTTCCTATTTGCAGTCATGCCACATATTTGCCTTTAAAATAGATTTAAGTTTTTAATTAAGTGCAAAGATCTAAGAGATTGAGTGAATAGCAGTAGAGATGGTACAGGCAGACCTCAGAGATACTGCGGGTTCTGCTCCGGACCATTGCAGTAAAGCCAATATCACGATAAAGCAAGTCATATAATTTGCTTCGGTTTCCTAGTGCATATAAAGCTTATGTTCACGTTACACTGTAGTCTATTAAAGTGTGCAATAGCATTATGTGTAAAAAAGTACATACCTTATTTAAAAAACACTTCATTGCTAAAAAAAAAAAAAAAATGCTACCTATCACCTGAGCCTTCAGCAAGTTGCAGCAGTAACATCGAAGATCGCTGATCCCAGGTCACCACAACAAATACAATAATAAAAAAGTTAGACGTGCGAGAATTACCGCAGTGTGACACAGAGACACAAAATAAGCAAATGCTGTTGGGAAAATGGTGCTGATAGACTTGCTCGACACAGGGTTACCACAAGCTCTCAGTTTGTGAAAAACACAAAACAAAAACAAAACAAGAAAAACGTAGTATCTGCAAAGCACAATGAAGTGAAGTGCATTAAAACATGATGGCCTGGACTTGGTCACGGCAAACACTGCAGAGGTGTCATTTGAGTGCTACTCAAAGTCTGGTCCCTGCACTATCAGCATCATTAGGGAGCTTGGTAGAAATTCAGAATCTCAGGCTCCACCCAGGCCGACTGACTCAGATTCTGCGTGTTAACGAGATTGCCAGGTGATCCGAGCATGTGCTTTAAACTTTGGGAAGCACTGATGTGAATAATGAAGTTTGGGAAACATTGATCTCGGGAAAAAAGTTGGAACTATTTGTCCTTCATGATCTGGCCTCAGCTGACACTTCTAGATGATTCGCAGCCTCCCCAAGACTTCCCCATCCAGGACAACAGCTCCCTGCCTTAATCCACGCTGTTCTTCTCACCCTCTTCTGCCTCAGCCTCCTCATCATTCAAGACTCAGCTCCAACAGTACTTCTTTCTTCTCTTGTTTGAGGTGAATTTCACATAACATAAAATTAACCACTCAAAGTGAAGAGTCCTACAGCATTTAGCACATTGACAATGTTGTCCAACTACCCTTACCTCGTCCCAAACACTCTCATCACTCCAAATAAATCCCTGTACCCACTAAGCAGTCACTTCCCATCCCCCTTCTTCTTGGCAACCGTCAATCTGCTATTTCTATGGAATAGTCTATCCCGGGAATTTCACATCGGTGGAATCAGACACTATGTGGCCTTTTGTGTCTAGCTTCTCTTAGCGTAATGTCCTCAAGGTTCATCTGTGTGGTAACAGGTGTCAGCGCTTTGTTCATTTTTATGGCTGAATAATACTCAGCTGCGTGGATAGACCACATTTTGTTTACCCACGCACCCACTGGTGGACATTTGGGTCGCTTCCACTTTGTGACTACTGTGATTAGTGCTGCTAAGAACGTTCGTGGGTTAAGTATTTGTTTGCATATCTGTTGACAATGTTCTTAGTTCTACACCCGAGAGGATTGCTTGGTCGAATGGTGTCCATGTTTAACTTTCAGAAGCAGTGTTACATCTCCCTAGAGCTTTCCCTCAACCCTAACCTGCTTCCTCCTGCCCCACCCATAGGATGGATTTTGCCACCTCCCTCCCCCTACTGCAATTTCTAAAACACCCCAAAGCTAGGATTCAAACCCAGGACTTCTGTCTCCAAATCCTATTTTTTTTGCACTGCCCCTCATGGCTGACAGCCACCTCCACCTCGAACTGACTTCATTTTATAGAACACGTGCAGGTTGGAAGCTTGTTCAAGGCCACTCGTCTCCTAAGTGACAGCTGGTCTCTGATGTCTAATCTTTGGACACCACAGTCTATGCTGTGCTTCTAAGTGGACAAACAGGTTTAAAAACTGTGGCCTCTTTCATTCTTGGGGATGCTGACAACCTTGCCCTGCTCCGTCCCTAAGGGAGTCCCACTCTGTCTCCTCCTGGGATCAGCCACGAGGTGGGTTCTGCAGCAAGGAACTCGAACCATGGTTTGGGCACGTTTATTTTGGCTCTTTATATATATATACACTTTTTTTTTTTCATGATAGGAGGAAAGGGAGAAAATGACACTTTCTTTTATTTTGTTTTCCCACCTTTTCAAATTCTATGCTGCATAAGGAACCTGCTTGGAGCAGGGCGCCAGGGGCTGGTGGCAGCTCAGGGGCAGATCCCCATGCACGGGGTGCTGGGGAAGGTCTTTCTCATGCTCATGCACTTCTCCTTGTCGATGCAGAGCGTGTTGGCCTTGATGGCCAGCTCGTGCTCCAGTCGGCACTTGGTCATGACCAGCAGGTGCAGTGTGTCCCGCGTCTCCCGCAGCCTCAGCTTGAGGGTCTGCAGGGTGTCATCAATGGTGAAGACCTCGTTCACAAGCCTGCGGAGAGAGCAGAGCTGAAGGCACGGTTCATCCGGCAACACAGAGGCACTGCCTGTGTGCCAGGAACTGTGCCAGGCGCTGGGAGAGGCGGTGAGCTAGGAAGGCAAGGCTCAGCTGGCAGGGAAGACACAGGCGAACACCCAGCAGAACTACCGAGGGTGATGAGCACAAAGGGAGAAACAGATGAGATGTTCAGGAAAATAATCCGGTGGTTCCTCAGCTAAATGCAGACTCACCACAGGACCCGGCAATTCCACTCCCAGGTACACACCACGAGAACTGAAAACAGACACTCAAATACTTGCACAAATAATTGTACATCACTAATAACAAGAGTCAGGGGGCTTCAAGATGGCAGAATAGAAGGACCCAGCGTTAACCCTCTCCCACAAATACATCAAAAATATATCTATGGGGGGAGGATATAGCTCAGTGATAGAGTGTATGCTTTGCATGCACAAGGTCCTGGGTTCAATCCCCAGTACCTCCATTAAAAAAGAGACAGAGATCCATCCATGTTACTGCAAATGGCATTATTGTGTTTTTATGGTACACCAGAAATTGATACCTTGTAACTGACTATTGTCTAATTTTAAAAAATGAAAAATTTGGGGGGGGGGAAGAGAAATACATCTACATGTGGAACAATTCTCACAATACCTACTGAACTCTGGCAGAGCTTGTACAAGTGGAACTACAGGGAAAATCTTCACAAAACCAGGTAAACAACAAGGTCCTACTGTAGAGCACAGGGAATTGTATTCAGTACCTTGTAATAGCCTATAATGAAAAAGAATAGGAAAAGGAATATATGTGTGTAGAACTGAATCACTGTGCTGTATGCCAGAAATTAACACAACATTGTAAATCAGCTATACTTCAGATTAAAAGAAAAAAGAATCAAAAGGTGGAAACAACCCAAAAGCCCACTGATGGATGAATGGATAAACAATGTGGTCCAGCCCCACACTGGGATGTTATTCAGATGTAATAAAAAGGAAGGAAGCCTTAACGCAGGCTACAACATGGATGGACCTGGAGGCATTATGCTGAGTGAGAGATACCAGACACAGAAGGTTATATATTGTCCGATTCCATTTATATGAAATGTCCAGAATAGGCAAATCAATAAAGACAGAAAAATCCGTAGATTAGTGCTGCCAAGGCTGGAGCCGGGGGGGGGGGGGCGGGGCGGGTAGAGAGTGACTGCTGATGAGGACAGGACTTCCTCTGGGGTCAAAGAAGAGTGGAAATGTTTTGGAGCTAGTTTGTGGCGGTGGTTGCACAGCATTGTAAACGTAGTAAGTGTCACTAATGGCGTGTTATTTCATGCTGTGTGTATTTTATCACATTTTTTTTTTTAAAAAAGCAGATGACTGGGCCAGCCTCATGCAGGTAAGATGGGCAGGGGTGGTATCTGGTCTTGGTCCTCGGATCAGGTGCCCCAGCTGCTGTGAACATTGGTCCACACGTCGCCAGGGACGCCAATGGCTCCCTGACACGGGGGTGTGAAAGGCCATCCCCTGTCTCGGGGTGGAACCAGCTCCGAGGTGTAACTCACACTCCAGGGGTCAGGATGAAGCTAGGCTCCCCTTTCCTGCCTCCCTGCACCCCTTCTTCTGAAGTTCTGCTTCTGTGAGACCTTCCCAAGGCACCAGGAAAGGCCTGTCTGAGGAGGGAACTTTTGAGCTGAGAAAAATAGATGAGAATGAGCTGGCATGTGAAGACCCAGATGGAAGTGGTCTACAGCAGCTATCCAAGAGAGCTCCATGCGATGCTGGTAATGGTCTACACCCGCACCGCCCGATCTGGTTGCCACCAGCCACGTGGAACTCACGAGAACTTGCAAGGCGGTGAGATCAACTGAGGAGCTGAATTTTTCATTGTTTTTCATTTTAAATCATTTAAGCATAAATGGAAGAGCCACGTGCAGCTGGTGGCTATTGAACTGAACAGTGCCGTTCTGCAGAGACGCGCACGTGTGAAATCGACTGGGTGGGATTTTGTCCTCAGTGCGATGGGAAGGCGTTGGGGGTTGTTGACATAGGGGATGAGGTGCTGATTCCAGTTGGGGGATAACCTCCAGGCTGCTGGGGTAGGATTGGATTGGACAGGGACAAGAGTGGAGGCCGGAGAGAGACCAGGGTTCTGTTGCTATCCAGATGGAGTAGGTTGAAGAGCGCCCCCTCAAAGATACGTCCAAGTCCAAACCCCAGTACCTGTGAATGTGATGCTCTTTGGAAACAGGTTTTTTGTTGATGTAATTGAGTTAAGGATCTTGAGATGAAATCATTCCAGATTTAGGATCGGCCCTAAATCCAACAACTGATCTCCTTATAAGAGAAAGGAGAGAGAGATTTAAGACACAGAGAGATGCACAAAGAAGCAGGCCAGGTGAAGACAGAAGCAGATGCAGTGATGTGGCCACAAGCCAAGGACTGCTGGCCACCACCAGAAGCCAGGAGAGAGGCCGGGAAAGGATGCTCTCTCAGAGTCCCCAGAGAGAACCAATCCTGCTGACACCTTGATTTCAGAAGTCTGGCCTCCAAAAGTTTGAAAGGACACATTTCTGTTGTTGTAAGCCACCCAGTTTGCAGTAATCTGTCACAGCCGTAGGACATGGATAGACCTGGCGAGCTGTGATGGTGGACTGGTTGTGGGGCTGCACTGGGGGTCCCGCCTCATGGGGGAGGGACAGTGAAACTGGGCTCAGGACTGGAGGACACGCTGCTGGAAGGACTTGGGTTGGTATCAGGGTGAGCATCCCCTGTGACAAGCATGAGCCAGAGAGAGGTGACAGGAGCAACTTGGAAACGGGTCTCTCCTTGGGGCTCTCTAGACCAGCACCATCCAACAGGACTTTCTGCAGTGATGGAAATACTCTGTTCCGTGCTGTCCAGTACGGTAGCCCCTAGCCACACGTGGCCCCTGACCACTGACCCATTTCCAGCCCAGAGGTGGCAAAGGAGGGGGCAGGGGGCAAGGAAGGTAATTTGTGGAAGAGGAAATTCAGCTGCTGGAGAAGGCAGACAGCTTGAGTCCTACTGCCTGCTCAGTTCCCAACACACATACACAACATACATATAGTTGTGCAGATACACACATACATACACATAGTACACACACACACACACACACACACACACTGTACTGCCTGGGGCTCCAGAGCCAAATACGCCCCGTCTGTGCTCTCTGTCTACACCCCTTCATGGCACAGCTGGTGGACAAGGACGCCAGGAGCGTGTCCCAGGCTAGCAGGTCCTCCAGGACAACATCTGGTCAGTCCCCTAAGCTCTCCCCAGGGTGGACCAGTGGGCTATCAGAGCCTCTGCCCAGGGGTCGCTCCAGCCCAGCCTGAGCATCTAAGACACAGGGGTATGGGTGGAGGAGGGGTCGGGAGAGCTTCCCTAATCCTCACCCAGGACTGGCCCCCCTTCAGCCCAGGCGGGGCAGGACCCTGGCCACCCTGCACCCACTTCCAGGGTGAAGACCTTCCAGGCCAGCCGCAGGCTGAGGAGCAGGTGGCCAGGCCTTCAAGCTCAAAGCCTGGGGTTGCTTTGCATCCACCACACCCCCACCCTAGCCACACCCAGCTTTTCTGTTTCCTAAGTGATTATCTCGGGCGGTAACTGAGGCTGTGCAAACATCAGCAAGTGGAACCGCCCCGCATTTTCTCTCAGAACGTTCTTCCTCCTCCTCTTCACTCCTCCAGCTCTCTTCTCCACATCTCAGCTCAGAAGGAAGACAAGCTGTGGGGGAATTTGTTACGCAGCAATGGAGAATGAATACAATGCCCCTCGCATGAAGGGAACAGAGCAGCCGAGTGGCCAGCCCCAAGTCACACAGCACTGTCATGAGAAAATAATACCCTAGGTCTGATGACCATTTCCTTCCTTGCGTGGCCATTGTCCCACTCCAAACCCCTACCCCAGGCACACACAAACCCTGTTCCTGGGCCTGTGTGAGCTTTTTACCCCTCTCCTGTGAGGAGGCCCTTTGGCAGCAGGCGCAGCCCCTCCTGAGCTAACCAGGATGGACAAGGTGAGTCTATTCCAAGGCTTGCAGAGAAGAACTTCACAAAAAGGGTGACGGAGGGGGAGGGAGGTGTGGGCTAGGCACCTCTTTCATGGGAGTCAGGAGAAAGAGGGGGTGAAGCCAGCGAGGGCAGAGGCCACGTCTCTGGTCTGGGCGGTTCCTCTTGTTGACCTTTAGGGGAAAGCTGGAAAGTTCCCGGGGGAGAACAGAGCTACAGAACCACCCTCACACAGGCAGGTGAGAAGACTGCCATGCAGAGGGGTGGCCTCCATCATGGGGGGCTATCGAGGGCAACCCCAGAACCCCAGTGCCCTGTGGAGTCTTGGGCCCGGATGCCCTGATTGGCAGTGGGACCATTTTCCAGACCCAGGTTTCCTGGGAGCCCCTGAGACCCTCCCCTCCAGCCTCCACCACTCACTTGAACTGTGGGATGTCCCTGCACAGCTCCACGTTGGGGCGCCGGGTCCGGCATTCCAGCCTCGTCTGTGCCACCTTCAGCGGGCACTCCTTGGCCATGATGGACCTTTCCAGCAGCATGATGGTGTTCTCTGTCTGGAAGATCTCCTGCAGCGTCTGCGGGGAACATGTGCGGTATCAGAAGGAACCTGATCTTGCACTTATCCAACCCAGAACTGAGTGTACTAAACAGACGTCACTTCACTGTGGCTGAAACATCCATTGTCCTCCCCACCGTCGCTGGCAGCCCTCGATCTGTGAGCAGTTCTTCTCTTCGTGGTGTCCCTCCCCTGCAGGAAGGCTCTTTGTGGTGGGCTGTGCTAAAGTCCCTCCCAGACTTGGCAGGACCCAACGGCGTAGTGATGTATGCTCTGCTCCTGACAAGCCTAAAAGCGGTGCCCTGCCACAATGCCCCCCCAGAATCCCTCCTTTGGCTCTTTCTATGCTTGTCTGTCTCTCTCACTCGCATATAAGCTCCAAGAGGTCAGGGGCTTTGCTTTGTGCGTGCTGTATCCTCATCTCCAGGAACAGAGCTTGGTGCAGAGTGATGGCTATTGGATAAAATACAGGATGCCAGTTAAATGTGAATTTCAGACCGACAGCAAAGCCTTTTTTACTATATGTCTCAACCACTGCATGAGACACATTTAGATGAAAAATTCATTTGTTGTCAATCTAAAATTCAAGTTTAACTGGACATCCTGGAGTTTTGTTTGTTAAATCTGGCAACTCACGGTAGGAGCTCAAGGAACATTCAATGAAAGTAGAAGAACCAGTCTTGCCTTCAAGGACTTTACAGTCATGTTTTTTTCACTCTTTTCCATCAGCTATGAAATATTCACAAATCAAAACAGGTACTGGGATGACTATTTGGGGTCCATATTTTATGGGCGCCTAGAAATTGCTTAAAGGACACTTTTTCCCAAAGAAAGTCCTAGCTTCCTTGTTAGCTCAAGGAAAAAACCTAGAAAGAGAACATTTCACGACTTCGAGAGAACAAAAGGACGCCTTTTTCTACTGGGGTTGAGATGGGGAGCCAGGGGAGCTGCACTGCCTCTTTCAAAGCCCACAGAGGCGGAAGGCTGGCCCCCTCACCTGGTCCCCAGTGAGCCCAGCACGTCGGAACACAAACACATCAGTGAGTGGGGGGAATACCTCTCTTAGAAGCCCCAAGGATTTTCCTTAGAAACCTGCCCTTTGGGTATGTAGATATGCGAAACTCAGAAAGCAGCACCCCAGCGTGATAGAGAAGGAAATTAAGCCTTCTAAACGTGAAAAATGCTTCTTAGTGCCACATTGCTCTGTGTGGAAACAGCCCCTCGATCTAGCATCTAGATGTCCCCACTGGGGGTTGGGGGGAATTACTGAGGGTGGGGCTGCTGGTGGTACCCAGCCCAGGATGCTCTGCTCGCGCCAAGAAGGCTGTTGCTGGGAGAACCTGAGGTTGTACTTCACCTTGGCTTCTTCTGTTTGCTGTCTCCACCCGCCCCTCTGGCCCCCAGCTCAGGGCCTGGCCAGCCTCACCAGGGGTCTGAAACTTTACCAAAATCCTATTTCTTGTCTATAGGGAAGGGGCTGACACTCATTCACGAGCTCAATCATTTCTTCATTCACTCTCTCTTTAATTTATGGGTTCATTGATTCACTCATTGACTTAAATGTTCACTCGGCATCTGTTGGGTGCTGAGCACTGTCCTAGGCGGTGGACACAACGGTGAACAGAACAGGCAGGAAACCCCACCTTCGCCAAGTTACAGTCTAGTGGATTATTTGCCCTTTCCTTTGCTCCTTTACGCAACATTTACCGAGTACCTACAAGCCCTTACTATGCTTGTGACCATCTTTAGCATCACAGAAGTTCAAGTTCTTTCCTCACCGTTAAAAACAGGCATTGAGGTCCTACTGTCTAGCACAGGGAACTATATTCAATATCTTATAATAACTTATAAAAAGTATTTAAAAGAATATATACATGTATAACTGAATCACTGTGCTGTACACCAGAAACTGACACAACATTGTAAATCAACTATATTTCAATTTAAAAAAAAACAAAACCAGGTACTGGATGCCTTTAGTGTGCAGGACCTTGGTGACAGATGATGCCACCTAAATGGCATCCGATACATACTCATTTCAGTTTTCCAGGAACTCTCGTGGGAGCACAGCGGAGGGACAGGGACACAGCAACACAATGAACGGGAGCTTCCGGAGAACTGGAACTCACTAATTACTTTTCAAGCCTGTTGATCCCTTCCAGGAGTGCGGTGGGGGCCTGTCCTGAGCACCGCCTCTCTAGCACTCATTCCTCTCTCTTGATTGACAAAGCGCAGCTGGGGAATTAAGAGCTCTGCAGGCAACAGGCTCCGGCTACCTTTTAACAAGCTTGCCCTGCTTTCATTTCATGGATCTTTCTAGCCGCCCTCCACGTATGGCAAGTGCTGCTGGTTTTCCATCTGTAGAAGTAATATAAATACATTTTCAACAGCTTGATTGAAACAGCAACGCAAAGTAAATAACAGCCCAGGTGGCGCAGGAATATGGCAAAATCAGGAAGGCAGCTCAGGAGTGGCTGCATCTGGGAAACAACGTGTCATGCGGCGTCTCCCAGGCAGCTAATCCAGCAGGAGAGAGAAGGGAGGGGAAGCTGGGGAGCTCAGCGGGCGGTGACAGCGGGTTGAGGATGCTAAGGACTAGGGGCCACTGTGAAGTCCCTTGCCCCCACCCCCATCTCCTCCTCAGGGCTGGCTTCTGGTGGTGCTGGGGGAGCGGCTGGAACAGACTGTTGCTTTTTCTCCATGCCACCATGCCCTGTCCCGCTCCTGGCATTTCTTGAGCAGGCCTGCCTGTGGATTTTCCAGAACACTAGGGGTTTTCCAGAACTGGCTGCTCTAGAACCCAGTGATGACTCACACCCAAGGCAAGTCTGCCCAGGCGGGTGCATATTCTGCCCAAAAACTGGTCCCTGCAACCTCCTGTCCATCCTCTGTCACTCATAGCCAGGATCCTCTTCACTAGAAGGTAGAAAAAAGATACACATACACACACACTGTCCTGGGGGCAGCCCCTGACACCCACCCCACTCTTGCCAGCCTGCGCACCTCCAGAAGCCCCGGGAGTAGTGACTCAACCTCCAGAAGTTTGAGGAATGTGACCCCCAGGCGTTGGGAGGCAGAGACCATGTGGGCTGACCAGAGGCAGGGGCTAGAGGCAGAGCAGCTTTGACCTTCGTGCTCAAAGGAAGGTAAGGATTTGCTTGGTGCCAACACTGAACTCTGAGCTCCAGGTCAGTCTGGTCCCTAGACCCCAAATTCTAGGACATCCCCTAGGAGAAGAGCCTGAAGTCTAAGAGGCTGACCCGCATATCCCAGCACGCCCACTGCGGGTCTGTACTGTAGGAACCCAGGACCACCAGGGAGCATACACACTAAGGCGGTTCAGTGAGCTGGCAGCACCTGGGTGCCCGTGACCATGGAGACAGACACGTAAGAGAATATAACTGAGCAGGTGGAAAATTTCAGCAGCCAAGAGATGAAGGATTAACCTCACCTAGGAACAAGGGTGGGTCTTTAAAATGATGCAAGGTGAGAAAACCAGGCAAGAGAACGAGCTACTTTACACAGTCCCCTTTGAGCAAACTAAAACTCTGTGCACATAAACGGCCGTCTACCTTTTGTAAGAACACATTTAAATCAAGAGGCCCATATGCATTAAATTAACAAGGTCATAGTCATTCATTCAAATTCATTCATACTATGGGAAAGTCATCTATGGGAGAAAGGGAGTGACCACAAAGTTTGGGGATAAAAAAGGATGAACAAAGAAATGTGCCAGGAACTGTGGAGTGTGATAAACTCACCTCTTCAGCAGGTTCAAAAAGAAAAAAAAGTCCCCATAACCCTACCAGATCTAAAGTTTCCTTTTAAAATAATGTTTTTAGTTTTTTTAAGGGAGAGATTCAATTAAACAAAAATACTATCTAATAGTAAAGGATATTAATTCTTAAATTTGGTTGCATGTCAGAATCACCTGGAGAGTTCTTAAAACTGCAGATGCCTGCCCCCTCCCCCAGAGGGTCTGATTTCATTGGTCTTGGGAACACCCTGGGTGCAGGACGTTTTAGGAGCTCCCTGAGTGTTCAAAGGTGTAGCCAGAGTTACAAACCATTGGTACGAGTGATACAGAGATGTGTAAATGTTAAAAAGTCTCAGAGGACTGCGGTTAGGGAGTTGGTTTGTAAATCAAGGCTGTCTGGGTTGGCAGGAAGCCCCAAGTGGAGTCAAGAGAGAAATTTCATCCCTAATCCTGGCGGAGCAGGTAGAAGATATTTTTGGAGATGTGCACGCGGGTGATCTGTTTGCTGCGGGCTTGAGTTTCCAGGAAGGGGCCCGGGGAAGGGGTAGTTGCCTCCTCACAGGGTTTTCAGGTTTCTGGGGGAAATCTGATGTCAGCAACTTGAAACCGTGGTGCTCCAACCCCCAGGCCCAGAGCTGTGCCCTCATCCCACCATGGCTCAGGCAGTCCAGCCCCTGCCCCAGCTCAGGGCACAGGCAGCCTTCCAAGGTGGGAAGGCCTGGGCAAGTTTGTACACGCTCCCCAGCTCAGGAGCCCTCAGACTCAAGGCGCCTGTCATATGCAAGTACGCCCGCGCACGCACATACACACACACAAAATGACTGACTGTCTCAGATGCCTCCACCTCCCTCTGCAGTCACCCATCCACTTACCCACCACCTACCCGCCAGAGCTGATGTATCTCATACATCCATATCAAACCCAGCATGCTCCCACCGCAGGACCTTTGCACAGACTATCCCCTCTGCTTGGGATGCTCTTTCCCCAGGTAGCCACATGACTCACTCCCTTGTTTCCTTGCAGTGGTGGCTAAAATGCCCAGAAGACCTTCCCGGATCATTTCCCTTAAAATTGCAACCCCTTAAACTGGCCAGCACTCCCAATCACCCAAACCCTGCTTTATTTTCTCTATAGTCCTTACACCTTCTGAACACTGTGTTTCACTCATTAGTGTTGTTCATCTTCCCCCACCAGAGAGTAAGCTCTGTGTGAGGAGGGGTTTTTGTTTTGCTTACTGCTGAATCTCCTAAACCAATCAATGCCTTCAATATTACTATGTGTATGTATATATTACTGTATCATAATAACAACAACCATAAGACTATCGAACACTTAAAATAGTGCTTACTGTGTGCCAGGCATTTTGCTAAGGGCTTTGCATATATCAACCAGTCAGTAAGTGCTCAATGAACACTTGCTCCCTGGATGAATCAATACAAGACCCTGGTTAAGAAGAGAATATAGATTTTGGCACTGGACTGCCTGAGTGTCTCCAAATCCCAGCCCAGCACATCCAAGCTGGGTGACCTTAGGTAAGTGTCTTAGGCTCTCTGAGTCTTTCCAGTAAAACAGGGATCACAACCATTCCCACCCCACAGAGTGGAGGTGAGGCGATTGGTGCCCGGCCTGGGAGGAGGAGCGCCTGGAAACCTTAGCAGGTGTATAAACCCCTTTGCTGTGAGCACGCAAAGCTAGTGACATTCACACTCCTTTGCAATCATGTGAAGAGCACCGGGGAGCCGTGTCCCACTCTTCCCAAAGCAAGTGTGTGCATGTGTGTGTTTGTGTATGTCCCAAACACACCCTGGAAAGTGCCACAAGAAACTCATCGTGCCCGTCCCCATCTTTCCTTGGGCAGCTAGAGAGAGGTCTCTCTTTCCCTCTCTCCCTCCCCAGTCTCTAAGCTGGGGAAGGGCCACCCTGAGCCACAGAAGCACCCTCCCCTTCAGTCCCCAGAGATGTTAAATTTCCTGCTCCCACAAAGCCAAAGCAAGGAAAAAGAGGCCCCTCCCCAGGGCAGGGCACAGCCTGGCTCAGCTCACTTGAGTGGCTGGAGGTTGGGGGCGGGGTCAGTGGGTGGGGAGTCACCCCATGAGCGGAGTGTCAGCAGCCTTGGCTGGAAGCTGGAAGTCAGTTCGGAAGGAGGGGGTGGAAGTGAAAGTGTCCCCTCACTCCGCTCCCTGGGCCCTGGCTCTATGCTCTGTGTGCTGCAGGCCCGCCAACTGAAAGCTTCCCACTGCCGGGCATAGGGGGCAGGAAGGGCAGGTCACTTCAGCTCACGGAGCCCCTCTGCTGGTCACACAGATCTAGGCTCAAATTCCTGCTCCTGCTCTCCCCTGCTGTGTGACCTTGAATGGGTCACTTAACCTCTCTGTGCCTCATGCAATCATGTACTCAACATCTACTGAGCCCCATCTATGAAGCCAGATACTGTGCAGGGAACTGGTTCTTGTCTGTAAAGCCAACGTGATAACTCACCTACCAGGTTGCCGTGAGGCTTAAATAAGATAACGTGAACAACAAGTTTAATCCGGTGCCTGACATGCCGTGGGGGCTATCCAGCCTCCCCACCCTCCTCCCAAACCCCCATCCTGCAATGTTCAGTCTACTAGGGGAATTGTCCTTTGGGACCACTGGTCTTTTTTTTTTTTTTTTTTTTTTCTTTAATGTAGGACAGTAGGAAACTCAGATTCATTTGACAGAATTTGCCTTGGCAGGCAACTTAAATTCCCTCAGGCCTCCAGTCCAGGGCTCAGGCTCAACCACCACCAACCCACTTATTTGAGCATAAGGGGTCAAGGAAGGGGTCGCCCTGCAATGGAGGAGGACTGTCCTCTCGGCTTCTGGAATGTGGCTCAGAGAGGGAGTCAGCTCAAAGGGGCCACATCCCTCCGCCTGGGGAACCAAAGATCTTTTTGTTACCCAACCGCTCCTCCAGGCAGATTCCCAGCCACAGGGGCCTCCACGCAGGGTATCTTGGAGGGACGAGCCTTGAGTGGGCAGTCGGGAGACCCGGTTCCCATCCAAGCCCTAACACAAACCAGCTGCGGAACTGACACCCCTACTGAGAAACCTGGGCTGTGTGGGGGCCCGATTTCCTTGTCCAGCAAATGAGGACTTGAGACCTGTGCTTGCTTGCTGGCTGGGGCACTGCAAGTGCCCTTGGACCATGTACATGGTCCAGTCCATCATCCACCCCCTGCTCCACGTGCCCCGAGCCACCTCCTCCGAGCTCCAGCCTGAGAGCTGGTAGCTGCAGGTATGCCTCTGGATATGTGTGTGTGTGTGTGTGTGATTTTGTTTTTAAGTCTTCAGTCATCCCCCTCCAAATAGCCAGGAGTCCCAATACACATCCTTCCAGAGCACCTTGAAGATGCTGTAGACAGTGGACACATTTTTCTATAAAGGTCTGGGTGGTAGATAGGTTCAGCTTTATGAGCCGTATGGTCTCTGTCACAACCACTCAGCCATTGCAGTGCAAAAGTAGCCATGGATAATACTAAACTATGGGAGGGGATCCGTGTTCAATAAAGCTTCATTTACAAAAACAAGTGGCAGGGGTAGATGTGGCCCGGGGGCGTAGTTTGAGGCCCCTACTATGCTATCACAGAAGTCCTGATGCCTGTAAGCTGCCCACCTCTCACAAAACTGCTGCTCCTCCGAGGTTTCCCGCCTTTAGAGAAGAGAATAATTTCTCTAGTGCCTTGCTACTCAAGGTGTGGCCTGTGGACCAGCATCACTGGATTCTGAGCACTTGTTAGAAATACAGCATCTCAGGCCCCACCCTAGATCTACCTACAGAATCTGCATTTTAACAAAATGCTCAGGTGATCATTGGCGCAAGACGTTTTAAGGCAGGAGGAGGACGGGCTCGGGTTTGCAGTTGCAGCAAGTCTCTCTGGCTGCCATTTGGAGAGTGGACAAAGGGTCAGAGGCAGGGAGCAGATGGCCAGTGGGGACCTGAGAGAAATGAGGGCCCACACCAAGGCAGGATAGACAGACGCAGGAAGGAAGGTCACGGAAGTTTACAAAAGGCAAAATGGGGAGCACTGGGAATGGCTAGAGTGTGCTGAGGAGACGGCAGCCCCTAAAATCAGGAGGTGCTTCCTATTAAGGAGAGGCTGGGGAACGCCAGCTGGTGTGCAAATGCCCCCACCACACTGCGGAGCACGCGGCCTTGGCAAATTGCCAACCTCTCCAAGCCTCAGTTTGCTTATCTATGTCATGGAGATAATAATAGTGTCTACCTCAGAGGGTGACTGTGAGTACTGATGTAGCTACTCTATGTTTAGCACAGTGGCTGGTACATAACAAGCACTCTACCCATCCATCCATCCATCCTTTCATCCATCCATCCATCCATCCATCCATCCATGTATCCATCCATCCTTTCATCCATCCATCCATCCTTTCATCCATCCTTTCATCTATCCATCCTTTCATCCATCCATCCATCCATCCATCTGCCCATCCATCCATCCTTTCATCCATCCATCCATCCTTTCGTTCATCCATCCATCCATCTGCCCATCCATCCATCCTTTCATCCATCCATCCTTTCATTCATCCATCCATCCATGTATCCATCCATCTTTTCATCCATCCATCCATCCATGTATCCATCCATCTATCTACTACCTTTTATCCTTTATTTTTCTTTTTTCTTTCTTAAGTCAAACCTTAATGCCAGAAGACCAAGGCTTTTCAGCCTTGGCACTATTGGCATTTGGAGCTGAGTTGGTCTCTGCCATGGGGGTAGTGATGTGCACTGTAGGGTATTTTGCCGCATCCCTAGTCTTTATCCACTAGATGCCAGTAGCACTCCTTGCCAAGATGTAACAACCAAAAATGTCTCCAGACATTGTCAGATGTCCCCTGGGATAGAAAATTGCCCCATTGGAGGGCTATTGATCTAGATATTACTGTTGTTGTTGTTGTTGTTGTTGTTGTTGTTGTTGTTGTTGTTGTTGTTGTTGTTGTTGTTAGGTTGAGGTGGTGGGAGTGGGGGAGATGTTCACATTAACTTAAAGAATGAACTCAGCAGGATACTTAGATTCAAATCCCGACTCTGCCATTTACTAGTTGGGGTGGGTGTGGGTGGGAAGCTTGAGGAAAAATACGTGTCCTCAGTTTCCTCATCCATACAATGGGGCTAATAGTAACCCCTTCTTCATGGGTTTGTAGGAGGGAACGATGAGTTAAAGTAAGGAAAGCACTTGGCGCTCTGGCTGCACGGAGTAAGGCTAATGAGTCTTCTGTGGTGACGGTGAATTGTTTTCACTTCTCCTTCCACTTGCAACAGGACAGCAAGCTAGACCATGACCGTCCACCCTCAGCCCTTGTAGGGGACCAGCTGAGGGCAAGCCCCAGGCCCCAGCATGGGGAAAGGGTGGGTTCCGTGCTGAAGATGGTCTCTGGCCCTGAATGGGGTGTGAAAGGCAGGTGCCAGATTTGCCTCAGACGAAACCAGCCTCAGCTCAGCGGAAAAGCACGCTGATATTCCTGGCTAGAACAGAAATCCACCCAAAGGCTTTGAAAAGGGGGATGTGTTTGGCAGGGCTGTTTGCCATGTAAAACTATCTGCCTGCATCTTGTCTTGTGACAGTAGAGAAAGCCTCTGGGGCCAGGAAATTATTTTGAGTGTAGAGAGGGGAAAAAACGGATTTAGCAGTGCTAGCCGGCTTTGGGCTCCTGGATAATATGTGCAACTTTGCAAATGTATTGTTTTCCAAACTGTATGAAGCCAAGGGGTTTCCAAGGAGATGCCTGGCTCAGTGCAGCTTCTTCAGCTCAGGAAAGGAGAAGGCAGCTTGGAATTCTTTTCTGGTCAAATGGTAGAAGGGTTTCAATTACAGCCAAGCCCAGGAGCAGGAAAAGCAAGTTGGGGAGGGCTCCAGGGGGACCTGGCCAGAAACACAGGGCATGAATGCCCCAAAGCAGGGAGTCAAACTCAGCACTCTTGACGTTTGGGGCTACAGCGTCTTTGTTGTGGGAGGCTGTCCGGTGCATTGCAGTCTTCAGCAGCCTCGCTGGGTTCTACCTACTATCTGTTAGTAGCACACCCCTCCGCCCTCTGCCCACAATCTGCAACAACCCAAATGTCTCCAGACACTGGCAAATGCCACTGGGTGAGAATTACTACTCTGGAGAAGAGATGTTGAGTCAACCCTGCTCACAGTTGTTTCTGTCCAGAGGCGGCCAGCTAGCTGCCTTCAGACAATGCCAGGCCAATACAAATATCGGCTGCTCAGAGGCCGTCTGGGGTCGGCTGTCCTGAAAGTTCTGGAGGGATCTGGAAAATCCTTGAGGGGTGGGGGCTCCCTGCTACAGAGGACACGTGTCTGATTCTGGGAAAATTCCTGGGAATCCACTCTCTCAGGCTCTTGAGGGGCTCCTTCTTAATGTTTATCACAATTTTTAATTAATTGTCTATTTACTTATTGTTTTAAAATGTCTCCACCATGAGAACATCCTCGCCCTGAGGATCTAACTCAGAGTCTAGCACACAGGATGTGCTTGGTAAATACCGACCTCAGGCATTGTGGGGAGGGGACTGGCAACCATTTGTCGCGTGTCTACACCTGGGAGACACACCTGGAGGACTGGTTAAAATTCGGATGGCTGGGCCCAGAGTTTCTGATTCAGAAAGTCCGGGAGGGGGCCCAAGCATGTGCACATCTAACAGGTTCCCTGGTGCTGCTGATTCTGCTGGTCCAGGGACCACAGCTTGAGAACCATTAGCCTGAGCTCTGAAACTCTGGTTCTCAGTCTTGGCTGGGGAGTTTGAAAGGCTGGATACTCCGGCCTAACCCCAATCAATTAAATCAGAATCCCTAGCGATCGGGGTGATTCCAACGTGTGAAGGTTGAGAACTGCTCAGCTGCAACTTTTCACTTGATCCTCGCTGCTGGTAGGATTACTCCTCAGAGATTAGGAAACTGAGGTCCAGAGGAGTTAGTTACTTGCCCAAGATCCTTTAGCCATACCAAGTTCAACCCTGGTCTTTTGATTTCAGAGGCCGTGTTCTTTCAGTCACTTTGCTTGTCCTTCTCCATCAGCAGGTCACCAATCAGACCATGGCTTTGTACCATTTTTATAGCTAACAGTCACTGAGCACTTGCGAGGTGATCAGTGTGGATGGTCATGTTCTCACAACGAATATTTGCCAAACACTATTGCTCCCACATGACAGAGGGGAAACCGAAGCACAGAGAGTTGGGGCAACCTGACCTTGGCCACATATTCAGGTGGTGCTAGAGCCAGAATTGAACCCAGCCATCTGCACTGCACTTTGGGGCTCAGTGTGGGAGATGAAGAGTGTTGAGATGGAAGGGGAATCTGGACCAGGACAGGGCAAGCAGACGTAAAAGCTGGGAGTGTGAGGCTGGGCAGCGGGTCCCAAGCAGGCAAGGAGCTGAGGACCCAAAGGTAGACAAGTCACAACTTGGGAGAAACTAGGAGACTGCTGGGACACACCCATACCCAGGAGGTGCCAAGGCAGCCCTCTGCCTCGGCCAGGCTGCGTCTTATATTCTTCTGGTGTCAGCAGTAACCAATCCCAGTGATTGTCTCACGCGGAGCTTCTGGTCAAAGCATATGATTGGCTACCCTGTTGCAGGGTGCAGTAATAGCTTCCTTGGTTCACAAAATGAGCTCAGAACAGCTTCATCTGCACTGTCCCCAGTTCCTGCCCGTGCCATGCTGACCTGTGCTCATTTTCTGCCCCCTCTCCTGTCTGGTCCCTCCAACTTCCTGCATTTGTTGGCTACCTTCCCAGCTCTGAACCTTGGCTCTGTTTTCCTGATTCCAGCAGTTCCTTTCCCACTTGGCACCGTGTCATCATGGACAGATAACTGGTGACACAGCACCCTCCCATCACCCCACCATTCAGCAAAGCCCTAGGATGGCCCACATCTGAGCTCTCGTGGACCCCTCATGCTGGGTGTCCCCAGGCACACACTGCCCAGGTACAGTGATGAGACCTGAGCCCAGGTGACACGGGAGAGCCTTTGATTCCTCTTGGCACTCAGTGAGCATCAGGCAAAGAGACCTACTGTGTGCAGCCCTGAGATATTTTTTTCCTGAGAATTACTCTGCCATACCTACATACCCACAAACCCATGTATGTCTGTACAATTATTTAATCTGTTTCTTCAAATCAATTCTTTTATCAGCGTTGGACAAATATATTTGATATGGCATCTTTATATTATTGCCACATGTGGAAAACGAGAATGCCTTGCCACTAAGAGAGGTTACCATCATAATAGAGAAGATGCTAAAAAAAAAAAAAAAGGGAGACATTAATTCTAAGTTCTGTGTCTCTCAAAGGTTCAAAGCCAGCCTGAGGCTTGGGGCCCGGCTGGCAAGGGGATCTCAAACCAAAGAGAGACAGCAAAGACAGGCGAGCATCACATCAAGTCTTGCTTGATGGAGGGAACTTGGAACGAGAACTCCCTCACTAGATGCAACGGTGTTTAAGGCCCTGTCCTGCCCCGTCCTCACCAGACTGTCCGCTGGGGCGCAGGCGGGCTGGCTCCACGTCCCCTGGGCTGGGCCAGTTTTAGAAACCAGCCGTCAGGAGCTTGGCTGCGGGCACTGGTGCTGGAAGAGATCTGGCTGCTTGCAAAGCACAAAAGCATTTCCCACTCTACAAAGGGTTCCAGTCCTCTCTGGACAAACAGACGGGCTGACGGCAGGCACTGGGGCCCCCAGATGGCAACTGTGGGCCCTCACCCCGGGACACCACGCCTTCCTGCTCTGGCGCTGCCTTCCAGGGGAGGGTGGTTCTGCTGGTGTTAAGGACCACTTGGAAGTCAAAACCCCAAAGAAATGTCACAATAAAAGCAAAAGCTTTCAATGTGGAAACTCAGAGGCCCCTCTGTTCTCTTCAGCTCTTTCCAGGCCAGACTGCTTTCCTGCGTTTCCTCCGACGCACAGAACAAAACGGGCCAAGGCACAAGCCTGCTGGAAATAGGCAGGGGGTGCAAATAAGCCAAGTGGCCCATGGGGGGTGGGTACCGAGGCCAGCTGGAGAGCCCGGGCCCTGGCCAAAGGGAGGCAGTGCCCACTCAACTCCTGCCCGCTGCTCCCCTGCAGAAATGTGGGCTCAGAGCTGTGAGAGCCACCAAGTTTTCAAGAGATTCTAGAAACCTGAACTTTTACCTAAAATCTCCATTTTTTAACCAAAATATTTTTTAAAAACTCTGAAAGTGCATAGAAATGGATGTGCACAAATCTTCAGAGCAGTTTTATTGGTAACAGCCCCAAACTAGAAACAATCCTAATATCCATCAGCAAAAATTGGGCTGTATGGACACTTTCCACACTAGGGCTGTCTATGTACAAGACTGTATCCATACAGGACATACAAGGCTCCAGAACAAGGGGGAGGGGATAGCTCAGTGGTAGAGTGTTTGCTTAGCATGCACAAGGTCCTGGGTTCAATTCCCACTACCTCCATTAAAAATAAAATAAAATTTAAAAATAAACCTAATAATTACCTACCTCCCCCTCCACCCCAAATTAAAAAAAAAAAAAAGACTCAGGAATAAGAAGGAAGAAACTAACAATCACAACCACGCTGAATGAACAAAGCCCAATGAGAAAAAAAGAAGGCAAAAGACATGGCCCCTTTATATAATTATTCTAGAAAATGCAAACAAATCTGTAGTGACAGTAGATCAGTGGTTGTGTTGGGAACGGAAAGGCAGGGACAGGAGGGAGAGAGGACAAGGGACACAAGGAACCCTCTTCATGTGCTCACTTCTTTGACTGAGGTGGTGGCTTCATGCCATATACACGGCACAGCTGCTCCAGGTCTACACTTAGAAATACCTGTCAAGCTAATTACGTGTCAAGTAAAAATAAAGCTGTTAAAAGGAGAATGCCAAATAACATGTGGGCCAAGTTCAACCCCACGGACTACAAGTGTTTATCCTCTGACTTAAAAGCCACTCCATCCACATTTAATTAGACCTCACCAGGCACCACGCATTTCGAGAGGCGCTGCAGTTGCAAAGGTGAGAGGTGCAGAGAAATCCCCACAGGAGCACCGCCTGGCCAAGGTGAAAGTCGCGACCCAGGGACACTGGCAGGGAGAGCCTGTCACCTGCCTTCTCCAGCTAAACTCTTCACAGTTTTCTGAAGAATCTAAAGCAATTATTTTTCCTCTCTGTGAATCTAGTCGGCCAACTCAAGGATCGAATGCCCTCTTAACAGGCCACCAGCTCATCAGTTGGCAAACAACAAAAACAGAGCAGTCAGGAGAATAGTAGCGAGAATCCAGGCAAGAGATGACGGACGGAGGCCCGGGTCAGGGTGGAAGCAGAGCAGAGAGTGGGAAGTGATGAGATTCTGAAAGTAGAACCAATCGTATTTGCTGATGGGGTGGATGTGGGGTGGGAGAGAAAGAAACGTCCACGTGGACTCCAAGATTTGGGATTGAGTCCCTAGAAACTTCTGGAAGAATCTGGAAGTGAGAGCCATCCACTGAAATGGGGGAGGAGGTGCCAGGTGGAGTAGGCGGGACGGTGAAAGGTCTGGCCCCTCCTGTTCGCTCCCTCTGGCTGCAAGAAAGCCTTGCACAAAGGTGAGAGCAGTTGAGAGAATGCAGAGAAATCTCTCCGTCTCTCCTACAATCTGGTCGAGGCTGTGCTTCTGGCTTTTCCTGCTCCCCCAGCTCCTAATGTCATTTGCTCTGACCACATTCATAACCAAGATGGGAAAACGAGATTTTGACTCAAGGGCAGGCATTGCTGAGGGGTGACAGAAACCGCGGAGGGGTGTTTGCATCTGTGGAAATCGGACACGATCCGTGTGGTGGGGTGAGTGGGCCTGATCCCTCGAAGCTTGGCTCGGAAGCTTGGAAGCAAGATGCAATTAGAGAAAATCTGATTCAAATGGGAGGACTGAGCCTTGCCCTGTGGAAGGATTTGGTTCCCCCCGTATTTGGAAAGGAGGAAGACAGAAAGGGTGGAAGACGAGGAGGAGGAGGGAAGGAGACGGCCACTTGGTCAAAGCCAACTCGCTCCACAACCTACACTCTGCCTGCTTCCCACAGCAACATTGGCAACCCCCTCAGGCTGTTCAAAATGCAGGTTCCCAGGCCCAGCCTCAGACCCGCTCAGTCAGAACCTGCACGTCGATGCAGTCCCCAGGTAACACGGGGGATTACTGCATACGCCGTAACGTTGGAGACACACGGGTTGACATTGCTGTTTTCCAAGAGTCAGGATTTCACCTACCATCCTTTCCACTCTGTCCACATCCCCTCACACCCCTCGTAACACGATTAACAATCTTTTCAAAACCATTGGCTTAAAAAAAAAAAAAAAACACCTGAAATACATTTGTTTAAAAACAAAGCATTATATCGCTATTACCAGTGGAAAATCAGCATCATTTGCCATGATGGAAATAACCAAAAAAACGCATGAACAAGAGGAAGGTAAAACCACGTGATTTAAACTCTGGCGGGATACAGCTGCCTGCCCAAAGCTCTCAGCCTTTTCGGTTGAAAACGGAGATCAGCTGGTGTTAAAGAGGTGAGGAAGGCATTCCAGCATCTGATGGAGACTTTCCTCTTGAGGGCATCACAAGGCTTGAAAAAGGATTGAAGGAATAACTTCCTCCCCGTGTGATGCGATGCTATTAACGCTGCATGCATGTAACTAACACACCTACTGTCATTTCCCACAACTTTAGAACAAGTGCTGCCCTACAGCAGTGTCCCTGCCCCCATGTCTTCTCCCCCAGGATCCTCGCATCCCTTCCCCCTCCTCGAGTCTCCCTCTAAAAGTCACCTCCGACTGGGTAACTGGCTGCAGGCAGGGACTTATGATTATCCAGAAGACACGCCCCTCCCCCGGGCGCTGGTTCTCAGGAGCAATCAGTTTTCAAAGGCCATCAACTCTGTGGCCATCAACTGCTTCAGCCCAAAGAAGCCACCAGCCCCTCTTTAAGCAATCTGACAGAATGATTCTCCAGGGTCCCAAAGTACAAGGACCCAGGGCAAGTTACAAAGTTTGGGGTGTGGGCTTGTGGACAGAACCCCAGGATCAGGGTGAACAGCTAAGGCTGTCTATGGAGCCCTAAACCACAGAGGCATTCAAAGTCTGCGTGGGGAACAGTGTAGACCTGGTCTTTCAGAGTGGATTCCTATGGCACGTGGGCAAGAATTGCTTTGCAGCATGGGTAAGGATAGGGGCCTAGAATTTTCCAGAACCATCTCTTGCCAAGGGGAATCAGGCCAAGCTCAACAATTAACAGTAGACATTTAAAGGGAGCATTTCAAATCCTCCCGCTGAAGCGAGCTGTCAAAAGGCGAAATGGTTGCTATATGTTGATCTTCATTACATCAACTCCTTCGTTTACTATCTGAGAAAAACACCATGTGAGGTAGTCACCAACCAGAAGACACATCAAATGTCGGTCGGGTCATTTTGGGGTTTGGTACATTTCAAATGGGTTATGGCTTATTTGCAAAGCAGCTGGTGATTCAATAGCACCTATTAATAATCCACGTGGTGGCAGAACACTCTGATCAGCAGTGATGAGGCTGTTAGTAAGCATTCAAAACTTCCCTGGAGACATGTGGAAAGGGAAAAGGTTTTGCTCCCCACTCCCACCTAAAAGATCCTTTTTCTCTCCATCAGTAATAATGTTAATCCTTACAGTTACCTTTTATCGAGTGTTTACCATGTGCCAAGCACGGCTTTAAGAGCTCCTCAGAGCTCAGCTCACGAATCCTCACAACAGCGTCATCAAGGAGGAATTCCTACTCCCCGTTTCCCAGGGAGAAACCAGCCGCCAAGACCCGCCACAGGAGACTTCCCAGGTCACCCCCAAGCCCCGGGCTCCAGGCTGTGAAACATGACGATGAACTATACTTCATCCACCACACGAAATGCCTCATGAAAAGAAAACACTTCGGCGACAGTCAAAAGGTGAAAGCAATCCAAGTGCCTCTGGAGGGACGAATGGATTCAGGGCATACACATCCACGGAGTATTGCTCAGCCTTAAACAAAGGGAGGACATTCTGACATGACCCTAAAACAGCGATGAAACCTGAAAAAGACCGTGCGGAGTGAATAAGCCAGACGCAAAAGAACAAATACCACACGATTCCACTTGTATGAGCAGTCAGTTCATCGAGACAGAAATCAGAAGTGGTGGGTTGCCAGGGGAGAGAGGAATGGGGAGTCATTATTTCATGGGCACAGAGTTTAAACACAGGGTTCTTTGCAAATGGGACGATGGGAAGTCCTGGAGACGCGTAACGGTGATGCTCGCTTGCTGCACCCCGTAAAGATGCGGAACCCTACGGCGCGGTGCACTCAGTAGTGGTTGCTATGGCTTGAATGTCTGTGTCTCCCCAGATTCAGGCATTGGCACCCAACCCCCTCTGTGGCAGTATCAGGATGTGGGCTCTGTGGGAGGGGATTAGGTCAGCAGAAGGCCCGTGAGTGGGATTAGTGTCCTTATGGGAGAGACCCCTGGGAGCTCCCTCACCCCTTCTGCCACGTGAGGACGCGGGGAGAAGACAACATCTGTGAACAAAGCAGCAGGTTCTCACCAGACCGCTAATCTCCCAGGACCTCGATCCCGGACTTCCCAGTCCTCGGAATTGTGAGAAATAAATGTTGTTGATAAGCCACCCAATCTATAATGTTTTTGTGACAGTAGCTCAAATGAACTAAGACAATGGCAAATGTTTTGTTATGTATAGTTTATCACAATAATAGAACAATTTTTCAAGAAAGGAAGGAAGGAGGGGAGGAAGGGAGGACCCGTGTGACCCGCCGAGCCGGCCCCTTCCTCCAGCCTCACCCCACTCACATCCTCTCGGGAACACTGGCTCCCCACCCGCTCCCGTCCTTCTGGCGACCCGACTCCCTGTCCATCTGCTCTTGATGTAAATGTCACCTGCCTGTCTCATCCGCCTGGTGTAAGATCTCCAGGAGAATCTCCGGTGAATCTCCTTGCTTCTTCTCTCTTAACACTTATTACAACCTTGCAGTTAATTTTAGAGAGACTTCTGTTTTATCTGCTTCCTCCACACGCCAGGCCAAAGGGTGGCCTGGGTGGGTGGGTGGGCTCAGTCTGCCCCTGTAATTTCCATCAAACCCTGCATGCAGCCCACTAAACCTCCCTAAACACAAACACAATAAAAAGGGGTACTGTTTTGCAAGTTCAGGTTCAAGTCTAGTCCCCTGCCTCCCCACCCCCTGCCAACCAGATTGTCATCCCGAAGTCTTTCCTGCACCTAAATTTCACAGCTGTCACTGCTCCCCAACCAGAACATAAATCCCCTGAAGACAGGGACCAGGTACTGTTTGTGTGGCTCCTCTTTTCATGCCAGTCCCTAGCACAGCATCTGGCAGCCAGTGGGTGCTCTAAATTGAGCAGAGAGGATAAATTCCACGCAGAGAGGACTCCCCCGGAGGTGGGAAACAGCGTGACGCATTCAAGCATGGGAGTAGGGAAAAGGGCACGTTGGCGTGGGAGCAGCAGGAGAGACTGGCAGGATTAGGCTGTCCTTCCGGCTCCTCAAATATAAAAAGCACCCACCCCTCCCCAGGGGGGTCCTGATGCTGTTGAAGCCTTTGAAGGTCAAGGGGTTACACTTCAAAGATGCTGCTGTGGGTGGAGAAGGGCTGCTCAGACCCATTTCCTGGGGCTCCGATATCAACACGCACCCTTGCTGGTCACTCTCAGCCACTTGGCCCTCAGATGGAGTGAGGGGCCCTGGGGGTCATGAGCAGCCTCTTTGGGTGCTGCTGTGACAGGCAGGCCAAGCTCCAAGCTCCATCATCCAGTGAGCAAGGAAGATGTACCCCCAAGATGCTCAAAGCGTCTCTAGGACGCTCATAGCCTCTGCCTCCTTTTGGGGTGGACAGGCTCGTAGACCGTGGGGTGGTGGGACCATCTTGGCAGTAACACGGTGAGTGGCAGCTTGGCCAGGAGGTGCTGAGGCCCCTGGGAGCAAGACGGGGGTTTGGCGGCATGGACCATGGTCCTCACACACATCTCGCTTACCTTAGCCAACTGCGTCTGCAGCTTGTTCTTTACGTCCGTCACCTCGGCGATGCGAGCGTTGAAGGCCAGGTTGGTGTTAGTAAACTGCTTCCACATCTGGTCTGACAACACCTCGAAGAGGTTCTGGGCCTCCTCCCGCAGCCGGATGCAGTTGGCCCGCATGTTCTGCGAGTGCCTGATGTTGTCATTACTGAACTTGGCCCAGGTCTCGGGCACGGAGATCCTGCAAGAGGCACAGATGCGATTTAACCCAGGCGAGGAGCCCAGGGTTTGTGGCAGGACTTGGAGAGCTCTGAATCCAAGGTTTCCCAGCCTGGGCACTTCTGACATTTGGGTTGGAGAATTCTCTGTTACAGGGGGCGTCCTGTGCACCGTAGGACGTTTGGCAGCACCCCTGTCCTCTGCCCACTAGAAGCCAGTAGCAATGCTTCTCCAGTTGTGACAACCAAAAATGTCTCTAGACAGTGCCAAATGGGGGAGGGGGCACAACTGCCCCCCGTTGAGGGCCATTGAGTTGATCCAAACCCCTCACTTTACAGACGAGGCAACTGCAGGCTAGCAAGGACAGCTGATTTCCCCGAATGGGCACGTGGTGAGCTGCAGGCAAGGAGAGATTCACTGGAAGAGCCGTTTTCTCTAACCCTCCCTCCACCACCAGCACCAAAAACACAGAGACAGACCAAGAAGAGGACATTGGGCATGATGCTGGATGCAGGGCTCCTTCGATTCAGAGATGAGCCTGGGGCCAGGCTACCTGCACTGACATTCATTCTGTGAATGTTCTTTGAACACCTACCACATGCCAAGCCTTATTCTAGACACTTGGGATAGAGCCGGCAACATCCCCATCCTCATGGTGATAAATTTCCGGGGGATGGAGGTAGACGATAAATAAAGAAGATGTTTACACGAGGTGTTATGTTCTGTGAAGGAATTTAGAAGCAGGGTGATGGAAGAGAGACAAATGGAGTGGGTCATTATGCGTCAGTCAGGATCGCAAAAGGAAATCAGTGGAATTTATACTCGGAGGGTGTTGAGATGCTCATGGATTTGCAAATGCAGGAAGCTGTCACCACCCTAGCTGTGAAAGGCAAGAGAGGGAACTGGTAAGAGAGGAGGAGCCGTGGAGAATGAATCCCCAACATCTTTCTCCTCCGTCTCCTGCTGGTGACCCTCCTATTGGCTGAACCCATCTGAGAACCAGATGGCAAAGAGCCGGGAAAGGCAGTATGTAGAGGGCAGACTCCCCTAGAGGACTCATAGCTGGGCAGCTGGGGAATGGATCTGGGAGGACAAACGCAATTCAGGCTACATTAGAAAGGGCAGACTGGGGAAAGGGCAGACTGGGGAAAGGGCAGACTAGGAGGGCTTCTTGGAGGCGGTGGCACATAAAGGATTTGGTTTAGGCAACAGAAAGTTGTTCCCGGCCGAGTATGTAAATCCCTGCAACAAGCAACCAACTTTTATACAGGAGCTTCCTCCTCTGGAAAGCCTTTCTCTGAGCTGGCTTCAGTCCCCAGGGAGACCAGATGAGCTAACTTTTCAAGGTCTTTTCTAGCTGAGAAGTCTCTAGTTCTTAAAATAAAGCAGATTTTTATTCTCAGGCAGTAGGAAAAAAAGAGATTCAATTATCTGAAATAGAAGACTCTTTTAGGACATGTTAAAGCACCCTCAGATTGCAGGGTGAATAGAAATATGTTTAAAAACATACAAAATGTGGTTGTTTTGTCTGGCTTTTGCAGGAGTTAAAATTAAGCTTCTGGAGAGTCTTGGGGTTCTGGAGATGTGAGAGGGCACTGAATCTGATCCGGAGCTTTCATCCAACAAAGACCTGAGGCTCAGAGAGGTCAAGTGTCTTTTCCAAGGTCACACAGCTACTCACCATGGATCAAGGAAGGAGGAGGCACCAAAGGCAGCAGGGAGCGACCTGTAGATTTACTCTGAGGGTACCTCCCACTGCTCAATGGAACAATGTCAATGTCACGGGCAGCAGCAGCCAGGCCCTCCCCTGGAGCAGACAGCTGAGCTCCCGGGGGAAAATAGCTCTCCTTATCACGCTCTCCCTGCGGGGAATACGCCAAGGCAGCCGGTCTCCTGGCAGGTGACATGCCTCAGTAGGGGGGACGTGCTTCCTGGAGCCCCTGTCCTCTGAAAACAGAGGACACAGCAGGCTTTGCTGGGGAGGCAGGAAGACATCATGGCAAAACACAGGCCCAGTGTCCAACGTGGGCTCAGATGGAGACTCTGCCACTTGCTGTGTGAGCTTGGGCCAGTCACTGCACCTCTCTGAGTCTTAATCTCCTCACTGTAAAATGGGGATAAAAATGGGGATAAAACCCCCTCTGGGGTTGTTGACTGACTAAATGTGGAACCCCCATCACGGCACCTGACAATAGTAAGCATTTGATAAATGTTTATTATTCATGAGATGCTGTATAAGGTCCCAGCATAGTGCCCAGGCTACATCAAACATCAGGTACAAGGCACGGATAGCATCGTTATCCTCATCAGCGGTTAATCCACGGCAATGAGAACTGTGAACAGAGATCAGGCAAAGCAGAGTCCCCAGACGTCCTCTTCCCTGCCCAGACGTGGCCCCGCTTTAGGAAAACCCCAGGTACAAAGCCCTGAGCTAGCACATCTGGGGAGCGATTAGTCGCCACAAATGGCAGCTTCAGTTCTCCAGCTGAATCACTGGACGGGGGGCTTTAAATAGCCAGCCCCTCCTGGGCATGGAACTCGGAGACTCCGCCAGCCAGCCGGGCTGCCCCACTTTCAGGGAGGCACCTTTTTGGGAAGGGAATTCTCTTCCTCCTGTTCAGATGGGCAGCTGGGGCTGAGGGGACTGGGTCCCCGGGGCCCACGACAGTGCCAGGCAGACAGAAGTCTCCACCTTCATAGCCACCATGACGAGAAAGTGAGGTCACACAGCAAGCACTCAATAAATGTTAGCCATTGTCATTCCCTACACGAGGCTCTGTGCTCTGTGCTCAGTGCTCCACGCCCACCTTTCCGTGCTCTCCGCAGCTCTGGGAGGTGGCTGCTATTTTTATTCCAGCAGTAGAAGTGAGGACACAGGGCCCAGAGAGATGAAGTCCTTTGTCCCAGTGTGCATATGGAGACTGGATTTGAAGGCAGGCAGCCTGGCTCCAGAACCCACCACCAGCCTGGTTCTCCCCACTGAACCTGGATTCCTCCTCCTCCTGGTCACAGCTGTTTTGTTGTAGAACTTGCCTGGTGCGCCCAGCAGTAGTGGCCGTGGGACCGTCGCAAACCAATCACTCATGCTCTCTTGCTGGAATATGGGTCTTGGGCAAAGTGGGGCAAGAGGGGAAAGACAGTGGTGCTCCAACTACAAAGCCGATTAGCTCCCTCACCCTGGCTCGTTCCGGTCACCGCAACCTCCTCCTCCAGCCTTCCCCTGGAACCTGTGGCTCCCTGACAGCCTTTTAGGAAATTCATTTCTATCCTGTCCTCAGTTAGCCAGAATCGGATTCTGTGGCTTGCAACCGAGGATCTCCATTCAACCAGAATTGAACGAGAAGACAGAAGGAATAACTTTGAGCAGGTTGACGCCCCTTTGTGGTTCCTTGGCGGGAGCAGACCCAGAAACCCCATTCCCATCAGGCATGGCCAGGTGGGGACCGAGAGCCGGGTACTTACGTGCCATCAATTTTCTCCACGCCGTGGAAGAAGCTGATGCAGTCTGACGTGTTCCTCAGGTTAAGGCACTTCTCATCGATGAACTCGGCTGAGTTTTTGTCCTCGAGGTCCCTCTCCAGGGCGTGCTGAGCATCCCGGTTATCCCTGTGGGGGCAAGGACGTGCCCCTGGGTTGTGCACTTACCCAGAGTCCCTCACCCAAGGTCACACGGGCGGTCAGGGCAGAGCCACTGCTGGAAGCCAAGTCTCTGGCCCCCCAGGAGGGTGCTCTGTCCACCCCCAGTGGCTTCCAGCCTTCTTTCCACCTCAATGCCCTACTACATACCCAGGGCCACCCTCACTCCCCACCCGCCCCCCAAGCCAAGCACTGTTGTCACTTAGAACAGGGCTAGGCAAACATTTACTGTAAAGGGTCGAATGCTAAATATTTTAGGCTTTGTGGGTCACACGGACTCTGCTGCAACTACTCAGCTACATAGGAAAGCAGTGCAAATGGTAATGTGTAAATGAGTGGTTGTGGTTGAGTTCCAAGAAAACTTTATTTCCAAACACAGGTGGTGGGCCAGATCTGACCCTCCAGCTGCAGTTTTCTGATAGAGAAGATATGAATTCATACTTGGGGTAAAGCCTGGAGTCAATTTAAACCAGTTCACAAATTGCTGCGCCTGGCCCCATGCCCAGCACGAAGGGAAAAAAAATATGAATAGGGCCCAGCCACTACCTTCAAGTTGCTCACAGATTTGTGTAAATAAACACAGTAAAAATAAACAGACTAAAGAATGATACCCGGGACAGCACAGATTTGAAAAGAATATAAAGTAACCCAGAGGAAGAAGCCGTTAACTCAGGGTGAGGGGTGGTCAGGGAAGGCTTCCTGAGGAGGTGTCTGAGCTCAGTTTTCATAACACTAGGAGTAGATATTATGGACAAAGTTGGGTGTGGGGTGGGCAGGGGCTGAGAATTCCAAGCCGAGGATGGGACATGTGCAAAAGCAGAGAAGCAAGAGACATCCAGTTGCTTAGGGACCCACAAGTAGCTCATTAAGACTGGCAGAAGCAGGGATAGGGTAGATTCAGGGACTGGGCGGGGCCAGGGACTGGATGGAGTCAGGGACTGAGCTGAGAGAGGGGAGGACAACTGAGTGGGGCCAGGACTTGAGCCTGCAGGGCTGGTATCTTGGCTGAGACGCTTAGACTTAAAGGCCACTGTTGGCCAAACTCCAGACATTGGAGAACCACTTTCGTGATTCTTGCCATGTTCCCAGAGGACCTGTACTGTTATTTACTTTCTACTTTTCTTTTTTCAGTCATAAATAAGTAAAACACGTAAATAAATGTATTTTAAAAGGAAAATCTACATCACACTCTTTAAAAGAAAACCAGTAACCCTTTTTTCCATTAATAGACAGTCACCTGACACGTAAATACTAAGTAAACGCTAACAGAATCCTAGCGAGAATCTCTTGTCTCCAGGAGGTTCTAAGCCTGAACCTTTCTCTGTTCCTCTTTTGGTTGAAAAAAAAGGAAATTAGGGTTAAAGACACACAAGCATCAGCTGGGACTTCCGCATTGGCATGCTCAGAGGAATTGAACGAGAAGACAAAAGGAATAACTTTGAGCAGGTTGATGTCCAGACACAACCGAAGTGATTGGTGCACATCCTCCCAGGCTGGTCTCTCTTTTTCCTCTCCTGCAGCTTCTCATTTTCTCCTTCTCTCCCTTCCCCTCTCTCTCTGTCTCTCTGTCTCTCTCATCTTTGTCTCTTCCTGCCTCATCTTGCTTGGTTTCTCTCTGTCTTGGGGCCTCGGTGTATGTCTCTTCCTCTCCCCATGTCCTTTTTTTTTTTTTTTTTTTTTGCTACATTCTTTTTCTGCTATGGATAGTGGCAGCTGGTGAGGGGTTTCAAACAGGCCAGGAGCAATGAAATTAAATCCTAATACTGGGTCCCCACCCATCAGGATGCCCAGGGGGTCATGTTGGGCAGGAGGAGCCATCCTGGGGCCCTTGGGGACTTCAGAATTGGCAGAGCAATGGATAAACGAGGCTCCATCTTGCCTAATGAATTGAAGTATGAAGCAAGACCAGACTGTGGAGAGAAACCTGCCAGAGCATCAGAGGGCAACCTGGAGCCCCAGAATCCTGGGTCAGCTGGTCCAGGATCCTGCTCATGAGGCCCCCGAGAAAGAAGGCAGCAGCCCCTGTCTCCCCCAGCTGGAGACCCTGGTCAGTGGCAAGGTTCGCCCCACTGTCAGCCCACCAGGAAGAGCCCGAACTTGACTCCTGCTCAGTCAGGAAAGCCCTATCTGCTTGGCTGGGGCGCCTGGTGAGGTGAGGACACAGCCTCACCCAGATTCGGGACTCAGGCCTCAGCCAGAAAACCGAGCATCAACAGCCCAGCACCTGCCGGGGCCAGGGCGGCCGCCCGGGCGGGTCAGTGGCAGAGCCTCCCCGCAGGGCAAGGGCACTGACTTCCTCCCCTCTGCTGAGGCTCTGGCCAGCGCCCAGTCTATCAGGCTGCCCCAGCAGCACCAGCCGCCTCCCTGCAAGATGACAGGCATCCTCTGACAAACGGACCACTGCCCAAGGTCAAACAGCCTCTCTCCAGGGTGCCTGGGCCTACAGTCCTGGCAAAGAGGGGTCCCCCCTCCACCTGCTCTCAAACCCTCCCCACCTTCTCTGCCTCAGCTGGTTTCATCCCAGCCTCTCCTGCTCTTCCTCTTTCTCTGTGTCTGTCCTTCTCCATCTCTCTGTCTCTCTCCCCTCTTGATTTCTCTCATTGTCTGCCATATCTGTGTCTCTCTCTGCCCCTCACCTCTCTCTGATTATGGCTTCGTGTCTTTCCCTTTCTGTCCCTCCCTCCCTCTGACATCTGTGCTCACTCTGTTCTGTCTCCCTGTCAATGAGACCATCTTGGTCTCTTCTAGTTCTCCCAACCCTCCCCCTTCTTGCTTCGTCACCTGGGGTCACACAGGCAGCCCTCCACCCACCTCAGGTTCAAGATTTCTCTTCCAGAGTCCAGCTCCCCGATTTCAAGTCTGGGCTTTTGCTCCTTCTTTGGCTCAAACTGTCCCAAACTTCAGCCCTCTCATCACGCCAACACTGAGCTGTCATAGCCCCATGCCAAACACTGATGGAAAACCATTTTTTTTGCCAGTAGCAGGTGATCATAAAAATAAGGGCAAGGAAAGTACAATCAAGGCATTCGCCTGCCCAAAGAACACCCTTTGTTAAAACTTCCCTGCTTAAATACAAGTATTTAAGGGTTTTTTTAAGTGAATTAATTTATAGACCAATATTAGGCAAGCATAGTCCAAATGATAGGTTGAATTGTCAGAAACCAGGACAGAGGCATACAAATGGTGGAACTCGACCCTGCTTTCACCCATTCAACTGCCGCCTCAGCCACTGCTGTATCTGCACCTCATTTCGACAGGCCTGCGCCTCTCGTGTCTCCCTGGACCGTCCCAGCTCATCTGCCGCCGGCCACGCCCTTAGATCTGCTGGGAGCTTTTCAGCACTGCCCTGGATGCTGTTTTATCTGGGTGATTCTCTCCTATCCCTGCTACCCCTTGTTACTGCCTCAGTGGAGTTGAGGGGCTGCTGTGCGTGTGTTGGATGGGGGTGACTGCTGTTTCCGGGGTACAACCAATCAGGGCACCAAGCCCCCAGAGCCTCTTTGCAAGCTTCCTGACCCCTTAGCATCCCTTGCGGGCTGCCCACACGCCCCACACAGCAGGAAGGGGCAGCTCTGGCAAGGTTGCCAGCTCATCACCTGTGATCTACATCTGAGTAAACAAAAAGAAGAAACCAGCAGAGCAGTTTGCCCTACAAGAGTAAAAGGCACGCAAATTCATGAAGCATTCCACATTAAAAAAGAGAGAGAGAGAGTTAAAGGCCAGTACCCAGCTCAAAAGCCAGGAAGGAAGGCTGCTGCCTCCAGGGAAGCTGGGTGCCAAGGGCTTAGCAATGGGTCCCAAGCCCTGTAAAACTTGAACTTCCTTTTAATTACGGGGGGAGCCTCCTGGCTTGTCATGATACCAGTTACACAATCTTCCAAGAACAAAAAGCTGATTCCTTTGAAGACCCAAAGGAATGGTGGCTCAAGGTGTCCACTGGCTCCCCTCTGGAGATGCCCAGGCCCCTCATCTTGGTCCCCAAGGCCACCCACTCTCTGCCATGTTCCAAGATTCAAAACTGGCTTGGGGAAGACACCGGCTCAGAGGAGCCTCAGTGAGGTCAGTTTCTTTTGCCAAAACCCTCACTGCAAACAGGAACAACCAATAGTGTTTTGACTCAGGAAAGTCAGTCATGCACATCTCAGTAACACCATGTTGGCAGACTGAGATCAGCCACGACGGGAGCATTTACACCACTGAAATTGGCAAATACAGCAAATCAAGATTCTTTTCTTTTCCTGGCGAGCTGGTTGTTAAACACTTACCAGCACTAATCAAAAGAACCACGTGGAGATGTAGGACCCATCTGTCTTGCCCCCAGCAACCTGGGAGACCCCAAAACAAACTCGAAGACAGAGGAGAGAAAGCAGCTCTTACCGCATCTGGAGATCAATCCTTTGAGCTAGTTTTCTCATCTGTTCTTGGCAACATTTTAGCAAATCTACTTCCTGCAATGAAAAATGTCAGAGACAGCCCCTTAGAAACTCACAGCATCCTGTCTCCCAGGCCAGCGCCCCCATCCCCATCTCTCTCCCCACCCTCCATCCCACAAGGTGAAATTCCATTTCCTGCCTCAATTCAGTGATCCTTGGGCCAGGCAACAAAGAGTCAATGGTGGAAGCTCCACCTTCTTTGCCCTACTTTCTTTTCTTTTCCTATCCCTCCAGATCAAAAGAAAACACAGTATCTACTATGTGTCAAGTCCTCACTTACGCCTTATTTTATCACTAAATTAAACAGTGCATATGAAGTGTTACCGTATGTGACTTACAGTAGGTGCTCAACAATGCTAGCTTTTACTATTGTTATTTATTGGGGGTATTATGATGATGATGCCCATTTTGGAGATGAAAAGACTGAGGGTCCAATGACCTCATTTCTCACTGTTTCTGAATTGCAACCCAGGCCCCCACCCACGCTTTCTGAGCCCTAACTTTGCTCCTGGCAGGCAGCTCTGAAGCCTCTCTCACCTGCTGACCTTCCCTCCTCCCTCAGGGGGCTGGCCAGACCCAAGAGGCACCTTACCCGGATAAGATTTTTCTCCACGTTGTCATGGACCAAATCAATCCCGATCCTTTTCTCTCGCTGGTACAGACACTCCAGGGCCATCTACAGGGAGCAGTGGGAAATCCTGTGTTTTCCCTGCGGCTGTATGTAGACCCCGAGCAGAGGGGTGACTCACGTCTGCCTTTGCCATGGTCTGTTTCATTCCTGGGAAACCTGGATGCTTCATGTGGCCTCATCACTGTGCATTTGGGGTGGGGGTGGGGCTTCTGCCTCCCCTTCTCCCTCAGTCAGGGCTGTGGGATGCTGAGATGGCAGATGGAAGCAAAACTGGTGCACATCTCCAGTTTGCCGTGCCGGTTAAGTCAGCTTGACACGTGTCAAGCACTTAGAATACTGTCTGTAAGTATTACATATGAATATATGTGAAAATCCTTTTTTGGAGATCTCTAAATAGGGGGAGAGCTTTGGAAAGTGGTCAGGAACAAGTGAGACCCAGGCAGCCCTGCCACATGGCCATGGACCTTACAACCATCAGGGGGACACAAAGCAGAGTAGAATAGACTGCTCAGTGGAGCTCAGCTGAGAAAGAATGGTGACAGGCCATTAGCCTGTGATGTCACAAAGAGCAGCCAGAGTGAGAAGGAGGCAGGGGAGCAGAACATCTGGTGTCAGGATGCAGATGCATCTGGAAATTCAAAAAGGAGGCAGGGTCCATTGATTCACTTAGAATTTACTGACCCCTTCCTTCTCTGTGTCACACTTGATCAAGGTCCCTGGGATAATGCTGTGAACTACACAGTCCCCATTCTTCCATCAGAGGAGAGAGGACACACACACGCGAACACAGGAGGAAACCCCATCATTTCTGACTGTGAAAAGGGCTGTGATGAAAATAGGGTGATGTGGGTGAGTGGGGAGGAACCAGCAGGGTAGTCAGGGAGGATTTCTCTAAAGAAGTGACAGACTGAGACCTGAATTATGAGATGCAGCAGAAATGAATGGGAATGATGTGCCAGGAAGATGGAACAGCAGGTGCAAAGGCCCTGAGGTAGGAGAAGCAGCAGACAGGAAGTCATTGGGACCAGAGTGGAGAAAGTGAGGCCAGAAGCCATGACAGGGAATTCAGATGTGAACTAGGGGGCACTGGAAGCCACTAATGGGGTTTTAGCGAGGAAATGCAGTGATCTAGTTTAATATTTAAAATCATCCCTGTGGCTGCTGTCTGGAAAATGGGTTGGAGGAGGCAGAAGTGAGGAGGCCAGGAAGGAAGCAGTCACCATTGTCCCATGAGAGGCACCTGGACTGAGGTGGTGACCTTGGAGTTGGAGACAAGTGGATAGAACTGAGATGTCGGCAGTCCCTGTGCCAACACGTGGCTATCAGAGGAGGCCACACGTGATGAGGCAGAGCTGGGCTTTCCAGAAAGGCTGGGGGAGTGAGGAGAGAGCGAGGGTAGCTGCCATGGGTCTCTGAGAAGCAGCCCTGCCCACTCGCCTTCCCGGGGAGAAACCTGGGGACGGAGGGGAACAGTAGGGACCCCACCCCATAGTGATCAGAGCCTGTCCCATGTCTCCTGCAGGATCTGGAGGCAGGACCTGGACTGTAGAAGTCCCCACACCAGACATGAAGCAGAAACAGCTACAGGAAGTTTCCAGGCAGGCAGTTCTGAGCCCTGACGTGCTCCAGGGTGCGGCAGAACATCAGTCTTGTGTGGCCAAGATTACCTCCCATGGAGCAAGGCAGATAATGCCACTTCCACGCCCAATGTCCACTCCAGGACCCAGTGAAGGATGCTCACTTACCCAGACTCCTCTGCAGCCAGGGAGCCCGCGGGAGTTCGGGCGAATGGGCTAAAGATGGAATCACATAAAGGGCCTTCTGGAAAAGCAACAGTCCCTGGTAAAAAGGGACAGATACAGTCCCCCCTGCCCTACCTCCCTCTTCCTGCCTCAGATGAGACTATCCAACTGCTCCTTAGCAGGTGGGAGTTTGCAATGTGAGATATGAAACATCCTTGAAAGTAGTTAAGACAAAAGCCACACGCTAAAGACGGCCGAGCAGAAAGCTAGGAACCTGGGTCCCTTCTGGAATCAGGCAGAGGCTGCAGTAGCCTCATCTCTTTCCCTCTGGAATTCTCATTAGGACAGAAAACAAAACCCCTATCAGACTGAGCCGCTGTGGGTCAGATATCTGTTCGCATGCAGCCCAAAGCCATTCCAGCTGCTCCAGGATATGACTGGAGACTAGGAGACCAAGGAAGGGTGGAGGATGTCCACATTCAGATATCCATCACTTACTCAGCAAGTGAGTATCCACTCTGTGCCACACCCTGTGCAAGACTGGGCGGATGTTCAGAGCATCAGTCTAGACGATAGGCAATCAGCACGGACACCAGTCCTTAAGGACCAGCATAGACGGACTGGTCCATCACAGCTGACTAGCAGTCCTTGGTAACAAAACAGGCAGAAATCCCTGCCCTCACGGTGCTTATATGCTAGCATGGGGAGAAAAACAATAAGTAAACACAAAAATTACAGAGTGTGTTAGCAGATCTTAAGGGCTATGAAGAAAAACAAAGCAGCTCTTTGCAGGACATCCTCTAAAGATCATCATATACACACATGCACACGCAAGCTTGTAATGTCTTATGAAACCCCTGTCATTTTGATGTAACTGCAAGGAGACAAGGAAATTCCATTCAGACAGAGGAACTGATTGCACTGGGATTATCCTGAATTGACTAAGACTTCTATATGTATAATCTATGTATATATATTTACTTAAAAATTGCTTATAGATGATGCTGCGTTCAAGCTGAACTGCAAAGTGCCTGTCACCTTGCTCTTCACCCAAGGGGAGGGCGTGGGCCACCCTGCAGTGGTTGGGTGGCAGCGGCCGCCAGGCCCCCGCCCCGCCCCACACTCACCTGCAGGGGACAGGTCAGCTCCTCGGCCACAGCACTCCAGCCGCCGCTTGACTGCGTCCATGCTGTGGCTCTCGTTCAGAAGCCTCTCCAGCTCATAGCTCAGCTCCGACTTCCAGAAGCCGATGTCCGACAGCCTCTGGCCCAGGTTGCGGCAGGTCCCCTCCTGCATCTGGCGCGTCAGCTGGTCTTTGTCCTGCATGAGCCGCACGGAGTCGCCGGTCAGCCGGCCGGCCCACAGCCGCGAGGCCTCTGCCCCGCGCACCTGCAGCTGGTTGGACTGGTCCCAGTCGCGGGGGCTGTAGCGACAGAAGAGCGCGGAGCGGACGGCAGGCAGGATGGTGGGCGGCCGCAGGGCACTGCGGCACGTGGCCCCCTCGTCCCCGCAGGTCTGGCCGTTGGAGATCTTGTAGAAGAGGCTGGGTCTCCATGAGTTGAGGTAGCGGTACCCAGGCAGGTAATAGGGCTGATAGCACTCCTGGATCACTGGGGCCGGCACTGCCGGAGGCAGCGCACAGATGCCACAGGCTTTCTTGGGGCCACAGTAACTGGCGGTCTGAGTGGTTCCAAGAAACTCCATCTTCCCCCATCAGCCCCGCTAGGGCAAAACTCCGCCCAAGGGGGCCAAGGCATCACAGGAAGGAGAAGAAGCTTCTCTTGGGGACGGGCAGGACCTCTATGACTCAGCACTGTTGTCATAAAGGCTGGGGGCCCGCGGGGCCATACTGGGCCCCTTGCTCACTTGCTCCATTTGGGGCCCTATTATCACCATCAAAACACACACAAAAATGAACAAAATGAATGTGAGTGTTTCAGTCCACAGAGCTGGAGGTGCAAGAAATGGCATTTATCTGTTTTTCCATAATAATCGAATCTGCCTTTCCTGACCTAACTCTGCCTCCGTTGGGAGAAGATTTAATGTGCTCCGCTCCAGTAAACTCAGTCAGTTCGGGGCCAGTTTGGTCACAGTTAGTTGTCTTCCTTCTCTTTTTGTCCCCAAGATGGCACCAAAGTGGTCCGTCCACAGCTGGGGATGGTGCAGTAAAAGGGAATGAGCTCTTGGCACACAAAACAATGGGAGTGAATCTTAAATGGATTAAGCTAAGTGGCAGCAGCTAGACTCACGCATCCTGTACGATCCCATTCAGAGGACATTCTGGAAGAGGCAGATCCATGTGGGCAGAAGACAGATCACTGGTTTCCTGGGGGTGGGGGGAAGACTGACCACAAAGGAGCAGGAGAAACTTTGGGAATGGTGACAGCACTGGCCTACATCTTGATGGTGGTGGGGGATTGATTACATGACTATCTGCATTTGTCAAAACCCATGGAATGGCCCACAAAAAACGTGAATTTTACTTTGCATAAATTATACTTCAATAAAGCTGAACTTAATAAGGAAGGGGGAAGGGACTGAGAGCTCCATGGCAGGGCTCCGCCACGTAGAATCGGCTCACGGACAAGTCCCAGTACCCGGCACAGTACTGAACGGGTGAATGGGCACCTAGAGTAAGGGTGTCATTATTCCAGAAAAAGTATTCAAGGGGGAGAGAAATAGCTCAATGGTGGAGCAAGGTCCTGGGTTCAATCCCCGGTACCTCTGTTTAAAAAAAAAAACAAAAAACCAGTAAAAGTATTCAACCCTCTATTCTACCAGTATTTTTATCCCATCAGGAAACTTGCTGCCCTCCTTGGCTGGTGGGACTGGCAACAAAGTCTCAAGATATACAGCAGGAGAGGTGCTTAATGTGGGATGCCCTTCCTCCCTTTTGAAATGGGAAAGAAAATACTCTAACCCTCAAATGGTCCTTGTTAGCGGAGCGTGATGGTTAATGTGAATTTTCTCCCCAAATGCCTAAAACCAGGACTGCAAAATGGAGTGGGTGTGAGAGAACTAAGGCAGAGAAAAATAACGTTATTAAGCACCTTCTGTATACCTGGGGTTTTACATAGACTCATTTACTTAAACCTACAAAAAAAAAGCAGCTTGACAGCCCATTTTACAGGGTAGGCTCTGGGCTCCTCTGTACCTACAATGTTCACCTTGCAGGATCCTTTAAGGGGCAAAGTCCCACACAAGAAGTTCTTGCACATTGAGGCAGCCAAGAAATGGGCCAGAAGGACTCAGGGTATTTTTTAAGCACTAAATGTTCATGGTAAAAACATTAATGTGAGAAATACCTAAGGGTATAAAGTAAAATTTGGATTTTCTCAGTTACTCCTAGCTACTTCCGGTCTTTCCAGATACAACTAGTATTATCAGATTTTTGTATTTTTCTAGAGATAGTCTATGCATATACAAGCATATGTAAATCTATATCTTTTTTATTAAAGTGTAGTTGATTTACAATGTTGTGTTTCTGGTGTACAGCATAGTGATTCAGTTATACATATATATTCTTTTTCATTATTGTTTATTGTAAGTTCTTGAATATTTTTCCCTGAGCTATACAGTAGGATCTTGTTGTGTTTATCTGTTTTATATACAATAGTTTATATCTGCTCATCCCAAACTCCTAATTTATCCTTCCCTCTTCCCCTTTGGTAACCATAAGTTTGTTTTCTGTGAGTCTGTTTCTGTTTTGTGAATAAGTTCATTTGTATCATTTTTTTAGATTCCACATTTAAGTGATGTCATATGATATTTGTCTTTCTCTTCACTTCACTTAGTATGACAATCTCCAGGTCCATTCACATCACTGCAAATGGCATTACTTCATTCTTTTTCATGGCTGAAAAAATATATATACACACACACACACACACACACACACACACACACACACACACACACACACATATATACACCACATCTTCTTTATCCGTTCATCTGTCAGTGGACATTTAGGTTGCTTCCATGTCTTGGCTATTGTGAATAGTGCTGCTATGAACATTGGGGTGCATGTATCTTTTCAAATTAGAGTTTTCTCTGGTTATATGCCCAGGAGTGGGATTGCTGGATCATAGGGTAACTCTATTTTTAGTTTTTTAAGGAATCTCCATACTATTTTCCATAGTGGCTGCACCACTATGGAAACTGCATTCCCACCAACAATGTAGGAGGGTTTCGTTTTCTCCATGTCCTCTCCAGCATTTATCGTTTGTGGACTTTTTAATGATGGCCATTCGGACCAGTGTGAGGTGACACCTCATTGTAGTTTTGGTTTGCATTTCTCTAATAATTGTGATATCGAGCATCGTTTCATGTGCCTGTGGGCTATCTAGATGTCTTTATTGGAGAAATGTCTGCTTAGGTCTTCTGCCCATTTTTGGATTGGGTTGCTTTTTTGTTATATCTATTTTACATAAATGATAAACACCATACACACCATTTCCCTCATAACTGTAACTCTCGGAGATCATCTCATTTTGATACATAAGCATCTCTCTCTTCCATTGAGTAGCTGCACAGTGCTCCCTTATATGGAGGTGTATTTATTCGATCATTCTCCACGACCGGGCATTGAAGCTGTTTCCTGTCTTTTTAAATACAATCATCTCTGCAGTAACTGTCCTTCCACCTGCATTCTTTAAGCCAGGCTCCCGGACGTACAGTTCACCCTCAGTGCCCAGTCTCGTGGGTGCTCATGAGGGCATACAGACCCACCGCCACCACCAAGACAAGATCGTTCCCGTCACTCAGGAAGACCTTGGTGCTCTGCCCTCCGGCCCTAACCCAGCAACCACCAACCGGCCCTCTGTCCCCACAGAATGCCATGTAAAAGGGACCGTGCAGAACACGGTCCTTTGAGCCCGGCCTCTCTCCCTTTGTGTCCTGCGTAAACACAATCACCATCTTCCACATACATTTCTGGGCATGTCTGAGCATAACTTCTAGAAGAAGTTATAGGATGGAAGAGCATGCATTTGTTTTTTTCACTTGAAAATATATTGTCCTGAAGATTTTCCCATCTCTGGGTCGCTGGGGGGAGTAGTGCCCTAGAATGGCTTCTGATTCAGACACAGACGGACATTAGTGGTGGCTCCTGGCTGTGTGAGGGAGCCCAGGCATGAACATCACGGGCCCCCCGCCTGGCACCACTTACAGCGCTACTGCGGAAGGGGGTGGGGCCTTAGAAAAACCCAGACAGGTGGCAAAAGTGTCCCTTGGTGACTTCGAGGCTGGACAGCTTGCCAGCAGGCTGGGAGTGTCTGGGGCCTCGCTCACCTGGGCTCCAGGTGGCTTGCTTGAATGATCTGGGGAGGAACCCCACTGATACCTACCATCCACAAAGCGAAACTGTCACTAGAGGAACTAACCCACCTGCCTGTCGGCCATCTGAGGCTCTGGCTTGATTTTCCTAAGGCAGGGGGGGTTCCTCGGAGAGAAGAATTCATCTCCAAGTCCTGAGATTTGACTTTGTGTGTTCTATCTACGTGTATATGTGTATCATATATGCATGACCCATGTGCTTTTTTGGGGGGTTTTTTGCTTTTTTTTTTTTTTTTTTTTTTTCTGTAAAGAGAGAGAGGAATCTATGTCGGGGTAGAGAGTTAGGGAGAGATCTTATATAAACAAATCATGTGCTCAGACCTGCGGAGCACAGCCTGGGCCCTCCTCTCCAGCCTGCATACAAACATGCCAGCGAGTGACTGCGATGTGACCAGGAAGCGCACATGTAGGGAAGTCTGTTCAGTGCTGTCAAGGCAGAGGAGGCCTTTCCCTCGAGTGGAATGCCAGCTCTGCCCCCTCGCCCAGCCTGGAAGATGCTGGCGATTGTGCCTCCTTCACATGGAAGCTGTAAGAACCAAGTGAAGGTGCAGCAAGGTATTTAGCACACAGTGAGTATTCAACAACTGTTATTGGTGTTACTACTACTATTGTCATAGGCTGCTTTGCCCCATCATTTCATGTAATCCTTTTGACAACACTGGGAGGTGGACGTTATTCATACCCTTCCTTTCCAAGGGGTCAAACGGAGGCTCAGAGAGGTGAATTCATTTGCCCAAGGGCACACAGCTAGTCCCAGAAGTGGCTCCAGCGATGCCCTCTGTTTCCCGCTGAGGAAAAGGAAAGAGAAAAACCCTAGATGTGCTTCCTGCAGGGCTGACAGGGAGCTCAGGGAACATCTCAGTGAAGTCCAGTTCTATTTCTCCCCCAACATTTTTAAATGCAGTGGTCTCAGAACACATTCTCTAGTACAGAAGGTTGTCTTCAAATAAACTCTCCCACAGAAGCAGGCCACGGGGCACAAAGCCCGGAGGCGCTCTGGCTGGAGGGAGTGGGAGGTGGGGGGACCCTTCCCCATGAGTCCCTAGGGCTCCACAAAGCTCAGAGGGAAGCCCCTGATTTAGTCCCCCACCCCCACCTCCCCTTTTCACAAAAGAAGAGGCACAAAGGTCACCTCACCAGGAAGTGGAAAAGCTGGACTCAGGTTTTCTAAAGTCACACTAATCAACTAGAGAAATAGTTCAATTGTGATGATAATCAAAAGGCATTCTGGGGGAAGAGATAGCTCAGTGGTAAGAGTGTCTGTCTAGCAGGCACAAAGGCCAGGGTTCAATCCCCAGTACCTCCACTTAAAAATTAAGTAGACAAATAAACCTAGTTATCTCTTCTCCTAAAAAAAAAAAAAAAAAAAAAAGGCATTCTTTCTTCTTTGGATGCTAAGTAGACTTACTGTGGTGATCACTCTGCAGTGTATACAAACACCAAGTTATTATGTTGTGCACCTAAAACTAATATAGGGGGAGGGTGTAGCTCAAGTGGTAGAGCACGTGCTTAGCATGCATGAGGTCCTGGGTTCAATCCCCAGTACCCTCATTTTAAAAAATTATTGAATAAATAAACCTACTTAACCCCCCACCAAAAACAAACTAAAAATAAATAAATAAAACTAATATAATGCTATATACCAATTTTACCTCCAAAAAAATTGGAATCATGGTGACTGTGGTATATTGGTTTCCTATGGCTGTTGTCACAAATCACCACAAAGTCAGCGACTTTAAACAACACAAATGTATTCTCCTACTATTCAAGAGGTCAGAATTCCAAAATCAGCCACCAGGAGCTCAAATCAAGGTGTGAGGAGGGCTGGTTATTTGTGAAGGCTCCTCGGGCGCTTCCGATTCCTTGCCCTTTCCAGCCTCCAGAGGCTGCCTACATCCTTTGGCTTGTGGCCCCTTCCCCCATCTTCAAAGCCAGCAGCTAGCATCTTCTCTCCCCCTGACCCTTCTGCCTCCTTCTCACAGGACCCTTAGGATCACCTCAGATTTACCCTGATAATCCAGGATGATCACCCCATCTGGAGATCTTAATCGCATCTGCAAAGTCCCCTTTGCCACATATCCACAGATTCCAGGCATTAGGACATGGACATCTTTGGGGAGCTATTATTCTGCCCACCAAGGTGAGCATTAAAAAGAACTCTGGGTGATAAGAAAGGCAGACAAAAGTACTGTGCTGTGGATTGTCCAAATGTGAAAGGACTCAGGGTTGGGGGTGAGAACTGGAGCATCTCCCAAACCATTGCTTGGCCCAAGGTCTCGTTAATTTTTGGTGCATTTGTTTTATTCTGAAAACAATACTGTGTCTCACCCAGACTTAAGTTCCCATGTAGTCCTCTCAGTCTGCGCCTCTCCCACAGGAATGGGTCCACAAACCGTGTGAGGGTTGTGTTCAAATGCAGATTCTGATTGAGTAGACCTGGGGCAGGGCCGGAGATGCTGCATTTCTTACAAGCTCCCAGGTGAGGCTGGTCCACAGACCACACCTGGAGTAGCGAGGCTCTGAAATAAGTTCTATGAGGGAAAGGACCTTGTTTGATTTTGCTCATCACTGAATCCACAGCACTTAGTAGAGTAACTGGAACATGAGGAGGTGCACAATTTGGGTTTGCTGAATGAATGAAAAATGGACAGATGGTTGGATGGATGAGTGGGTGTGTGTGAAGGTATGTAAGTGGATGGATGGACAAGTGGGCGGATGGATGGATGAGTGGGTGGTGGATGGGTGGATGGAGAGATGCGTGAGTGGGTGGATGGGTGGGCAGGTGGGTGGATGATTGGGTGAGTGGGTAGGTGGTTGGATGAGTGGGTAGTTGGGTGGATGGTTGGATGAAGTGACAGAATTTCAGATGCCATTAAATGAGAAAGGTAAATTCAAAACAGCTGGCTATGGTTCAACCGAAAAACAGCAAAAGGAATAGTAAAACCTGACAACTCAGGCCAAAAGACTCAAGAAATCAAATTCTAAAAATTGAGAAAGTGAAAATACTCAAAGTAAGGCCCTTTGAGTATGGTTGTGAGGGAACCCCTGAGCGCTGCCTCCCAGAGGGTGGGGCAGCAGGGCTCCGGGGTTCACCGTGTTGTCTCAGGTGTCACTGCTTCATCCCTTTTTATGGCTGAGTGCTATCCCATCATAGGGCCAGACCACATTTTATTGATCTGTTCATCTATTGATAAATATTTGGGTTGTTTCTACTTTTTAGCTATTACGAATGCTGCTGCTGTGAACATTTCTGTACAAGGTTTTTTTTTTTTTTTTTTTGGGCATAAATTTTCGATTTCTTGAATCAATACCTAAGAGCAGAACCACTGGGGCCTGGTAACTCTGTTTTGGTAACTGTTGAGTTTTAATAAAATGCTTGCGAGTTTCGTATCAGTGCATTTTATTACTTATTTATTATTTTTGTTTTTGTGGGAGGAGGGGGAGGTCATCAGGTCTATTTATTCATTTGGTAGTAGTTTGTTTGTGTTTTTTTGACGGAGGTACCAGGGATTGAACCCAGGACTTCGTGCATCCTAAGCACACACTCTACCACTGAGCTATACCCTCCCCCTTTTATTACTTATTTTTAAAAATAAATATTGTATTATCCACAGAAGTTAATTCACAGAACTCTCAACTACACAGTCAGCCCCGCCATTCGCAGGTTTGGTCAGTCAGTTCCTCAAGGCCGGGAATCTCTTTGGGTGCAGTTCGTGTCTCCAAGCCCTGGGGCTGCTTTGTCTCCCAGAAGTAGACTCAACACACACAGGTGGGCTGTGATGGGAAGACGAAGGAACCAGAACACAGGCTACTTCCACTCTGTCATTCTGTGTGACACTGGAAGCTTTTATTTGTGTCTGGAATGTAAAAGAGTAAAGCAGCGTGTATGGGACCTGCGAGGCGTAATATTTTTGTTTGGAAAGGAGATGTTTTAGTTCACACAGGAAATCTTTTACTGAACTCAGTATCTTTGACATTGAAATGTAATCTTCGCGTCTGTCAGTTTTGTATCAAAACTAAAAAACGAACCAAGAATATCATAGTTATTGGCAATATTGTTGTGTAGAGGAGGAAGGTGTTTTAAAAAATTGTCTACTTTTGGTGTCAAATACAGGAGGCGCACCACTGCTTAAAGATCCCTCATCCACCACTAAAAGATCTTTTTTTCAATCTCTTGTAAGGTGCACTGATGGAAAACTCATTCTCTTTCTGAAATCTCTGTGGGAGGTGGAGTAGGGGAGGCTGGGGAGATGGGGAAGGGAAGACCAGACTGACCCCAGGCTTGGGGTTCCCAATCCTCCACCAGCTCCACCACCCAACCTTTGGAGACTGCAGACTCGGCACTGCACCATTTTTCTCTGCCTGGACTTTGCTGTTTTGAGATGGCTGCCTGACTCCCACAGGCTGTGAAGGGACCGCTCCACGTCTGTGAATTTAATGTGAAACCCATCTGTCTGCAGAGGGCAGGCAGGGAGATTGCCTTAGGTGATGGCCAGAGCAGTGCTGTCCAGGGATAGAACTTTCCACAGCCATCACATCGACTCAGCAAGCATCCCTTGGCTGCCCCCTGTGGGTGGGTAGGTATCTGTCACCTGTGCCTTCCCAGCGGCCAAAATCAGTGACTGGAAGTGGCCCCAAGCAGTGCTTAGGAAACCAGCAAAATACGGAAACACACAGGAAGGACAGAAAAAAGTCCAGAAAGAAGCTACTTTCTTTCTTTTTTTAATGGAGGTACTGGGGTTTGAACCCAGGACTTTGTGCATGCTAAGCACACTCTCTACCACTGAGCTACACCAACCCCTGAAATCTACTTTCCATTCAGCATCCACATCAGTTTGTATTATTCAAGAACACAAGTTACATTTTACCAATAAAGCTTTTTTTTTTTTTTCCACTTGGCATTTCAGAAGATATCCTTTTGGGGCTTAGAGCCCTGGCCCTGGCTGGTGTCCAATGACCCAACAATCTTTCTGGAAATCTCCCTGCGGATACACACATACCTGTGTGCTCAGCCACATGCACGCGTGTGCTCATGGATTATAGCAGTGGAAAAAGTGGAACGACACGTCCCTCAGTACAGGATCGCTAACGCAATACAGAACACCTACTGTATAGAGTTCTCTTCATCCTGAAAAGAAGTCAGGCCTTTATTTGGTGACATGTAAAGATTTCTAAGATACAAGTGAAGAAGGCAACGTATAGAACAGTTTCTGTGGTATGATACCACTTAAGCAGGCATACAGGTAAGTGTAGACGCACAAACACTCCTGGAAGGAAGCGTAGGACCCAGCGCCAGGGTCATCACCTTTGAGCTGGGGTGGGAGTGGAACGGGGACGTGGAGGTAGACTTTTTTTTTTTTTTAATTAAAAATTTTCTTTCGGGAGAAGCAAGGTTGCATTACTTTCACCAAGCAAGAAGAGCAGCTGGGGATCTTTCCCAAAGCGTGTCACAGACTTTCATTTTTGGATTAAGACTTCCATACTGATATATATGCATTTAGCCCTTGAACAGCACCTGCATGAGGGGAGCTGACCCCTCCACGTGGTTGAAAGTCTGAGGATAACTTAGAGCCTGCCTGTATGTGTGTTTCTCTCCATCTACGGAGTCAACCCACTATGGGTGCTGCAATGCCTGAGTATTTACTGTTGAAAAATATTTGCTTGTAAGTGGACCCGCGCAGTTCAAAGCCCATATTGTTCAAGGGTCACCTGTAATTTTATTTTCGTGTCTATCTATATATTATATATAACAATATATGTAGGATATGTAGAATAATATATATGTAATTTACTCATTTATATAACGTAATAGGACATCTACTTCTGGCCAAGACTGCGTAGTACGGGTTGGCGGTACCCTCCCAACTGAAACAATTCAAAAAACACTCAAAATACATAAAGCAATGATTTTTGGTTTTTGCTTTGTTAAAAAGTTTTTTTTTATTCTAATTTTTTTTTTAATGGAGGTACTGGAGATTGAACCCAGGACCTTGTGCATGCTAAGCACACTCTCTACCACTGAGCTATACATCCCCCCCCCCCATAATACAATAATTTGAAGACACCGGATATCAGGACTGAAGGACAATCCTCCACGAGAGATGGGAAACAAACAAAGTGAGTCCTACGACTGCCCCAGCTCACTGCCTGGACTGAGTTTCGTGTTTAGGAGATGGAGCTGGGAAGGTGGGTGTCGGTGTGTCTAGAGTCTGTGGGACGGAGCTGCCCAGAGAGGGAGCTCTGGACACTGGCAGAGGCCCCCCTCCGTCTCCAGCTGAGCAGGATCAGGGCACACATGCCAGGAAACAACCCTGGGCTGGGAAACAGCCACCGAAAAGCGTCAGAGGGAAGAATCCCCACGCCTCCCCCGGGCTGGGAACACCTCCCGTCACACCAACCTCAGGAGATTTCATTCTTTGTGCAGCATCAAGCCAAACACCCAGAGGGTGTGGCTCAGTATTAGGGCAAAATTAGCCCCGGACTTAATACCACTCTCGTCCTACCTGACAAAGCAAGACTCCAAAAGACTAAAATGTTTCCAGTCCATCTGCTGTGCCTCAGAAAAAAGATCTAGGATATTTGTAAAAATACAAAAACTTTCAGCAGAAAATAAGGTAAAATTCACAATGTCTGGCATCCCATGAAGCATGATTGGGCATACCAAGAAGCAGGGCACTGTAAACCATAATGGGTGTGGGGGCGGAATCCATCAATTGAAACCAAACCAGAAATGACACGGATAATAGAATTAGCAGACAAGGTCATTTTAAAAGTTACAACAGCTGCATTCTGTGTGTTCAAGAAGCTAGAGGAAAGACGGGACAGGTTAAGTGGAGACATGGAAGATATTAAACAACAAAACAGCTGAACTGAACTTCTAGAGATGGAAACCACAGTGTCTGAGGTGAAAAACACATAGGATGAGATAAAGGCATGTTTTAGTCAACCCTGGCTGCCATTCAAAATACTATAAACACCGGAAATTTAGTCCTTACTGTTCTGGGAGCTGGAAGTCCCAGATCAGGGTGCCAGCTGGGTCAGGTTCTGGTGAGGTCTCTCTCACCAGCTTATAGACGGCCTCCTTCTCATTCACTGTGTCCTTACAGGGCCTTTCTGTGGGTGGAGAGAGAGCAAGCTCTCTGGTGTCTCCTCTTATGGAGACACTAATCCCATCAGGAACCCCCACACACCCACTCCCACCAATGACCTCATCACCTCCCAAAGGCCACTTCCCATACTATCACTGTGGGGAGTTAGGGCTTCAACATGTGAATCGGGGGGCATTGTGGGGGTCGGGGGGACACAACCATTCAGTCTATAATAAGGCAGATTAAATATTGTGAAAGAAAAGATTAGTGAAGTTGAAAAATACAGCAATAGAGGCTCCCCAAAATGAAACAGAGAGAAAAAAATAAAAAGACTGAGAAACAGAACTAAAAAATACTCCCAAGAGAAACTGAAAAGGACCTAAACAGATATAGCACGTGTGTGAAATGGGAGACTTAATACTGTCAAGATGTCAGTTCTTCCCAAATTGAAGGTTAGGTTGAATTTAAACCCAACTGAAATCCCAGCATGCTTTTGGGGATAGAAATTAATAAACTGATGCTAAAATTCAAATGGAAAGAAGAACCTAAAATAGCCAAAAGCAACTCTGAAAAGCAGAGCTTGGCGGACTCAGACTTTCTGACTTCAAGACTTCTGTTAAAGCTGCAGTATGGTGTTGGCATAAAGACAACGATCAGTGGAACAGAATAAAGAATCCAGAGTATACCCACGTATTCATGGTCAGTTGATGCTCAGCAAAGGTGCAAAGTTAATTGTGTGGATAAAGAATAGTCTTTTCAACAAATGCTGCTGGAACAATTGGGGGGGTGTGTGTGTATATATGTATATATGTCTATATATATATATATAAATGTAAAGTCTGAAACTATGAAAATCCTAGAAAGAAACATAGGAGAAAATCTTTGTGACATCGTCTTAGGCAGATTTCTTAGATATGTTTTCCGAAGTACAATACATAAAAGAAAAAAATCCTGATAAACTGGACCTCATCAAAACTGAGAACTGCTCTTCAAACGACATTCTTAATTTTCATCCTTAAGTCACAGACTAGGGGTTACATTTAGAATATATACAGTATTCTCAAAATTCAATACTTAAACAACCAAAAAATTTTTAAATGGGCTTAAAATTTCAACAATTTGGCGAAAAAGATATGCTGATGATAAATGACCTCCTGAAGAGATGTTCAACATAATTACTCACCAGGGAAATGCAAATTAAAACCACAATGAGATATCACTACGCACCTATTAGAATGGCAAAAACCCAAAAGACTGGTTACACCTGCTGCAGGTGAGAATATGGGGCAACAAAAACCCTCAGACACTGCAGGTGGGGAGACACAGCCACTCTGGAGAACACGATGGTTTCCTACCATTGCACACCTAGGTATTTACTATGGAGAAATGAAGGTGTGTGTGTCCTTACGAAGACTCGCATAACGACACTCATAGCAGCTTTATTTGTAACATCTCCAAGCCAGGAGCAACCCAGATGTCCATCCCCAGGTGAATGGATTTACAAGCTATGTATAATCATACAATGGAACACTACCCAGCAAAGCAGAAGGAATGAACTTCATACACGCAACAACACGGGTGAACCGGAAATCAGTACGCGGAAAGAAGCCGGGTGAAAAAGAGCACACACTATGTGATTCCACTTACACAAAATTCTAGAAAATCCACAGGAATCTATGGAGACAAAACAGAGCAGTGATTGCCTGCGAGGGGGCAGGGGGCAGGTCTGCAAAAGGTCATGAGGAAATATTGGGGAGGGGTATGTGTGTTTACTCCTGATTGTGGTGATGGTTTCACAGGTGTACACATAAGTCAAAACTTTGTACGCTTTTAATATGTGCAGGTTTTTTTCTATCAGTTATCCCCGAAAAAAGCTGTTTAAGAAGTAAGCTAATAATTGCTAACACCTATATACGGCTCAAATGTGCCAGGCATTTTTTAAAAACTTATTTTACTCATATTAACATATTTAATCCTTCCAACAATAACCCTCTAAGGTAGTTAACATTATTATTGCCATTTTACGGAGGAGGACACTGAGGCATGAACACAAGATTTGAAAGCTGGTTAAGTGCAGAGCTGGAATGTGACCACAAGTCACCAAGCATTCAAAAAAACCATGTTTTTAACCAGCACTCGAGTCAACTTCTCCATGTATAAAGGATCCAAACCTTATTTTTTGACTCAATTATGTTAAGTGCCTGCAGTGTATGTAGTCCTTTGTTAGATATTTTTGGTGGATTCAAGGGGAAAGGTAAGAAATTATCTTTAAAATGTTTTCCAGGTCCTATTTTGATCATAAATAAGGAAAGACTGTCATCTAGTGGTAAAACACAAAACTGCAGGCACCTCCTGAGCATGTCACAGGGTCGTGCTTTCACCACCGGCAGTGTGTTTAAAACGCTCCAATTTTTAACCAGTTTGACCCAGGTGCTAGTCTCATTTCGTCCACTAGCCTGCTATGTGATTAGGGGCAACTTTCCCTGTCTAGACCTCAGTTCTCCCATCTGTAAACAGGGGTGTAGATCTCACCTCTGCAACTCACCTGCAACCCTAAGTTTACTTAAACACAAGTGTGTATTGGGTCTTTGCTCTCTGGATGCTCTGTGCTTGGTGCTTTGCATAAATTATTTTATCCCCACAGCAACATCATGGTGCAAATGCTCTTATTATCCCCAGTTTACAAGTGAGCAAACCGAGGCTGGCCACGTGAAGGGAATTGCCTAGTGTCATTCAGCTCGTTAGTCAGGATTTGGAGATCCTTGGAATTTAACAAGTGGTGAGAGCGATAAGGGTGTTTCTTGTTATGTAAATTAGGTGACTTTTAAACCTCATGTAAGGACGGTCAGGGGAACCAACCCAGTGATTGGAGGGTTGGAACTTTCAGTCCCGCCTCTCCAGCATTTGGGGAGGGGAGATGACCTGGAGGTTTAACCACTCGCCGATGAGTTAATCAATCGTGACTACGTAGTGAATTCTCCATAAAAACCCCCAAAAAGACAGAGTTCAGAGAGCTTCCAGGGTGCTGAGAACTCGGAGGTTTGGGGGAGAATGATGCGCCTAAACAGGGCTTGGACTCTCCGCTCCCTTTCTTCATGCCTTGTTCTCTGCACCTCTTTCGTCTGGCTGTTCCTGACTTACAACCTTTTATGATAAACCAGGATCTGGTAAGTAAAATGTTCCTCTGATTTCTGCGAGCCTCTCTAGCAAATTAATCACATCCAAAGTGGGAGGAGGTCATGGGTAGCTTTGATGTATATAGTCAGTGAGTCAGAAACACATATAACCACCTGGGCTTTTGCGACTGGCACCTGGGGGCAGGTTGCAGTCATGTAAGACTGTGCCTTTAACCCATGGAATCTGATGCTGTCTCCAATAGTGTCAAAATTATTGAATTGTAGGACACCCAGCTGGTACCCGGGGCATTTTTTGTTGCTTTGGGGAACCCCCCGCATCACTTCCCACCCACATAGGAAACTAGGTTCAGAACCTCCTTACATGCCCAGGCCACAGGCATAAGATTCTAATTTAACTGGTGTGGGGGAGGGGGGCCAGGCATAAAATATCCCAGGTGATTAGAATGTGTAGCCAGGTTGAGAAGCCCCACTGTAGGAAGTATGTACATGGCGTCTCAACAGTCTTCATGCAGATTTAAGCTCTAATAACTTCAGAAGTATAAACAAAGTTTGTTTTTAGAGCAGTTTTAGGTGTACAGAAAAAAAAAAAAAAACCTTTCAGGAAGTTCAGATTTCCCATATATTTCCCCAACCCTGTTGCCCCGTTAGTTAAATCTTGCATTGGTGTGGTACATTTGTTATAATTGGTGCCCAATACTGATACATTATTATTAACTAAACTCTTTTTTTTTAATTGAAGTACAGTTGATTTACAACGTTATGTTAGTTTCTGGTGTACAGTGTAATTCAGTTATACATGTATATGTGTACTCTTTTCTATGTTCTTTTTCATTATAAGGTATTACAAGATTTTGAATATAGTTCCTGTGCTATACAGTAGGACTTGCTGTTTATCTATCTTATATATAGTTTGTATCTGCTAATCCCATACTCCTAATTTATCCCTCTTCCCTTTCCTCTTTGGTAACTGTAGTTTGTTTTCTATTTCTGGTTTGTAAATTCATTTGTGTCTTCTTTTTTTTAGATTCCACATATAAGTGGCATCATATTGTATTTGTCTTTCTCTGTCTGACTTACTTCATTTAGTATGATCGTCTCTAGGTCCCTCCATGTTGCAGCCACTGGCATTATTTCATTCTTTTTTATGGCTGAGTAGTATTCCATTGTGTATATTCAGTCATCTGTCGATGGATAGTTCGCTTGCTTCCACGTCTTGGCTGTTGTAAATAGTGCTGCTGTGAACATTGGTGGGGAGTAAGGGGGAGGGGTGCATGTATCTTTTTGAATTAGAGTTCCCTCTAGATATATGCCCAGGAGTGGGATTGCTGGATCATAGGGTAACCCTTATTTTTAGTGTTTTAAGGAATCTCCACACTGTTCAGGGTTAGGGCTTGTGGATAAAGTCCATAATTAACATCAGGGTTCCCTCTTAATGTTGTACCTTCTGTGAGATTGGGCAAATGCATGTCATGGGGCCACCGTTACAGTATTATACAGGATCGTTTCACTGCTCTGAAGTCCTCTGTACATGACCTCTCCTTACCCCTCCCCAACCCCTGGCAACCGCTAATCTTTTTACTGTCTCTGGTTTTATAAATTTTTTTTTGTATATATATATATTTTTTTATTGAAGTATAGTCAGTTTACAATGTTGTGTCAATCAAACTTCTTTTTTAAAATCATTTAAAATTTTAGCTACTTAGATCTACATTGAAAACAACACATTTTAAAACTTGAATTTTGTTGTTTTAGTCATCATGGCCATCTTCAATCAGAGGGACTGAAATTTAAAAAATTAAATTTAAAATCTGTTGTTTCAAACTCACGCAACTGAATACATGTAAAGGAAATGTAAACTTTCAAGTGCTGATTTTTGAAAGTTTGTAGCATTCTGGTTAGGGCTCAGCGTTCACACTGGCCCACGGCAGAAAATGAGGCAGGAGGGGTAAGATGGGGCATAGAGGCCACTGAAAACCATATGAAGATTGGGTGTTAGGCTGTGGGCCATAGGGAGCCATTGAAGGTTTAAGAGCAACAGAGTGACACGGTCTGATTTGTGTGGGAAAAGGACAGCAGACTTGCAGAGAAACCACAGGAGGAGCTATGGGAGATGGGCCACTGGCCACCGCTGTCCCCTTCCCTTCCAGGCATACATGACAGCACTGCCTGTGCCTTTCTAGGTGTGACCACGGGACTAAATCTCACCAGTGGAAAGTGAGCAAACAGGTGTCACATCTGGGTGGAAGCATTTAAACAGCAGGGCACAGTTCACGCTCTGAAGCCTGGTGTTCAGATGGTGGCCAAGTAAGATGGTGGAGCCTCTGTTGTCTGTATCCCCTGAGGATTACAGTAAGCAGGGACCTCTGTCAATGAAGTGCTATATGTAGCAAGAGCCAAAAATAAACCTTGCTGCCTTGAGCCTCTGCACTCTGGGGAATGTTCTTTTTGGCAGCCTAGCCTAGCCTGACTGACACAGAAACTTGCAGGCCCAGGAAGATGAGGGCCTGAGCCAAGGATGATGGAAGGTGTGACAGTGTCAATTGTCGGTGGCTGCCCCAAACTCAGTGGCTTCAAACAGTATGTGGCTTTTTTTGGTTCTGTTTTTAGCTTGTGGGTCTGTGGGTTGGCTGGGTGGTTCTGGTGGACTCACTCACTGCATCTGTGTCATCGGTGGGTCTGCAGCTCTTAGCTGGATGCTCCCATGTGTCTCAGGGTCACTGGGTGGGGATGGCCGTGGCCGGTAGCACTGGGGTGTGGCTCGGCTCAGCTCCTGTGCCTTACCTTCAGCAGGCTAGCCTGGAGAGGGTCTCCTAGCCATGGCGGAGGTCAAGAGTGAAAACAGGCAAGCGCTTTTACAAGGTTTTTCTTCGGTCATGCTTGCTAATGTCTCATTAGCAAAATAAGTCACGAGCCTGAGCCAGGAGTCAAGGTGTAGAACAGAATGCACCACAAAGCCGGACAGCAAAGGGTACAGATGAAGAGAGAGGCGTGAAGACTGGGGCTATAACCCCCGGAGGTGCATCCCCAGCACTCAATGCCTGATTGGATGTAAAGGGAGACATCACGTTGTCTCCAAGGTACCCAGCAGTGTTCACCCCCATCTGTGTACCTGCCTGCCACTCCACTCATCAAGACAGGGCATCTATTTCCCCACCCCTTGTGACTGGCTCTGACCTACAGAATGTGAGAGAGTGAACCTGTGCCAGTTCCCAGCCTGGTCCAGCTGCCATGTAAAGACCACTGGATAATGAGTGGCCATGTGGGGGCAGGAGGGCATGGGGAATCCAGGCAGCCATGAGAATGAGAACCTCGGATCTCCTAGTCGACTCCTGTCTAAATGAAGCCACAGGAGTGAGTCCAGATAAAACCAGAGGAGTCATGAGAAATAATAAACCACTGTCATCGTAACCACTATGTATTAGGGTGATGTGTTATGCAGCAATTGATAAGTGATACAGGGAGAGATGGAGGGAACTTAGCAAGGCTGATGCCCAGACTGATGAGTTCTTCAGCTGTGGTGGCGCCACTCTCTGAGATGAGAGCTCCAGAGGCAGGAAGTGCTTCGAGGAGAAAAGTTGTGCTGTGTGAGTTCTGTTTGTGGGACCTCCACGCAGTGAAACCTAATAGGCACCAATTGGGAGACACATGTCTGAACTTACGGAGAAATGGGGGCTGGAGATGGGAAAACATTTCATATTGGATAACAGGATGCCGTGGACATAAAACTGCTCACAGAGAGGATGTGGAAAGTCCGACTAAAAGTGGGCCAAGAATAGAGTCTTGAGGAGTGCTCATCTTAAGAAGTCCTCAAATCTTATCGAATGTAATTACTATCTGGTGAGAACGTGAAGATGCAGAGTCCCTGGCCCGACCATCTGCTCTCTGACTCAGGAGGTCTGGGATGTGCCCGCGAATCTGCTTTGCCACCTGCTCCCACCCTTCTTCTCCCAAATACAACAGATGGAAAAATCCCACCCCAGGTGAGACAGATTTGGCTGGGAGAGTAGGAGAGAGACCTGGAGCAAAGTTAAGAGAAGGTTGATCTGAGTTTGTTTGACTTTTTGGTGTGAAACATGATCATGTTTACAGCCTCATGAGGAGGCGTGTGTAGGGAGGGGAAGGTTCAAGAACAGCAGACATTTCTCCCTGCCACTGAGTGGGAGGGCCGTGTGCAGTTAGGGACAAAAGAGCTCTTAAGGGACATCACCGCTGAAAACAAATGGGAGGAACACGCAGGAAGTGTCTTAGGGGACATCAGTAAGGGACGACCTGAAGTGGGCCAGCTTCAGGCCTCTGCAGTGTGGCTGCGGGAAAAAGAGCTTGTGGTCAGAAGAGTTCGGTGGAGCCTGCTGGCTGTGAGACCCTTGGCAAGCCACTTAACTTCTCTGAGCCTCACTTGCTTCAGTGAGAGAATGATTTACATCCTGCCTCCCAATGTCATGCATAGTAGTTAAGAGCCCAGGCCCAATACCAGACGGTGCTGGAATCCCAGCTCTGCAGCCTCAGGGCCCCAAGACCTCGGGCAAGTCATTCTCTGTGACCCTGTCTTTTCACCTGCACAACGGAGATCATGACAGTCCCTACCGCGTAAGGGAACTCCTCTGACCTCCAGGCTTTGCTCATGCTGTTTGCTCAGTTTGAAGTGCTACTTGGCCCCCACTCCAACCCTGCCCCAATCTGGGTGTCTCCTACTCAGCTTTCAGGAATTCTTCCCTGACCTCCATCACCCAGGTCCTCTTCTGTCCTAGCATTTATCACCCTGTAATTACATAATTCATTATCTGTTGTCCCAACCAGGCTGGGCTCCAGGAGACTAAGAACCAGGTCAGTTGGGTACCACTAACACCACCTGTGTGGATGCGAATGAAGGCTCTGGGGCCAGACGCCTAAGTTCATCAGTCTGACTCCCCCACTATTAGCTATGTGACCTTAGGAAAGTAATTTAACCATTGTGAACGTCAGTTTTCTCATCCCAAAATAGAGGTAGTAGGACCTAGAGGATAGGTTTGTTGGAAGAACATAAATTAGGTAATTTACATAAAAGCACCAGCAAATAGCTGGCAAATAGTAAGCATTCAACAAATGCTAGCTACAGTTGGTGGCAGTAGTAGGCAACTGACACATTACTGTCTAATAAATGAATTTCTATATCCTTAGTGACTGAGGCTGGGGAAAATTTGTTCACTCATTAAAATTTGCCCCAAACCTGTAAGCAATGATAATCTAGTAGCAATGAGCACACTTAGCATCCACATCTTGAATTCTCAACACCATTCTCCAGGAAAAAGCAACCAGGGGTCCTTGGAGAAATGGCTGTAGCAAAGAAGGTAGAACTGGAGCCTGGAACATCTTACTGTGTCAGAAAGCAAGAAAGTACTCAAAAGAAGTCAGATTAGTGTCCAAGACACAGGAGCTGGCTTGACAAGGCTTCCTGGCCAAGTTTGGAGGGAAATTAACCAGTAAGAACAATGATAATTATAAAATACAGAACTGGGTGGAGGGTATAGCTCAGTGGTATAAGCAGATGCTTAGCATGCACGAGATCCTGGGTTCAATCCCCAGTACACCTATTTTTTAAAAAATCCATGAGCCCACAGTGATTCTATAAAAAAGCGGGGGGCGGGGGGGGGGGGGGACTTCTTATTTACTGAGGGGTGCCAGTTAATTAATTGAGATAATAAATAATGGCAAGACTGAAGAAAAAAAGCACAGTTTTGAAAACACCTATGTAACTGATCCAGGTAAAAATGATGCTAAAACTACTGAGTGAAAGGCTGGTTGAGAACAGGATATGCACGTGATCTCAATGGATCACCCCAGGGAGTCCGTCTTAGTTACAAAGGGAAAGTGGTCCCATTCACTGGAGGAACAGGGCAGACACCACCTTCATCAAGTGATCAAGCCCTCACATCTCCAATAATGGGACCAATTGGCATTACGTGCTTCCTGCTGTGATGCAACTGGTGTGTCCTGCCAAAAACTAACCTGAATCTAATTGAGGGGGAGGGCTCTTCTGGACTAAAAAGAGACTAAAGAATAGAGACGGAACAAAAGGCCAGGTGCGACTGGATCCAGGATTGGGGTGGGGTTTTATTTGGAACAACTGAGTAAATTTGCATATTAACTGTATATTAGCAAACAATTTTGCATCAACGTTAAATATCTTGGATATGAAAATGGCATTTAAGTCGTGTAGGATAACACTTAGTAGATACATGCTGAAATATTTATGCTAGATATCTGCAGCTCAGTTTTAAAAGGAACAGAAAACAATCCCAAGCTCCCGCCACATAGTTCGCGCGTGCGCACAGCCCTCTCTTTCTGAGACTTATTTCGCGTGGCTGGAGGGTTAGATTGGGTGCTACAGGGCGGAAATACGCAACGGGGGCTTCCGGTGACCGCGCAGCCGCCCAAAGCAGCGGAATGGAGGAGGTCCCTCATGGTGAGCGCGAGCGGGGCGTGGGTGGTGGGTCTGAAGGGACAGGAGCGACTCTTAACTGTAACTTCGTCTCTGCGCAGACTGTCCCGGAACCGGCAGCGCCCAGGCGGGCCGAGGGGCCTCATGTCAGGGGTGCCCCAACCAGCGGCTTTGCGCATCTGGAGCTGGTGCCGCTCCGGACCCGGGTGAGTAACGGGCAAGGCTTGAGCCGGAAGGGGAAAGCGCTGGCCCGGAAGAGGAGGGAGGTGTGGGGTGTGTTCGTGTGATGATGGTGATGGGGTAGGAGCCTAAGCGATGAATGACAGGGGCAGGGGCCAAAGGATACAGGACGTGGAAGGGGGGTGTAAGGGGCGGGGCTTGAGGGATGAGTGACAGGCGCGGGACCCTGAGGGGCAGGGCATTTAGAAGGAGAGGAGCGGAGAAACCTGGCAGGATTTGGGCGGAGCCTGTGACTGGCTCGGAGTCAAAAGGGGTCTTAGGAGGGGCGAGGCATGGGAGAAAGTCGGAGGGGATGAGGGGTGGGTGGGGCCAGAAGTTTGAGAGTAACTAGGAGTGATTGGGAGGAGGCCCTCACCAGAGGGAATAGGGTATAAATTTTTAAGTCAGGGAGCTTGGGCTTAAATCCTGGCTCCGCCAGCTGCTTTCTTTGGACAAAATTTTCTTCCTTTGGGAAACAATTCTCCAATTAATTCAACACAAGTATGTATTAATCACTTCCAGGCACAGTGCTCTGTTCTGTGAATGAGACAGATGAGGTCACTGCCCTACGGGAGATTAGTTGAATAGGAGAGACCCACAATAAACAAATCATCACAGTAGTAAATACTATGAAGGAGAAATTGGAGGTTGGGAGCCTGCGAAAAGGATCTTTAAAAGCAGAAGCAGGTTGGGAGAAGACTTTTGAAGGAATTCAGAGAGAAACTTGGATTTGGTTCTTCGGTCCACTGCACACAGTGTGACCCTGAGCAAAAGTCTTAACCTCTCTGAACCTCCATTTCCTCATCAAAAATGGGGGGAAAATAGCTACAGTGTTGTTTAAAGGATATGAAATAGGATGAAATATTGAAAGCATAGTAAATGTATAATAACTGATAGTTATAGTTACCTGATAGTAAGTGCCTGCAGTTTGTCAGTTTCTCAGTCTCGGCACAATTGGCATTCTGGGCTGGTTAATTCTATGTTGCAGGGTGTCTGCCCTGTTTTTCTGCCCTGAGCACCATAGGACACTTAGCAGCATCCCTGGCCTCTACCCACTATATGCTAATAGTGTCCTTCCTGTGACAACCAAAAATGTCCCAAGACATTGCCAGGTGTGCCCTGGTGGGGTTTGCCCCCAGGCTGGGAATCGCTGTATTCACAGCTCTGTCCTGGAGCTGGGAATATCGTGTGAACCCTCTCATGGAGTTTATTTTCTAGCTGGGGAGACAAGTAAACCAGCAAGTAAGGGCGTGTCAGATGTGCCGGCAGCGTTGTTTTTTGCAGCACTGACTGCCGTTGACAAAGTGCTCTTTCACTCAGTGCTCCTTAAAGTAACGGGAGGACTTAGCTTCCCAGAGTGACAGTCGAGACTGACAGGGGCTTTGTCGTCTGAATTGCTTTCTTTGCAGCCATAGAGGAAATCAAAGAGAAGATGAAGAGTGTGAAACACAAGATCTTGGTGCTGTCTGGGAAAGGTGGCGTTGGGAAAAGCACATTCAGTGCCCACCTGGCCCACGGCCTAGCAGCGGATGAAAACACACAGGTGGGACCTTGGGGAAAACTGGGAGAGGCTCCTGTCTGAGGGCTCATGATGGCTCGAATTCATCAGAGTCAGTTGAACTAGCCTCTCCGGAATCTCGGTCCCTGCAGAGAGAATGCGGTAGTGCGAAGCAGTCGAGCAGTGACATGCAGTGTCTCGTTGGGTTCTCTAGCCACGCACAGGAATAGCAGGTGTACATCTCTTTTGGCTTCTTGGTTATTCATTACGTTAAGTTCACACTTCTTGCTCTTTATTAACCCCCTTCTGCCTTTTTCTAGGCCAGGGGTCTGCAAACTGTAGCCCTTGGCCAAATCCAGCCCATCTCCTGTCTTTTTATGGCCTGTGAGCTGAGAATGGTTTTTACATTTATAAATGGTTGCTTTTAAGTTGTTATGTTAGTATCTACCTGTTATCCTTGATTTTGCCCACAAGGCCTAACATACTTGCCATCCGGGCCTTGAAGAAAGCGCTTGCCGACCCCGGTCCTCAGCCATTCATTTACACCCACTCCCCAGAGGAGCACGAAAACTCAGATTCCCCACGGCTGCTCTCGGGATTTCAGCTTTAGTAAAAGAGGTGGTAGGGTGAGGAACAAGAAAAATACTTTTACCAAAACAGTAAAATGGAAATTTGCAATACCTGTGACTTTAAAAAATACAGGTTATTCATTGGGACTTATGACAGTTTGGCATTGATCTTAGAAAATGACCCCATTGTTCACTTTGATACCATTTTATACCTAACAAAATCAAGAGGACTACAGTTTTTTATTTTTGTTTAACACAGAACATTCAACTTTTTTGTTTTTGCCAAAATGAGGTTTTGCTCAAAATTCTAATTTAAAAAAAGAAAAAAAAAAATATATATATATATGCGCATGCAGGGTGGAAGATATAGCTCAAGTGGTTGAGCACAGTGCTTAGCATGCATGAGATCCTAGGTTCAATCCCCGGTACCTCCTCTAAAAAAATTAATAAATAAACCTAATTACTCCCTACCCCCCCACCCCCAAAATACACATGCATACCAGAAATTGCTAGAGAGGCATGGGTGTCTCTCAAAACCCACTTCCCAATGCGTCGAACCCTGAAACGAGAGACCTCACGACTTGTGTGTGTGCGGGCTGGGCGAGAGAGCCCGCCGTGCGTGATGCGAATCTCCAGCTCAGTGGTGGTTTTCCCTCAGAGCGCTGTTCGGGGCCTGCAGTGGAGTTCTGTGTAAGGTAGAAACGCTTCTGTTGTGTTCATGTGGAAAGCTGTTCCTGACCATTCCAGTTCTTTCCATGGTGGTCTTGCTATGTGCCTTCTTTTGCACATTGATTTATTTTTGAAAATTAGTTTTTTCTTTATGCGTTTTGAATGTTGAAAGTTATTTTTGTGTGAAAGGGCTAACTGACTTTTCAGTCTACATTTCTGTTATACTCTTGACAAATGGCCCTTCACTTTTGTTTGGCTTCTTTTTTTTTTTTTTAAGATAGTACTGGAAGGAACTGTAGGGGTATGTTTAATATGGAAATTTCAGTAACTGCCACATGTTGCTGGTTATATTTTTTAAACTCAAAACTGGAGAAATGTCAATACTCTCTACTTGTGTGAGGTAAACCATTGTACTCCAGTATGAAATAGCACTGTAAGTTCTTAATAATGTAAAGACTTTATTTCCTGTACAAAAAACCAGTAAAGCTAGCTACAGTGGGCAGGTGGAGGGGATCGAGCCCACCATTCTGACATGCCCTCCAGATATGCACACGGATACACACACGTGCGCACAGAGACACGTTGATACATACAGATGCACACACAGATTCACAGGTGTGCACACATAGATACACAGATACACAGTGGCCCCTGAGAGACCTCACCTAGGACCTCCAAGGGTACATTTTTTTAAATCATTGGGTTAAGAAAGTAGAGTTGGCTTCAGGGGCAGCAGACTTTTTCTGTAAAGAGCCAGGTGGTAAGTGTTTGAGGCTTTGCAGGCTGTATGTACAGTTTCTGAAGCAGCTATTCAGTTCTGCCCTTGAACATGAAAGCAGCCATAGACAGCCTGTCCACAGATGAGTGTGGCTGTGTTCTAATAAAACTTTGAATTTCATATAATTTGAATTCCATGTAATTTTAACATGTGAAATAAAAATATTCCTTTAATTTTTTCCCCCAACTCTCTAAGAATGTACTAACCCTTCTTTGCTGGGGGCTGTACAGAAACAGGTGGCAGGCTGGATTTGGCCCCTGGTGGTAATTTGCCCGCCAGGAGCACTAGGACTGGCTGGGTAGAAACTTTTTGGACTGAGACTTTGTGGAGGCCGAGGCCTTCTTGGGACATGGAAGAGGCTGGACTAGGTGATCTGTAAAGCTTGGTGTTTCTCTCAGTCACTCAGGCTCTGAATTCCTCTTGTAACTCACTTCTCTTCTGATCAGTTGCGTAACGTGTGGAGCTGCTCTCGTTGGCCTCTGTGACTGCTGTGCTCGTCTCTGGAATCCGGTGTCCACTACCCAAGATGTGCTCTAGGGACTTGGTAAAAGGGAGAAGTCCCTGGCAGGGGGCAGCTGGGCAGGCTCCTGGGAGAAGGCGGCCTGTGGACTACGCTGGGGGCGGTGGGTTGTGGCGGCGAGGAGGCGGAGGCAGAGGTGCAGAGCTGGGACTGCCTGGGCAGGCGTGGATGGGCCGGCAGTGAGGTGCCTCTGCCCCAGGGAAGGAGCGACATGAGGCTGAGCCAGACCTGGAGGCTCGACTGCCCTGGGAGGACGACGGGGCAGGAAAGAGGCACGACTGGAGCGTTGCTATAGGAGTGTGGCTGCACCAGCAGCCGAGTGCGTGATCGAGTGTCCTGAAGAGGCGATGGTGAACCAGCACGAGGTGTTGCTCTTGTCTCCTTCAGAAGCCACGAGGGCACCACCAGGGCAGCAGCTGGAGCAGATGGCAGGGAACAAATGAGGGCAAAGCTGGGGAGATGAAGAAGCAGGGCATCCATCTCTTGGAGAAGAGGGAGGGGTCAGAACTCCAGTTGAGCATGTAGGGCAGAATGTGGGTGCAGTCTGCCCACAATCACGTCCCAGCTCCGCCTAGACCAGCGCTGTGACCTTGGGCCTCAGTTTTCTCATCTGTAAAATGGGACACAAGACTGAGATGATGCACATAAATATAAAATGCTTAACTCCACACCTGATGTGTGGTGCATACCCAGTAAATGCCCCTGAGTACCATTGTTACTGTTACTTTATTCCACTAACTGGAATGTGGAGGGAGGATGATTATTTCTAATTTAGTGATCACGAGTTTGTAGCCTGCCCAGAGTACAGTGCCAGGCAGATTCACAATACACTTGCGGATTCATTTTTCTGTTGGTCGACAATCTCTTACCATTTGAGGGTCAAACTTGTATTAGCCAGTGGGATCTGTTTTCTGAGATCGTCCATGTTATCCAGAGTAATCTTTGCTTTTCAGAGCTGTCAGGCATCTTCTTAAACAGCCGTCTGGAGATGTGCTTTAACCAGGCCAGCTGCAAGGGACCACTTGTGAGTAGATAGCTGTTTAGTCACACTTCTGTGTGGTTCTGTTCTGAGGTCCCGCTGCACACATGTCAAGACTCTGCAGTGAGCTGAGGGGAAGCATATCACCTGTGTGGAAACATGGCTAGATAAGCCAGATTGCTTCTTGTAGTGGGGCTTTTAAAGGGTCAGCACTCAGGAAACTGTATCTTGCACCTGCAGACCTGCTCATGACAGAAAACATCGGTATCTTCAAACAGTGCCTCGTGTGGGCACAGAGTAAACGCTGAGTGTCTTGCTGGTTAAAGTCAGGTGGCGCACTTCCCTCCCTGCCCAGAATTCAGCAGGATGATGGAGACCACCCTGTCCTTTTCTCCCTGCCGCCTGGTGACAGCTCGTTAATAACTCCAAGCAGGGCTGTTCCACGATCACACTCTGAGACAGGCAAGTGTCTGACAGTCTGCAGAGGGCCCTGAGTCAGTGGGGAGCCCCTGAGTAATCGTAGGTGGGCCCGGGAGTATGCATGTTGGGTTGAAGGGAGGAGGAGGAGCCTGAACCCTGCAGACCTGAGCCTGAGACATCCAAGGATCACACAGCTTCTTTCGACTGCAAAAGTCAGCAGCTCCCGCAGGTACCAACCAATCGTCTTGCCGTGTGATCTGGAAGGCAAACTGTGTCATGAAAAAAGGTGCACGCTGGGGGCTGCAGGGCTCTGTTGTCTGAGGCCCGTCTCGGGGGCTTGTAGACTGGAGGGCTGGAAGGGGCCTCGTGACCTCCTGAAACCCTTGTTTCACAGACCAGACTCTCAGACAGTTGGGAGGAGAAGCAACTGGTATGAGGCGACGTGGCCTCGGAGTGCCGAGTTAGGACAGAGCCCACTTCCCGTGACCTCTTCTCAAGGGGAAGTGTGGGGCGCTGGGTAGGAGAACGTGCGGATCCCGGCAGCCCTGCAGCGCCTACTCCACCACTTTCTGGCTGGAAGAGGTGTAGCCAAGCCTTCTCTTCCCATCAGGCTTCTAGCACCTTCCACAGAGACCCTGGTGAGGATTGATGCAGGCGTCTTTCTCCCAGCTAGGATTCTCTGGCTTCACTGGAGCAGAAAGGAGATTAATTGGAAGGATATGGGGGTAGCGGCCAGTATCAGGAGGAAGCATGGAGGGGACAGGACACGGCCGCTGGGAGATCTGGATGGCAGGGGTGTGCCGCAGCCTCTTTGGTGCACCGCCGGAGTGAGTGCACGCCGTCTCTTCCTTGCATCATTTCACTCAAGACACTCCTTTGGTTGTGGGGAATGTAATTCCTCAAAAGGAAACTAATTAAATTGTTCTCCAGAGACAGTGAGACTTCCTAGACTGAGCGGCTAGAAAGTGTTGATAAAAGAGTGTTGATAAAAGTCTCTGTTAGGGTCGTAGTGATGGTATAATTTCCCAAGTCGTGAGTCTCTGCTGTAAAATGCCTGGATCATTAACGAACATCAGCCTGAAGCATCAAGAAGGGCAGGGAAGTCAAGTCTGCAGGATGAGCGTCGTCCTGTTGCACTCTCCTCGACATCCAGCAGGGGGCAAGTGAGGCAAACAGCGATGTACTGTATGACTGCTTTCCTGACCGCAGTGTGAGGTCATGTGAGGATCGTAGGAGGTCGGGGTTTGTTGAGAGGATTGAAGAGGAAAGCAAGAGATGGATTTGGGGCAAGTTAAAAAATTACCCAGAGGGGCTGCACTCTGGATCTAAGACGTGAGAGCTTTCAAGATGAATACCAGCCCTGCTCTTCAGAGGGTTTCTGAAGGCTGTCTCAGACTTTTCACTTCTCAGACGGGGAGAGCAGGGTGCAGGGGTGGAGGGAGTCATCTCCTGCACCCATGGTGGGCTGCAGTTGTCACTAGCAAAGAACTTTTGTAGAGTTCCTCATTTTCAGTTTCTTTTTTAGAAGCTGAGGCTAAGCCATGATTAACCTTCAGCATCACGGGAAAACAGGGCTTGGTCAGAGCTCAGCTGGGGGTCTACCCTTGCTCTCCTTGCCAGGCCCCAGGGGCTAGTGGGAAGAGCCCTGGTGTTAGAACAGATCTCCGGACTCCGTGTCCCAGATCTGCTCCTTGCTCATTGAACAAGTCTCTGGGCCTCTCTGAACCTCAGTTTCCTCCTGTAAAGCAGAGATAATGAACTCTAATGACCCCACGCAGCACATGATAAGGACCAAGTAAACAGTAGCTGGACCTGAATCTTCAAGTGACCTGACACTCAGGTCTATAAGATCACCCTGGAGCTAGACCAGACCCGGGGCGGCGGGACGGGGCAGCGGGGCAGGGAGGATCGCTGGTGGTGGTGTCCTCTGCCAGGGTCTCATTAGGAGTCTGAAAGTGTCTGTCTGTGGCCTGGAAGGTGAACATTGTAACTCTCCCTCACGAGATTCCACTTGGTCCAAGTTTGACCCGGGTTCTCTTTGTCTCCTCCCCTCCCTCCTTTTCCCCGAACCCCGTCCCCTCCCAATCGTGCACACCTGGAGGGCTGTACATCCAGTGACATCACAGCCTGGTCTCTTCTTTTTCCCCAGGTTGCTCTTCTAGACATTGACATATGCGGGCCGTCAATTCCCAAGATAATGGGATTGGAAGGCGAGCAGGTAAGTAGCTACGTTATAAAACGCAGGGAAGAGCGTTCTTCCGGCACGCTGGCCCCGAGCTCCTAACCCAAAGCCACGGGGTCCGCAGAGCCCATGCATTTTCACCTGGGCGTGATGACAGCAGGTAAATGTTCCCTAGTCCATCCGTCCACTTTGAACAACAGCCGTGAATTTTGGAGGTGGCGGGATTATATTTAAGTCCATCCAGACCATCTGAGAAGTGTTAGTTTCAGTGCCTTCTTAGAAGGGAAGGGAAACAACATGTAAAATGCAGAAGTCAGACACAGAAACTCGGCCCTGACTGGGGAAGCTCGACCAGGGCTGGCTGGGGTCTGTACCCTGGAAGCAAGGGAATATTTCTACCCCTGTGGTCACCAGTGGGGAAGTGAGACTACGAGGCGGACTAGTGACGCAGTCGGGGCAGGGCCACCGCGGTCTCGCAGGTGCTGGTCTCCGCTGTAGGCGGCACGAAGCCTGCCAAGAAGGGGTTCCACTGGGGTGGGGATGGGTGGAGGGGTGCCCTGAAGGCTAGGCTCTTCCAGGGGTGTCGACATCAGTTCATTCCTTTTTTTTTTTAATTTTTAAATTTTATTCACTTTTTGAAGCAGGGGAGGTAATTAGGTTTATTTATTTCAGTGGTGGTACTAGGGACTGAACCCAGGACCTCATGTATGTTAAGCATGCGCTTTACCACTGAGCTGTACCTCCCTCCTTGTCAGTTCATACTCAGCTGAAGCGCTGGGCACTGTTCTGGGTGCTGGGGTTCAGAGGGAACAAGGCAGATACAGACCTTGCCCTCGTGGGAGGGGCAGATGAGAGATAACAGGACACTGAGCCGGGTCAGGAGACAGGCAGGGCAAGCTGCTCTTTGGGAGGGGGTGCTCCAGGGCACCCCACGCGGGGAACCCAGAGAAGAGCACCCTGGGCAGAGGGAGTGCATGCCTGAAGCAGGAGAGGCCCGCGGGGCTCAGGCAGCCGAGGGAAGCCAGAGGCAGGCAGGGTCAGTCCTGGAGGCCTCCGCTCAGGACTTGGGATTTGCTTCTGAGGGGCTGGGAAGGGGCACAGCACCATCCAGGGTGGAGGCAAGATGGCAACCCTGACTGCACACCCATAAGTAATGGTCTCGGTAGTCCTCCCCCAGCCGCATGTCCGTGCCCTGCCGTCATCTGCACGTACGCCTTCCTGTGCCAGCACTTAAGTAGACCATAAAAATCAGAGCATTTAAATAACAGTGAGGTTAAGCAGAAAGTCGACTGTTTCCTCCTCCTGTGCCATAGGGTCACCATGTTTACCCCTCTTTTAAGACCAGTGATTAGAGAATGAGTATTAATAGGAATGAATGGGTTTTGTTTTAAAGTATGATTTCAAAGTCAGTGACAAAGAACCACATATTACGTGATTGCATTTGTGACGTGTCAGGAACAGGCATGTCCGTAGACACAGCAGATCCATGGTCACCGAGGATGGTGGGGGGACTGTGAGGATAAGGGGGTGACACTTAAGGGTGCAGGGTGTCTAAAGAGTCACAAAAGTGTTCTAAAATTGGTTGTGGCGATGGATGTACAATTCTGTTGTGAAGCCATTTAATTGTGCACTTTAAATGAGTGAGTTGTGTGGCATGTAAGTTAAATCTCACTAGACTCTTAAAAAGATTTCATCAAGGAAAATGGGCTTTCTGTTTTGGCTTCTGTGTTGCTTGAAGCCTAATTTCTAAGATTGATTGCATAAGTTCCAGTTTCATAATAAAGAGGGTGCAGAGTTGAACCCTGGCAGTTAATGAACACCAGCTGCGAGGAAGGAGCCTGGATCTTGAAGGAGCCCTGAGCTTCCTGCTGACACCCTTCCCCCAGTTCTTGTCCCCTGCGGGCGGCTGGTCAGTGCTGAAGCTCAGCCACTGATGCGCAGGTTCTGTGTCCCCCGTTTCACTAAAGGTAATCCCTCCACGCCTGGACTTTTACCAGGACCAACTCACTGCTCCACAGTCACCTGCATTTTCTCAGCAACCCCCAACCGATTTCGGTCACACTTTTCAAATACCCCAAATTATATTTGGACTCCAGTAACTTTGGTTCCCTGACCTGATATCTAAGCAGAGTTTCAAAGTAATCGGGAGGGGGAAAAGCATATGAATTATATTATCCATAACCCATCCCCCGGCCCCCAGCTCTCCACTCCCTGTGAAGAGTTCAGTGGTAGTGTTTAGGTTGACCAGTCGTATTCTGTACAACTGTCCTCTCACTGCATGAGCTTTGTCATGTGTGACGTGTGACCGGGGTGCACGATTTCTCACCAGTCAGGACCCGCTCATGTTTTCGCAGGTTCACCAGAGCGGCTCAGGCTGGTCTCCAGTGGTGAGTGCCCACCTCTTTGCCTTCTTTTCAAGGTAGCGTGTTATGGGTCGTGTGCACATAACAGGTACTGGGTGGGCTGGCAACATTTCTCTCAACCTGTTTATCAGGCAACAAATATTTATTAAGACACTTTTCTAGGCCCAGGGAACAGAGTTATGACCAGGAGTTGGCAAACTTTTTCTGTAGAGACTCAGATTGTAAATAGTTTGTGGGCTATACTGTCGCCACCATCATAGCTCAAAAGCAGTGATACGCAAAGGAATGCCCACGACTGTTTTCCAATAAAACTTTATGTACAAAACCAGAAGAGGGGACCACCCCAGGTTAAAGAAAAAAAGGCAGCGACGTTCATTTATTTCAGACACGTTCACTGTCATTGCTGCATAGGGCCATGGGGTGCCTCTTTCAATCCCCCCCAGTATGGTAACCTTTTTTTTTCCCAATGATTTCTTTTGGGGGAAAAAAAAGGATTTGAAGACTCAAAAGAGTGAATATACTCATAGATCACATAGTAATTTTGTCCTCCAAATTTTTTCAGCCAGAGTTCAGACAAAAGACATAGGGAATCACCTGGCACTGTGGTTTTAAGTAAAATGTTTCTCACGTCATCTTTTCCAGTTCCTGGAAGACAACTTGGGGGTGATGTCGGTGGGTTTCTTGCTCAGCAGTCCCGACGACGCTGTCATCTGGAGGGGACCAAAGAAAAATGGTTCGCCACTCTGCTTTCTGTCTCTTATCCCGTCCTCCCAAGGGCAGAACGGCGCCCTGTCCTGTCAGGGCAGCCTTGGGCTCATCCTGCTGGGCTTCGCTGAGTGTTATTCTCAGCATTGGATTGTATCTTTCTTCCCTGGGTGAAGGGAGCGAACAGAAATACCAGTTTTATTTAATAAATAGAATTTTGTAACTTTTCATATCTGTCATGGTACAATATCATATCGTGATATTATCTCTCCTGAAAGCCTGCATAACCCTGGAATTATTCCCACTGTGGTTTTGTGTTCTGACTGGTCAGGGAGAGAAGTGTGTGGGGTGAAGTCAGTGCCAGACTGAGGGCACTGAGGCCGCAGGTATTGATGTGAAAGTGCCACTCCGGGCCTCCTCAGCCCCGGTGCTGCTGGCATTTTGAGCCAGACGATCCCTTGTGAGGGAGGGGTGGGCTGTGCCACATCATGGGGTGTTAGCAGGTCCCCAGCCTCTACGCACTGGAGGCGAGTAGAACCCGCACCCCAGGCCTGACAGCCAAACCCGTCTCCAGACACTGCCAGACCCAGCTGCCCTAGAGCACAGACCAGCTGTGCGGAAAGGTCACAAGCGGCGCTTCTGGAGAGAGCGTCGTGGGGGCAGAGGAGAGAGGAGGCATGACTGCGATTTCTCTTTGCAGGCATGATCAAGCAGTTCCTCCGCGACGTGGACTGGGGTGAGGTCGACTACCTTATCGTGGACACCCCGCCCGGGACGTCGGACGAACACCTGTCGGCCGTCCAGTACCTGGCCGCGGCGCACATTGACGGGGCGGTGATCATCACCACCCCGCAGGTGAGCGAGGGCCCGGGCGGCGCTGGCTCTCTCTCCCCGACGGCCCCGGGGCCTGGTCTCCGCGGCTCTTCAGGATGTGGGCTCCACAGCAGACCCGAGTTGGATCTGCACAAACCTCATGTTTATGTTCGCGCCAGGCATTTTCAGTTGACAGGGAGGCAGTCCACAGTTGTTTGGTTCTTTTCATCCACAGATTAAGAAATAGTGGTTCAAAATCGCCTTTTTAATTCCCCTTCACAAAGCCAGCAAGCCGGCTGGAGCTGTTATAACTCAGCCGGTGCCCCGCGCGCTCGTCACCAGGCCCCGCGTCCACACTGCTCCTCTGCTTACTCTCCTGAACAGTTGAGGCACCCCCCACCAGCTTTCCACAGAACCAGCGTGGGCCCAGATGGGGGTTTCCCGATGAGCTGCCATGGGCCTGGCCCCTTCCTTGGCAACGTCCAGCTCCTTCGAGACAGTCACAGGGGCTGTGCTGAGCCCATGCTGAGGAGATGACATACTGTCTGGGTGAATCCAACTTGAACAAGTGCAGTCAGGCCTGTGTTATGCTTTATTATTATTTAATTTTTTTATTGAAGTATAGTTGATTTACAATGCTGTGTTAGTTTCAGGTGCACAGCAAAGTGATATAGCTATACATAAACTTTTTTCAGATTGTTTTCCACTATAGGTTATTATAAGATATTGCATATAGTTTCCTGCATTACACAGTAGGACCTTGTTGTTTATCTGTTTTATATATAGTAGTTAGTATCTGCTAATCCCAAACTCCTAATTCATCCCTCCCCACTCTTTCCCTTTTGGTAACCATAAGTTTGTTTTCTGTGTCTGTGAGTCTAGTTCTGTTTTGTAAATAAGTTCATTTGAATCATTTTTTTAGAGTCCACATATAAGTGATATCATACAATATTTGTCTTTCTCTGTCTGACTGACCTCACTTAGTATGATAAACTCCGGGTCCATCCATGTTGCAACAAATGGCATTATTTCATTCTTTTTTATGGCTGAGTAATATTCCATTGTATATACATATCACAGCTGCTTTATCCAGCCATCTGTCAGTGGACATTTAGGTTGCTTCCATGCCTTGGCTATTGTAAATAGTGCTGCTATGAGCATTGGGTGCATGTCTCTTTTCAAATAGTTTTCTCCAGATACATGCTCAGGAGTGGGATAGCTGGATCACATGGTAACTCTATTACAGTCTTTGAAGGCACCTCCCTACTGTTCTCCATAGTGGCCCCACCAGTTGCTTTATTATTATTGCCATTGAGCTTAGCAGGTCTCAAAAAACCAACAGATTATTCTCTTCAGTTATACTTTACTTCTCTTCATTATAATCTCCTTTGCGCCTAAGAAAGCACAATTAACAGGGCTTTATTTTTGTCAGCCTCTGAATCCGTCAATATCATACCTTGAGCAGTCAAGTCTGATTCAGGTGAGGGCTGAGCACATACTCCATGCGGGCCCTGGGCCGGCACCAGGGCAGTAAAACAGACCGGACCCCCACCACCCACCCCATCCCCCCGTGGCCTATGTGCTTCACTGAGGAACGTGGGTGCACACGTGTGACGCTGTGTCAGTGGGGTGGCAAGCTCAGTGGGCCACGCGAAGGTGCCCGGGTCAGGGAGGGAGGGGAGGGGGTTCATGCCTGTCAGGTCCCTGTGGTGCTCTGTGGGGAGGGACCCTGGGGGCACAGAGAGGAGCAGCACACTGCTTAGGTGGCAGGGGAGGGGGCACTGGCCCCGGGGACAGGGTAGAGGGAAGATGGATTTGTTGTTAGGAATGTTTTCTGCTGAATTTTTAGAGTGGCTGGGGCCCACCCTGAAACCAGCGGTCCTCTCAGGAGCAGGTCCCCAAGAAATGACCTACAGGGGGACAGTGGAGTTGGACCATCCACTCTGATGCGGGTGCTGCCAGTGGCCAAGGCTTTCCATGCAGGGTGGGGGCATGTGGGAAACTCTGCCTTCTGTAAACCTAAACCACTCTAACAGTCTTCCTGGCACAAAGACGGCCTCTCCAATGTCAGGTTTGTTGTGAAAAGAAACACAGAGTCCCCTTGGGTTCAGGGAGAGGGGAGTGGCCAGCAGATGCTGGCCCTTCTCCAGGGAGGCAGGTGGACGCACTGCATTTGTGTACCTCTGTATGTAGTTTCTCTGGAAAAGGTGACTCCAGGCTGGGGACACTTTCTTGGATCCTCGCACATCCAGCAGCCGGCTTGCTTTTGGGGTCGTTTTGGCAAGCAGCAGGGCTTTTATCTGGAGGACACCAGGAGAGACCCAGAGGTGCACTGAGGCGAGACGCTGAGTCACAGGCAGTTTACTTTCTAGCCAGTTTCCTTTTTGTCTGTACCCCAGCCTCAGAGAGGTCCAGGGCCAAATGTGTGCCTCAGGAGGAGAGAGGACACAAAGCCAGGAGCCTATGGGGGCCCTTGACTTAAAGCCACAGATCTTAAGGAGTCGCCATACTTGACGGCAGCAAGACACCTGGACACGTCTGCAGGAGCGTTAAGCGGGGGTATGGGGTTACTGGTGAGGGTGCTGAGCGCTAGTTGTCCCCAGTCCTTACTGCCATAAGATCCACATCTAGAGTCCAGAAGTGAATTTGAAGCAGTCTCTAGATACAGTAACATTCCTCATATCTTTTTTGTCACTCAAGTTGTTTGTATTCGTGATAATCAAGGTCAGAGGTGAGCAGACCTTTTCGGGGATGGCCAGAGAGTAAATATTTTAGGCTGTGTGGGTCGTACACTGGTCTATGTCACAGCCCCTACAGCTGACCCCCCCCGTGGGGCGACGCAGCCAGCACGTGTGAAGGAGTCGGCCAGGCTGTGCTGCAGGGGAACTTTACCCACGAAAACACACAGCCCACAGGCCGCCCCAACCTAGGATGAGGTGGCCGCTTGGCTCAGCACAGTACGTTGACAGGAAGGTGGAACACAGAAACGCATTAAAGGCCACTTTCCCGTAGTAACTGTACGCGTCATACTGGGTTGTTCAGGTCTGTCCTTTGCGGGTTCTGCGGGATGTGAACAGCACCAGGAACGGGGCTCACCGTGGACGGCGTGAAACGAGTACGGAGCAAGGGGCCCAGGCCCTGAAGCATCAGGGTGGTGACGCGAGGGCACAGCAGCCATCCCTCCACCACACAGACCTTCTCTTTCTTCTGCTCTGACTCTGAAACAACCCATCTTCTTGAACCTTGGCAGGAGGTGTCAGCTCCAGGACGTCCGCAAAGAGATCAGCTTCTGCCGCAAAGTGAAGCTGCCGGTCCTCGGGGTGGTGGAGAACATGAGCAGCTTCGTCTGCCCCAGGTGCCAGGTGCGAGCGCGGGCGGCTCAGCTGGGGCCCCGCCTCCGGGGCCGAGGGGGTGCTGCGCGTGCACCTCTGCTTCCCCACCACCTCGGGAAGCGGAGCCACACTTAGAGCCCGCTGCTGCTGATTTAATGAAAATTCTTTTCATATTGAAACCACCATTTTTTAAAAATGTATTGCCCTTGGTGGGGAAGTGGTAATTAGGTTTATTTTACTGGAGGTACTGGGGATTGAACCCAGGACCTTTGCATGCTAAGCACACGCTCTACCACTGAGCTGTACACTCTCCCCCGAAAATACCATTTTTTTTTAAGTTTCTTTAAAATGTGATCCATTCATATGATTCTGAAACGAAATCATGATTCCTCCCCTTTTACTTTGTCTCCCAGAAAGAGTCTCAGATCTTCCCACCAACGACAGGGGGCGCGGAGGTCATGTGCCAGGATCTACAGGTCCCGCTCCTCGGCAGAGTGCCCCTGGACCCGCGCATAGGTGGGTGAGTCCCCACGCCCCATCTCAGCTGCACAGTGCCACTCAGGACAGCGGGGCACTGGAGCCAGAGCCCGCCCGCTAGCCGAGAAGAGCCGAACAGGCAGGTGTGTAGCCAGGGAAGCATGAAGACCTTGAAGAGAAGGGCAGGGTCTGGAAGAGTGGAGGAGAGACTGGTCAGGGAGATGCTGGGGTGCAGGGAAGGCAAAGAACTCAGCAAAGAGAGGGGCCAGGAAGGGGCTGAGCTGGGGGAGGATGCAAAGGGTGTGCAGTTGAGTCCTCTTCACACAGGGCTTAGGTTCTGACGTGAAAATCATGGACAGAATTAGCCTTGAAACCCCTGAGGGAGGTGGCCCTGTGTCCTGTCCACTGGGAAGCCCAACACAGCCCTCTCTGTGCCCTGCTTCTCTCAGGTAGCATGAGATGAAGTCACTGGCCTGCCTTCAGGGGCCACCCTCCTCTCTAAGTACCAGAGTCCCCTGGGTCCCTCAAGCTGCTGGTGGGGCCTGGAGGAGGGGTGGCCGACCCCATCTCCACCCCACACTCTCCAGGGCATCAGCTTGCTGAGTGGATGGTGGGGAGGGCCACCCACACCCTTTCAATTACAGCCCACCTCCAGTCTTAGTTTCTCCTTGGGAACAGAGCTGGACTTGGCTGCAGTCAGATGTGCCTGGGCCGCAACCCCACCCACCAAGTGGGGCAGTTCTGTTTAGCAGAGGTGCCCGGGCTGGAGGGAAGATGAGAGAGAGAGAGAGAGGTCCGGGCTCTGACATCAGTTGAGAGGAAATGAGACTCTGGAGCGTGGGCACCATGTGTGCTTAGGGGCTGAGGCCTGTGGGCCGGCTGCCCTGGCAGGGGGAGGAAGGGAGGACTGGACCGGGGCCTGGGCATTGGCTTGGAGAGGAAGGGACACACGAAGTGGGGAAGTGACCGGATTTGATGGGGAGAAAGTGGTGTCACACACGTGTGTGCTGCACCCCATGAGCCACTGGGACCTAGGGACACCCTCCAGAGGTGGTGAGCCCAGAAGGCACTGTCGAGGGAAGGGCCAGCTCCCTCTTGGGTGCTGGGGGTCAGGCCGGGAGGCCTGGGTTTGACAGCAGGCTTGGGAGAGCAGAGCCGGTGGGAGTGGAGGGGCCATAGCCCCTCCACATGCGATTGGGGCAGCCGGTGTAGTGAGGAGGGGGCCTGCCTTGCGGAAGAGGGTGGGAATAGCCCAGAGAGTCACGTGAGATCCCACTTTGCTTGTTCCCACGTCCAAAGGCACTTCTGCTGCGTGGCTTCCCCCACAAAACTAGAGCTACTTTTCCAGCCCTCCCTAGTGTTGGCATTGTCTTCACGCTGACTAGAGTGGCACTGAGTTTCCCTCAAGGTTGTAAGAGCAGGTACCTCCCACTCAGAGGCAGGCGGGCCCCATGGAGCCCGCCTAGGAATAGTCATCGCCGTTAGCTTCAGCTTGTGCCGCCACCGTAGGCCTCAGAGCGCTTTACAGAGGTAACGGCAAAGCGGAGGCAGCTGCTCCCAGGCTCAGTTCTGAGCTCAGAAGATTATGTGCCGTCTCGTGGGCGCAGTCCTCTGTGACAACGTACGTGTCCCCAAACCTCATCTCTGGTGGAAACCGCAGAGAGCCAGGCCAGTGAGCATAAAAGGGAAGGGTGGTTAACACTGTCATGTGATGTGGAAAGGTGGACAAGGGCTGAGTAAGGTCACCATGACTTTCCGGAGCCACTTCTGTCCAGTGAGGTGATAGCCACGTTACTGGGAGCAGACGGTGGGTGGGAGGCATGAAGGCATGTGCTCAGCCCCTTGTGGGAACTCGTGGCAGAAGGAGATGCCTCTGGTGCTGTGATCTTCAGCCCGTCCTGCCCCCTAGGCACCTGAGGGTCACATGGAAGCTTCAGACCCTCGCTGCTCCACTGCCAGCTGGGGCCTCAGACAGGTCTGTGCACAGCTCTGAGCCTGGAGGGCCTCACCTGTAAGATGGGGTGATAGTGGAGCCAACTACCAGGGAGCTGCACGGATGGAATGGGGTATGTGCAGGGTCTTGGGGCAGGGCCCAAAGGGCGCTACCTAGGAGAGGGAGGAAAGGGGAGGTTTTGTGAAGATGGCGAATCAACCAGAGCACATAAGGGCACATTTGAGAGGGGAGGGGAGGGGAAGGGTGAGCCCTCTGGGAAAGGGCGGACAAGAAGCCTGTGGACACTGGCGGAAGAGCAGAGGCCAGTGGCCCCACGAGCCTGCTGTGGGACCTGTGACTTCCCAGACCGAGTCCCGCGACTGAACAGAATTTCCCCAGCTGCTTCCACCACGTTCCCACAGTGCCTGTGTTGCAGAAAAGTGTTACAGCTTGGTGTTACAGCTCAGTTGTGACAGCAACCTGGATCCGGGTGAGAAACCAAGCAGCACTCAGAGAGTTGGAGAACTCGGGTTTATTACGCCAGCGGGCCCAGAGGAGTTAACACTCCAAGCTCTGGATCCCGTTTGTAGGTTTACACAGGCTTTTATAGGCTACCAGTTTAGACTTTGCCACACTTTGTAACATCATATGCAAATAAGGTATAACAAAGGTGACTAATTAGGAAGAAGCTTTGTAGAAACGGACCAATCAGGAGTGAGCTCCATGCAAATGAAGCACTACAAATGGACCAATCAGAAGTTAGCTCAGGGAACCAATAGACTCTTAGGGGTAAGTTCCTCTTTCCTAGAAGTAAGCCGTTTCGGAATTTAAAAAGCGAAATAATGCTGGGCCAGGGAACCAAATGTGCTGGCAGGAGGGTAGTGGCCCTGCCTGGGGGGTGCTGCTGTCTTTTTCATGGGGCTTCCCACCTCACCTGGGCCATGGGGACCCCCTCCTCTGCCATCCCCCTCTCAGGTGTCCCTGTCCCACCGGGCGACATGCTGGGGAGCTGAGAAAACCACAGCTCACAGTTGGCCTGGCCAGGGTCCACCTGGAGCCTGGGGAGTAGCCATGGGTTGTGGAACCACTGACCCTGCTTCTCCGGCCAAGCTCAGCATCCAGGGAACAGGATCAGAAGGAGGAGGGGAGCACACCGCCTGCCCGAGGCCCCTGTCTCACGCTCCCCTGGGCGCTGCGATGACATGCAGTCCTAGAGACAACCTGCATGTCCAGAGGCACTGGAGTGGACAGGCTTGAGACAGACTAGCCAAGATTGATGCCACTGTGGAACGACCTTCCAGATAGTTACACACGGAGGCGGCAATGGGCTGAACGTGTGCACCGTACACACCCATTCGTTGCTTTAAGTGCGTGAGTGTGTAATGTGTATATGTGCCACACTTACATGCATATACTGTTTCTAGAAAGACACCTGAAACACTGGTAGCCTCTTCTGAACTCACTTTTCACGTGTGACCTTTACATCCCATGCTCTGTTACCGTGTGCAGTCATTATCTTTTTACCCAAGGAATGGGTTGATCTTTCACCTGCAGGCTCCTGGGCCCACCCGGGAGCTGCCCAGTCCATCCTTCAGGGGGCCTGGAGCTTGCATGTGCTGCATATTCCAGGTGACTCACAGGGACACCACTGGAGAGCAGTGGCCAGAGCCGCAAGGAGATGCGAGCCAGGGTCCTTGCTGGGTGGAGGGAGGCCGGCCAGGTCCTGGAGACGCCAAGTGAGGTGGGCTCACAATCGTCATAGCGCCCCAGGCACAGCAAGAGCCCCAAGTTCATGTCTCCATGGTGCTTCCTTCATGGATTTAACTTTCTTTCATTTCTTTAAGGTAAAAGTTGCGACAAAGGACAGTCTTTTTTCGTTGAAGCACCGGATTCACCAGCCGCTTTAGCCTACAGAAGTATAATTCAGAGTAAGTGTTCAGGTCAGTCCGTGAATCCAGATGGCCACAGGGCCAGGGAGTGACATGAGTGAGCAGTGGGTTGGGTATGAGGCGATCCCACTCAGGATCGTAAATGGGCACTGCCATGCAGCCTCGGCTGGGGACGGTGGGGGCAGTGGGGTCTGGGACGACCCCCTCAGCCCTGGAAGCCAGGAGCCTGTGAGAAATCTTTCAGTACGTCAGCGTCGTGAACTGTAGCGCAGTTCAGAAAGCACTGTGCAAGTGAAGACTGCAGTATGGGAAGGAGACCTCAGTAGAGCTGTAAAAGAAAATTAAGGGACAAGCACAGTGAGCCAAACCAAACCCGTGCGCAGGCCTGACTCGGCCAGCAGGTGGCTGGTAGAGGCCTCGAATTTAAGGCAGAGGTGCTGGTCGGTAAAACGTTAGGCTCCTGGTTGACGGCTGAGCTCACCTGGCCCGGTGAGACGGTGCGGAGGGGAAATGACACCATCTCTGGGAGTCCCGATCTGCAGGACGTGCTGGCCTGAGGCCTCCCACGTGTGGTGATGACCACGGTGGGCAGCCGGCAGTACCCCGCTCACTTTCGAAGGTTCAGGGCATCAGCTGAAACAGGGCTTCTTGGGGGATTAAGCCCTCTGGGGGCCCTGCCCCACCCAGATGCCGCCTCGCCAGCCCAGGGCAGGGCCTCCTGAGAGGCTGATGAGCCGTCCGTGCTTCTGTGCCTGCGTCCTGTCTTCCAGGAATCCAGGACTTTTGTAGCCTGCGTCAGCCGAAGGGAGAGGACCGCGTCAGTGCCTGAAACACAGGAGGACGTGGAGGACACAAGCAGCACGTCTGTCCCACCCGACTAGCTCGGGCACGAGGTGGGGGTCACAGGCAGGAAGGGACCAGACCTGAGCCTGGTGTGAAGTCACTTTAATCATCTAACGTTTGTTCACTTTTCTTTAGAACATGTATGTAAAGGGCGTTCTTTACAGATGTGCCATTTTAAAAATAAAAACACCTCAAACCTCTGCCCCGAAACCTACCTCACGTGGAAAACCAGCGGCCTGTGGGTCATGTCAGAAGCTCACCTGATTACAGAACCTCTCACTGAAGCCTTCACTGCCTCGGAAAATCAGCCTTAAAAAGAACCGAAAGGATGAATGCGTGGCTTCGCTGCAGATACATACAGTCAGGGTAGTGCAAACCGTGTTCTCAGATGGAGGAGAAATAAAGGCGGTGCTGGAGCCTCACGCTGGGGCTTGTTCTGAGCTCAGCACACACGACGCGCTGGGGCTGTGCTCGGAAATATCCCCTGTGAGCAGACCTGGGGGGTCTGCGTTGACACCCTCTATCTGAATGTGTGTCCACTGTATCCAGTCATTCCCAGTGTCGGACGAGACAGTTTACAGGGTTCTTTAAATGGAAAGGAGGGAGACGCAGACTCTGGGACGATTCTCGTTGCCATGAGACGCTCACTCTGTGTTTGGGAGACAGGAACCGAGACCAGCTGAGGGAAGAATAAATCCTGTTTCCCACCTTGTCCTGGGCACGGAAGTGGAAGGGCAGGCATATCCCCTTGTTCTTTCCCTCCCAGCCTCTTAGCGGCCCCCCACACCTCCCCCAAGCCTGCACAGGGTGGAACCTGCAAGTGTTCAAGGCAAGGAAGTTGGGATCCCTCTGAAGAACCTCTGGGCTGCACGGCCCGGGAAGGCCCGGTGCACAGGCTGGTTCCCCGGGCTACTCGCCCAGCCATGCGGGGCCCTGGGGGGAGCCCACCCACACCACAGGCACAGTTGAGCCTAGGGGGAGCTGCACTTCCAAAGCCCCCGAGCCCTGCACCGTCAGACTGCCACCTCCATCCCACCTCTTACCTAATGCTTGTGAATCTCCAGGCCCTCGAGGCCAGGCTTCTGAAGGTCGCCTGGGCTGGCCTGCAAGGGAACGAGTCAGTCCTGACTCTCTCACCTGTGAGTGGCCTCGTCCTGCCGATTCGAGGCCAGAGCAAACCCACAATGAACTGACGGCCTGCAGGGCTGCTTCTCCAGGTCTTGGCATAAAGCCGCACCGCTCACATTTAAGTTAGTTCAAACCATTCCAGGATGAACTGGGTCAAATTTAAAAGATCTGTTTCTTATGCCTAGAAATATAGTCGGTGAAAACATTTTGTTTATGGTTTACTGTGTGATTCCACTTATGGGAGGTCCCTAGAGTAGTCAGATTCATGGGGACAGAAAGTAGACGGTGGCTGCCAGGAGCTTGGGCGCCAGGGTGGAGAATGGGAGTTCAGTGGGTCCAGAGTTTCCGTCTGGGAAGATGCAAGAGTTCTGGTGACGTGACAACATGGATCTACTGAACCATATGCTTAAAAATGGTTAAAATGGTAAATTTCATGCTGTGTATGTTTTACCACAATTAAAAAAAAAAGCCAACAGCAGCCTGGCTAATATGAAAAACATTAAACTGCAGTTGCCAACAGGCCTCCTTGACTTTAAGTATCTGGGGACCAGGGGTCCAGGAGTTAGACTTCAGTAGCTTACCGTCTGGAACACCGTCTGGGACAGGAAACTGGCTGTGACCTTGCTGATGTCACTCTCGCCTCCCAGCTTACACAGGACGTAGCCGTACAGGTTCGCGGCTTGGAGAGAGATCCCAGCTATCACGAGGGCCTGCACTCAGACAGAGAAAAGGTAATTCTTCTAAGAGCATATATCGAAATGTTCCTCCCAAACCAAGTAGGAGTGGCTCTGACCCACGCCTAGTAGTAACAGCCAACCCTTAGGGAACACACTGAAATACTCATATTAAATACTTAATCACCAGGAACCCAAGACGTTGGTGCCATTATGGTCCCATCTTACAGGGAGGACACGGCAGCCCAGAGAAGCTACAGCTGCCCGAGGTCCTGGAGCTGGCGTGAGGCTAAGCCAGGATCCAAGCTCCAGAACCCACTCTTAGTTATGCTATTGCTCACACTATCTGGATATTTTGTTTTCTCATTGACTGAACCAGATCATGGCAGTGAAATACGATAACTCCAAAACACAACTCCAGGACTCTGAGGCTAGCTTATTGCTACCGAGGAAGAGTTCCCTATTCAAGGCAGGATGTCATCCACTTTTCCTAAAAACTCCCAGCAACTATTCATATGAGCCAAAAGGTAGAAACAACCAAATGTCCATCGGTGGATGATGGATAAGCAAAATGTGGCCCATCCAGATGATGGAAGGTTATTCAGCCATTAAAAAGAGAGAGAGCCCTGATAGGCTACAACATGGGTGAACCCTGAAAACATTGTTAAGTGAAAGCAGTCACAAAAGATCACATATTGTATGATTTGTTTGTAGAAAATGTCTGGAATAGCCAAATCTATAAAACCAGAGAAATCGGTATGTGGCAGGGGCTGGGGGAACAGGGGCGAGGTGGTGGTGATGGCTATCGGGTGGGTTCAGGGTTTCCTGTTGGGGTGATGAAATACCCTAACATTGTGGTCATGGTTGCACAACCCTGTGAAGAGACTAGAAGCCACTGAATGGTACCCACCAAATGGGTGCACTGCCTGGTGTGTGAATTCTGTCTCTAAGGCCGTCTTGATCAGTAATAACAAAAAACCCACTCCTGCAACCGCTGGTTCTGTGCAGCCGTCAGAGCGAGCGCTGCCTTACCAGCCACTTGAGCTTCAAGGAAAATAAGGAGCTAAAGAAGAACACGATCCAGATCATCGGGCAGATAATGAGGCCGAGCCAGAAGACCCTTGCTTCCGCTTCCGTGGCAGCTGTGTTATTTGGAGAGACCTGTAGCAGGAAAGTGATTTGGTTTTAAAACTAACGAAAACGAGGGGTGGAGGTATAGCTCTGGTAGAGCTCGTGCTTAGCATGCCCAAGGTCCTGGGTTCAGTCCCCAGTACTTCCATTAAAAAAAAAACAAAGAAATTAAAGCAGGTGAGGCCTTCAATCCCCAGTGCCTCTGTTACGGGGAAAAAAACGAAAGGAAAAATAAAAGGATGAACTGTATAAAAAGGTGAAAATGGTTGCAAAGGCACGTGCTGTCATTTTCATTCAGGTTACACGTTTCTGCCACGTGCGGCTGTGGAGCGCCAGCAGCGGTGGGTTCTGCGTACAGCGGGGGTCAGGTCGCACACAGCTCAAAAGGAACCCACAGAAACTTTTCACAGCCGTTTTCCCGGTTCTGGCTTGACATGTGTTGGAGAATACCTTTCTGGCTTCAAAAATCCAGTGGCTTTTCCCATCTTCATCTATCTGGTTCCACCAGCGAAGGCCCACCATGAGTCGTCCGGTTACATTCTGAGGACAATGGACAGGACACCTCTAGGCCACGGATCCAGAAAGAGGCCTCATCTTTTCATCGATGAATAAAATAAGTCACCAGTTCATGCTGAACTTGTACAGGGAGCAGGAGAAGGGGGCTGGTTTCCCAAGACTAGTTTTCCAGGCTTCTAATTTTTAACTAAGCTTACCCTAAAAAAGGGACAGAGTCCCCAGATATATATATATATATATATATATATATATGTATTCATACTATATACAAGATTTAAATATATTACTTATATATATGTAAATTTTACCAAAAAATTCAAAGCCATATGGGGTTGTCACCCTTATATGATACATGATTGCAACCATGACAGTGGACACCAAAAGCCATTTATTGACTTAAACAGTGTATTTTTCCTCTGATTTTAAGTGAAATGGGCTCAGCATTCTTAGATACATATCAGCAGTTTAAACCAAAGTTCCTCTTGGCCCAAATCAGCCACCTGCATCCAGAGCGCGACCTTCCAGAAAGGCAGCCCGCGCGTTTCAGGAGCGAGGGTGTCACAGGCGAGGGGGCCTTACCTTCACTGACCAGAAGTCGAAGGACAGGAGGAGAAGCACGGTGACAAAACAGCCCACAAAGCTTCTGCTGAACCAGTCACAGCACACGTAGGTGACGATGGCGCTCACCCGGAAAAACAGGTGGAAGAAAGTGGCCAACGGGTGCCTAGGAAAGAGCCCAGAAGCCCCTCACTCCAGGGCCCGAAAGGCTGTGGCTGAACCCACTCTTCGGTTTGGCTGCTTCGTGTTCCCCCCACCCTGTGCATTTAAGCCCAAACTCACTCAGGCTGCAGCTCCAAGGAAACGTCCCTACATTAGAAGGCTCAAAACAAGTCATTACCACACCAGCATTTTTTTCCCTCCCTCTCGAAGAATCCAGTACTTTCCCCTAATTTGATTCCAAATATTACTTGTCCTCTTCAAAACTTTGGAGTGAAACCCGATGGTGATCGCTGCCTTCCCACCTGGCAGGGACAGCGACCAGTTCCCCAAAGGGAAAGGTTGGGTTATTCCGCCAGTCACTGAACATCCACGTGCAGCCCACGGGTGCAGAAGCCTCACGTCACTGGGGGGCGCGTGCTCCTGGACGGAGGGAAGTGTGAACAATGGGCCGGGTCAAATCCACACTGCTGGTGAGGAGCTGCACTTCAGGGATGGAACAAGGCAGCCATGGAAGCCCCGTGATGGGGGACAATGAAATGCCACCCGGTGCTGGGGAGGAAGGGGAGGGAGGGCAGGTGACTTTGCTCTGCAAACCTCACCCAGGACTGCCAGGTCCCAGGATCTTCACAGGAAGCCAGAAATCCAGGTTTGCAAAGGGAAACCGGATTTTTAAATGATGGCGACTATGTTAGTAGAACATTGCAGGCTGTGTTTCACACTGGCCTGCCAGCGTGCCACGTCTGGGGGAGCTGAGGCTGCGGGCGGGCCTGCAGGGGACGAGCCCACTTGATCCTCCAGAGAAGGACCACGGTCAGAGTAAGTACACTGGAGGCTCCTGTAGAACTAGGGGCTCCTGACTCCCAAGAGAATGTTAACTGAGATACAGGGGCAGGAAGGTGGGGCTGTGCCCAGATACCAGCAATTCTGCAGAACGTTCTCACCTGCGCCTCGCGGATGCTGAGTTCTCCTGGCAGCCGTACCTGGCATTTAAGAACTACATGATCACACAGAAGTCGCAAACCTGGAATGTTACAGGAGATAAGACTCTTGGGAGTCTCTTAACACCCTTTCCGCCTTAAACCTTACCGAGGAGCTTTCAACTATCTTAACACAATCTTTCCCTCTTCACCCTGAAAATAAACGAGTCCTCTTCTAGTGGCTGAACATCCCTCAACAGCAGAGACCACGTTTGAGATAATTTTGTATCCCCGGGAGCGCCTGGCATCCCAGTTCTCGGCAAACGTCCCTTGTATCGGGCCGTGTAGACCAGCCCGCGCAGGCCCACTGGGAACACCTGTCCTCGCTGTAGGACAGCATAGACTGAAGAGGTGTAGGACGGACCCAAGAGTACACTGACCCAGGGTGATACCTGGAAGGTATGCGTTCGAATAAATCCCCTGCCCACCCACTGTTTTTCTTTTTTAGACTGTGGTTTCCTGACAGAAAATGCAGAAAAAATTCCAGTTGTTGGAAAGTTCTGTTTAGTTGGGTCCTGGGTACCTGACTGTTTCCTTGAGTGGAAGGTATTACAGTTGTTGCTGCTGTTGTTCAAACCAAGCCAAAAGCAAGCAGAAAAGGATGCTCGTTGTACTTTCAGATCCTGCTTTCATCCTGTTTTATGCAGGCTGCTCTCTGGGCAACCCTCCAAAGCCTGACTCAGTCTACCTCTGGAGTTTGCCTGGCCCGTGCCCCCGGCGAACACGAATGTGGTCTCAGATCGGCTTTCTAGTTTTGGGGGTTTTGAAGGCTGTGGCTTGAGCCTGCCTACCCTTCCCTACCATGGGGTCCCCTGTGCCCCCAGCCTTCTCTCCTGCCACTTCCATAGCCACAGAGCACAGATGCACCAAAGTCCCCTCCATATCTCAATGCCACTGGCTTCCAACTCACCCTCACTGGCACCTACCTGGTCGCCCCCTTGAGAGGCAAATGGTACAGAGGTGCCTGACTGCCAGGGTCCAGATCCTGGCTTCAGCCTCTGAGTAGCTCCATCTCCATGGCCATCCCTAAGCTATATAACCGCTCATCACCTCAGTCTCCACTTCTGTAAAATGGGAATGGCAACCATGGCCACTGCCTAGGGTACTCAGTGAAAAAAGATCAAGTGAAGGTGGCGCGTAGAAAGTGCCTGAAACACAGACCACACTCAGTAACTGAACAACTGTTATCTCAGCTTCACAGTCACTCGAAACTGTTCCACCTCCAAGGAGCCAAATGGTAAAATTCCCCCTCTGACCACAGCTTACTCTCTCTCACTCCCCAGGGGCTGACTTTTTCATCTGAGCAGGGATCCCCCAAGACTCCTGATCTGCCCTATTCCCCCAGCCCCTCTGCTTTCACCGAGGAAGCTTCCTTACCCTCAGCCTTCGTGGGGAGTGTTTGCCGGTCAGTATCCATCACGCTCCCCCAACCCGGAAAGGCAGAAGCCTGTTACCTCAAGAGGAGGAGGGGAGAATGACAGACAGTGAAAGGGGAGATGAGATTACCTAATTCAGTGTTAAGGTAGGGAGGGGCTTGCTGGGCTCTTGTTAAAGTGTAAATCTATTTTCACAGTTTCTGGGCCGAGGACACATGTTGTCTCCCCCTTGAAGGGAAACCCAGTAGGTTCTCAACCTGGCCTGTGCTTCACAGTTACCTGAGGAGGCCTTGAAAGGAGCACAGGGTTTCCCCAGTCCCAGAGCACGCAGGTTCAGATCTAGAGTGGGGCCTGGACGTGAACTTCACCAAGGACAAGCACTGCTCTATCCTGGAATCACAAACTCTGGCCCAAGGGCCAAATCTGGCCCACTTCCTGTTTCTCTAAATAAAGTTTTATTGGAATTCACTCATGCACTGGCCAGCACAGCCGAAAATATTCACCCAGAATTTGTGCCAATCCCTGCTCCTGACCGGCAGGAAGAATTTGGTGATGAATTTAGGCTCTGTTCAAAACAAACCAAAATGAAGCAAACTGCCACTAATGGCCTCTCCCCTTCAAAAAAAATTTCCTTTCCAAAGCTGCAGGCTGGGAGCTGCCTGACTGCCAGAATGGGTTGTGCTGGAAGTCAGAGCAGTGTTCTCTCTGGGATGGTAGAGGGGGCAGCGACTGGGAAGGCACACAGGGGGCCTGCTGGCTGCTGGAGATGCTCTGTATCTTGATCCCTTGTGTGCACACATATTAAAAATTCATCAAACTGTACATTTAGGATCCGTGCACCTAACTTTATGTGCACTACACCTCAATTTAAACATTCTGATTGAAGCCATTGACCAAAGAAAAATCTTGGCAAGTCACCCTAAAAATTCTACATGAGATACAGCCCAGCCGTTGCACTCAGTACTTGCTCAAGTGAGCTGAAAACTTACGTCTGCACGCGCGCGCACGCGCACACACACACACACACACACACACACACATGTTTATAGCACCTATATTCATAATTGCCCCAAATTGGAAGCAACTAAGATGTCCTTAAATAGGTCAGTGGATAAACCACCACACACCCACACAGTGGAGTAGTATTCAGCACTAGCAAGCAGTGAGCTACCAAGCCAGGAAAGGACATGGAGGAAACTTAAACGCATATTGCGCAGAGAGAGAAGCCAGTCTGAATATCTACTGTAGGAGTCAAACAATATGACATTCTGGAAAAGACTCAACTATGGAGACAGTAAAAAGATCAGTGGTTGAAAGGTTAGAGGAGAGGGAGGGTGAATAGCTGGAGTCCAGGGGATTTCTAGGGCAGTGACACTAGTCTGTATGACACTGTCACGGTGGACATATGACATCATACATTTGTCAAAGCCTGTAGAACGTACAACACCAAGAGTGAAACCTGATGGAAAAAAAAAATAACGTGTTAGTTCATAACAAATGTATGATACTAATCCAAGGCGTTAATATAGGGGGAACTTTGGGGGGGAGGGGCATCATGGGAACTCTGTACTTTTGCCCAATTTTTCTGTAAACCTAAAACTGCTCTAAAAAATGGACACAGGTTGGGGGTGGTGCTCTGTCTAGACAGCAGAGTCAGATCAGGGTAGGGAGGACAGCGTCCCAAGGCACACACATCCCCTTCCCCACGAACTTCTGGAGCACATTTGATTTGGGGGGGAAAAGGCTGATTTAATCCTAAATTCAGCAGTGATCTAACAGTATCTTTAAAAGTTGCCTTTTGTTTGTTTATATTACTTTGAAAACTGAGTTCCTCATACAACATCCTATTTTAAATTCTCTAGTCATCCTACAGACCCTCTGGAAAGCTGCTTTTCACCTTGGTAGAGGAAAGACAGTATCTTCTCTCCTTGGTTTACTTTGCTACTAAAATAGCATCTGAGAGGATGTCTAGAATTTGCTTCAAAATAATCCGGGGGTGGGGAGTGGAGGTGGGGTGAAGACGAAATGGTCATGTGTTGAGCATGAGTGAACCCAGGCAGTGGGAATACCAGGGTCATTATTCTCTGTGCTTTTATGTAAATTTGAATGAAAAAGTTAGAAAAATAAAGAAATCAGCAGAGGCAGCCTCAACTTTGCATTGAGGCAACATGCCTTTCAGAATAAACCAAGCTCATCAATTAATATTCTGGGGGCTACGTGTGATAAAAAAAAAAAATCAGACTTAAAAATCCCCAATTGAGTAATTCGTCATTACAGCTGGGTGCATGAGGAAAATTCCAGAATGCAGGTCCTTTCATCTAGGCTTACCAGTCCCTCTGCCCAAAAAAAAGGGGGGAGCACCCCTCTCTATGGAGTACAAATGCTCATCCCAGCCCCCTCCTGGACTGTGGGTGCAGTGAAAGCCAGAGAGCCCTGATCCACATTCATGCTCCATCCTTGCTGGGTACATGGCCCTGGACCACGTAGTAAACCTCTCAGAGCCTCAGTTTGCTCATCTTTAAAATGGGAGAGTAATATTTACTTCAGATGCCCCAGGCTTCTGGGAGGAAAAAATACCAACGATGCCAGACCAGAGGGGGCCTCAGGTGGCTGTGGTTAATATCACTGTACTTATCATCCGACTCATTCACGGTCAGGATTTTTGAGAACGGAAGAAAGTGAGAAGCAGCCTTGGCCAGTGACGATCATTTTGGATCTTCCATTACGTGTTTCCCCCCACTGTTAAAAGCAAGTAGGGTGCTGCTATTTATTTCTTCAGCCCCAACATCCACTTCGAGTCAGGTGGCTCTTCTGCTCCTGAAGATGTGGGAGGAAGGCGAGCCCAAAGTGTGAGGGGGAGGCAGCTAAATCCACCTCTGCCCGCCCCTCGGCCACTTCTCCACATGCCTGGCGCTTCTCAGAAATGCGGGATCGGTGGCCCCCGTCCCAGACCTCCTGAACCTGGATCTCTACTTTAACGAGACCCCAGGTGAATCGTGTGCTCGTTGCCAACCAAGAGCCCTCCCTCTATTTCCTTTTCAAGGTTAACTCAGTTCGAGGAACAAAGGAGGAAGGAACTCACACCCAACAAAGCAGAGGCCCCTATGAGCCCTTCAGAAACCCCAAGAGACTGGCTGATTCAGGGTGTGAACCGTCGGGGCTGAGCTGAGCTTTCTTCTCTAGAATGACCAGATGCACTGTTAGCACCATCATCCTTCCAACTCCAGCTTCCTGCTTCAAATGACAGCACCTGCTCCCCCGCCTCCTCCTCCATCTGGGCCCACAATGGGCAGGTTTGGGGCTGCTGGGACGTCTGAGTAGATTGCTGATTGCTCAGCCCTCACAGCTTTGATTCAGAGGTCAGCACAACACAGGTCTGAGTGTGGACGTGAATAAAAGAACAGACTTCCCTCTGGTCTCCACGGTTTTCCCTCGTTTCTGTTCTTTATTTCTTTTTAAAGAGACACCCCAACTTTACCTGCTGCGTATGCAAGGCAACAAAATGCCAGCCAACCTCCAGGGACAGGTCAGCGGGCCCCTGGCCACTCAGCCCCGGCTGGGCCCTGTGCGAGGGTCCCTACCTCTGTCTCTGGGGCACCCAGGAGGATCTCCCCCAGTCCCGAACCCCCACACAGCTGCCGCCACCCACTCCCTCCTCCTGCTGCTGGACCCAAGGACCAGATTCCTTAAGAAACGGGAAAGCAAAAGAGCTAAAACTGGTCTTCAAACAAAAACTTTCACATGCACATTCACAGCAGTAACATTCACAATCACTGAAAAGTGGAAACAGCATTCAGATGTCCATCAGTGGACGAGCAGACGGACAATCGTGGTCCATCCATACAATGGGATATTGCTCTGCCATAAAAAGGAGTGAAGCACAGATACCAGCTACAGCGTGGATGGGCCTTGAAAACATTAGGCTAAGTGAAGGAAGTCGGACACAAAAGCACAGATACTGTATGATTGCACTTCTGTAAGTAAGCTACCCAGACTAGGCAAATTCAGAGACAGAAGCAGACTGGGGGACTGCGGGAGGAGGAAATGGGGAGTTACTGCTTAATATGCACAGGCTTTCAGCCTGGGGTGATAGAGAGGTTCCAGATATGGATGGTGGGGATGGTTACAAAACGTGCGAATGTACTCACTGTCACTGAACCATACATTTGAAAATGGCTAAAATGGTAAAGGTTTAGTTAATGTACGTTTAACCACAGGTTTTAAAAAGCTGAATTGAGTACTGATGCGTGCTACAACCTTGAAAACACACTAAGTGAAAGAAGCCAGACAGAAAAGGCCACATTCTAGGATTCCTTTCTTGTGAAATGTCCAGAATAGGCAAATCCATGGAGACAGACAGCAGATTTGCGGTTGCCAGGGGCTGGGGGGACAGAGGACAGGGAGTGGCTGCTTAATAGCTGTAGGGTTTCTTATTGGGGTGATAAAAATATTCTGGAATTAGATAGTGATGATGGTTACCCAGCAATGTGAATGTAGCAAATGCCATTCAATTGCTCACTTTAAAATGGGTAAAATGGTCAATTTTACATTATGCATATTTTACCGTTTAAAAAAGAAGATATACAGCAGAAACTGACACATTGTAGCTGACTGTACTTCAATAAAAAATAATAAAATAAGTAAATAAATGAGAGAGAAGAAATAGTAGTGGGGAACCGTGCCTTCAGAGGCTCTCCTTTAGAGAGAAGGCAGTGGAGTGGTGATGGGGGCAGTGAGTAGAGGTTTCCAGGTAAGAGTTCAGACACAAACTATCAGTTGCCTGGATTCAAATCCCAGCTCCACCACTGAGGACCTGTGTGGCCTTAAGCAGGTGACTTAACCTCTCTGTGCGTCCCAGGTTCCTCACCTGTAAAATGGGGTGATAAGAGTCAGGGCTCCTGAGTTGCACAACACCCTGGGGCGGGGGGGCGTTCAATCACAGGTGGTGTGAATCGTGTTCCCTGGCACCGAACAGCCCACGCGCCAGGAAACACTGACCTCGTGAAGCTGCTGGGAAGATTACGGGAGACTAACAATGCACACGGAGGGCTTAGGGCACTGCCTGGTGGGCAGTGAGAGCTCGGTACTGCTATTATCAGAAGTAATGGTGCATCTGCAGTCACTCCACTGCCCTCCTATTGTGCAACGCAGTGCTGCTCCACGTACGAATCACCTGGGTCTCTTGTTAAATGCAGATTCTGACTCGGGAGGCCTGGCGTGGGGCTGAGAGTCTGCATTTGAATGAGCACCAGGTGATGCTGATGCTGCCAGTCCAAGGACTACCCTCGGAGCAGCGGGAACAGAGGAAAGCGGGCACTGCTGGATGTGCTGCCCAGGGCTGCTGGAAAAAAGCGCTACAAACTGGGCCACTTAAAACACCAAGCTCACAGGGTCTTCAGGGTTAGTCCTTCCAGAGGTCTCTAAGCTGGAGTCTATCCTGACCTCCCTCCTACCTTGTGAAGACAGCTGGCACCCTTGGCGTTCCTCGGCTGGTAGCTGCACGACCTCAGTCTCTGCCTGCATGGTCTTTACGTGTTTGTCTTCACGTGGCCACACCAGTCATATTGGACCAGGGACCTACCTGACTCCAGGATGACCTCATCTTCACTAATTACATCTGCAAAGACCCTACTTCTGCATAAGGTCTCATTTTGAGGTACTGGAGGTTAGGACTTCCACACACCTCTTTTAGGGAGGACACAGTCAACCCATAACACCCGCCTTGGGACACATGAGCCCAAAGAAAATAAGCGAGGTTGGAAAGGGACAGAGAGCCATCCTGCAGACACGGGTCGGAAGGTCAGGGAGGTGAAGTGAACTGCCCGGGGGTCAGAGCAAAGAAGCAATTCCCTAGGTGAGGCGCTGCTGGAATGGGGCGCACGCTCGGCTCTCCAGCTGCAGACCCTGAAGGGAATCGACCACCCACCCCAGGAAGGGTTGTGTTTTCTGATTAGCACGGAGGCCCCTGTGGGCCAGCAGCTGCTCTGAGTGGCAGAATCAGCACCAGCACCAAGGGCCCCACTCAATCTCAGCCCAGTTTCATAGCTGCCCCACCTGTCGGCTGCCCCCGTGAACTGCAGATCAACGGAAAGGGACATGTGACAACAGTAACCCTTCTCTCCCTAAATACATCCATTAGGAAGCTATCAGCCCTGCCTGATGCACTTTCTAGCCATAACCACAGAGCCGGAAAGCTGGCGCAGGAGATGATCTCAGGTCTCTTTGGAGAAACAGCAGTTCTGGCCACAGATGGAGAAATGCATACATGCGGCCGGGACATGGGAACATCCCAGGTAGCAAGGAAGCTGTCAGACCGCAAGAGCCAGGTCAAAAGACTCGGAGGACAGTGGGTAGAGGCTCCCACTGGCCAAAGGTGGGGCTGCTTGAGTAGCAGGAAGAATGTCTTAATCCATGAGTCATGTGATACTTAAGCAAAACCCTCAGTGATCACTTACAGGGGGTCCTGGGCAATGAACCCGTCG